>NC_030827.1:58163770-58475686 GCF_001704415.2 Capra hircus | reverse complement strand
GAAACATAGTCAATACAGGTCCTTCATTGTTTTATAAGAGTGTGAAGAGGGTAGAGATGTTCAGAGACCAAAAAGCTTGAGGACTTCTGGGCTAGGTTATGCACAATAATAAAGATGCCCCAAATCTCGGTGTCTTAACATAGGAAAAGGGTTCCTTCATTGCTCAAGCCAAGTCTTCCCACTTCTGATAGATGGTATACCATCATCCCTGGGACCCTTGGGGGATTCGTTCCAGGATATTCATTAAAGGATAGCAAACTCTACAGGTGCTCAAGTCCCTTATACAAAATGGCACAGCACAGTCAGCCCTCTGCATCCGAGGATATGGACCCACAGAGGGTGTCCTATACAGAGAATATCAGAACAGTAAAAAATAAAAGTCATAACATTAGAACAAAAGAAAGTCATTTAAATTTAATTACTTTAGCTTAATGAGAAACTCCCTATATTATCCTCATTTTCTCAATTTGTTTTTCATGAATTAGTGAAGTTTCTTCACTACTTAGGAAGAGTTTAGGAACTGGTGGCTGGAAAATTCTGATGTCTGGGACAATTATGGGTAGAGACAATGTGAAGGAGAGGGAGGACCTTACTTGGTTTATATGCTGAAAGGACGTAGCAGAGAGGGGGAAGTTTGAAGAAGATGGAAAAAGAGACACAAGAGAAATCCTGGAGGAGGCAAAATGGTGAAGGAGAAGAGGGACTAAAAGAGGAAGATAGAGACATCTCTTCCTGGAAAACTGGTGGCCAAGGGGGAGGAGAGGGTGCCCTTGAAGATCAAGTTAGCTGAGGGAAGGAGAGAAGCTGGGAGGGCCCACCCCTGGTGGCACTGATTATCTCCATGAACCACAGGCAAGTCTATTGATGCAGGTGAGCACGGCAGAGAATGATGAAGGTTTAGGTCCATGGCGGGGTTTGGGGAAGGGAGAAGAAACAACTGGTGATGAACCACACCTGAAGATCCTGCAGAGTGTAGACCATAAATAGTAACAGCGTGGAACACGTGGCAGCCTAGCTTCTGCAACCCAACCTCTTAAGCCCGGCACTGAAATAGAGATGGGGTGGGGTGAGTGTAGGGCACTGACGTTACCGAAAGGCTGTGTGATGTGATGGTTAAGAAGAGCATGGCCTTGGAAGCCAGATGGCCTGAACTAAAATCCTGTCACTTTCCTATTCAGTAAAATGGGGCCAATGATAGTTATGTGTAGTTGCCTTACTGTGGGCAATAGTGGTATGGTAGGGTTGTTTTGAGGACCAACTGACTAAATATATTAATACGCTGTGGACTTTTTCTACCACCCTGATTTTGGGGTTAAGGAATGCACCCAGGTTTTGGGCTTCACGCTTAGGTGAGTATTGGACTCTTGAGGGGACTGTCACACCCCACAGGCCTGCAAGCCCAGTACTGGCCAGCTCAGAGACTGAAGAAAGAGGACTTCCCTGGTGGCTCAGTGCATAAGAATCTTCCTGCCAGTGCAGGGGACACCACCTTGATCCCTGGGCTGGGAAGATTTCACGTGCCCTGGAGCATAAGCCCACGCGCCGCAGCTACTGAGCCTGTGTGCCGAAACGACCGAAGCCCGCATGCCTAGAGGCTGTGCTCTGTGACAGGCGCTGCAATGAGAGGCCTGCGTACCACAAGGAAGAGTAGCCCCTGCCCTCTGCAACTAGACAGAAGCCCATGTGCAGCAAAGAAGACCCAGCGCAACCAAAAAGAAAATTAAACCACCAAAAAAGGACTGAAGAAAGCCCCTGGGAGTCAGCGACAGAGACATCAGTGGTGTTAAGGGAAACGAGGGCCTGACCTGTGTGAAGCAAGGTCCTGGAGTGACTCCCGCCGTGTGTGTGCGGCAGCCTGCAGGCTGGGCATGACAGCTGTCTTCACTACCGGGGGGAGGGGAAGTCACTAGTGAATGGGGGAATTGATGTCAGGTTGGCTCATGGGTTACCAGGGAAACCAGAAGAGGAGCACCTCCTTACCACTCCCTTCATGAGCCAGCAAGGTGGAGATACTGTGAAAAGTGCAAGTTGCTCGGTTGTGTCCAACTCTTTGCGACCCCAGGGACTATACAGTCCATGGAACTCTCCAGGCCAGAATACTGGAGTGGGTAGCCTTTCCCTTCTCCAGGGGATCTTCCCACCCCAGGGATCGAACCCAGGTCTCCAGCATGGCAGGTGGATTCTTTACTCTAAGAATTAAAATAATCACTAGCTCGCACCTGGGGCAAGTATGTAGACATTTACTGAAGAGGGATGGTCAGTCAGGTGAGTGGGTGGAGGCGGCGCAAGGATGGGTCAAGCAGGGGATGTACAGAGAGCAAGAGGACAGCCATCTTGGGTGGCCTGACCACGCAGGGACAACCCAGCTCCTCTGCCCTCCCGGCCCGCTTCCTCTGAGGCTCCTCCTCTGTGATCCTCTCGACCCTCTGTGGTTGTGGTGGGGCAACAGGAGGTGGGTATACATGGGTCTCCCCTGTTTTATTTCCAAACTTATATTTTGGCATAATCACTAAGCCCTACTTTCCTCAAGCCTTTAATTTTATCTCTCAATTACATTGGAAAGACTGATGCTGAAGCTGAAACGCCAATACTTTGGCCACCTGATGTGAAGAATTGACTCATTGGAAAAGACTGGGAAAGATTGAAGGTGGGAGGAGACAGAGGATGAGCTGGTTGGATGGCATCACAGACTCAATGGACGTGAGTTTGGGTAAGCTCCGGGAGTTGGTGATGGACAGGGAGGCCTGGTGTGCTGCAGTCCATGGGGTCGCAAAGAGTCAGACACAACTGAGCGATTGAACTGACTGAACTGAACTACCTGTTTTAGAAGTAAACTACACCATGCCTCTTATGAGTGTTTTACTCTAATAATCTTAGTCTACCCATTCATCCACTTGCCCTTCAGAGAAGTACCTCTGGGTCACAGGGAGAGGTCACATATGTGGAAGATGCAAAAGATAAAAGCATAAAAATATGTCTTTATAAAAAATCTCTTCTGATCTACTTCCTCTCTTAATTCTCCTGTGGGCAGATATTTTCATCCCCTAGAATACTGATGCTCAGAGGGATAAATGATGTGCTCAGGGTTACACAGCTGTTTATTTTATATTTTTGTTTTTTGAAATATTTTACCAATTTCAGTAAAAGTTTTTCTGGGCCAGTAGAATTTTTTGTTAATTTATTTATTTAATTGGAGGCTAATTACTTTACAATATTGTAGTGGTTTTGCCATACATTGACATGAACCAGCCACGGGTGTATATGTGTCCCCCGTCCGAACCCTCCTCCCACCTCCCTCCCCCATCCCATCCCTTAGGGTCGTTCCAGACCAGCTTTGAGTGCCCTGTTTCATGCATAGAACCTGGACTGGCGATCTATTTCACATATGGTAATATACATGTTTCAATGCTATTCTCTCAAATCATCCCACCCTCGCCTTCTCCCACAGAGTCCAAAAGTTTGTTCTTTACATCTACACAGCTGTTTACTAACAGGGTGATAGTACACGTCTATGCTTGTGTTCTTCCACTGGGTACTCTGCACCATAAGGTTATTTTAGAGAAGCTGGACACCACTGGTGTGAGGGACACTAAGAAGCGCAAGTTTCAGCTGTTTGAGTGAAAGCTGAAAAATAAATCTGATGCCAGAGTCCTTTTAAATGTTTAAAGGGATCGTGCAGTTGAGAAAAGAGTAGGCAGGGGTCAGGACAGCAGGTGCGAGGCGGGAGCCTCCCCAGGAAGAAGAGGGCTGCAGAGGCAGAAAAGAACCTTGGTTTCTAATTGAAGCACAAGGCAGTTCTCGTACGTGACTCTGTCTGGTCCTCCCAGCAATCTGATGAGAGGCATATACAGGGCAGGAAAGAGACTTTCTCATGGAAAACCAGATGCTAAGCATCAGCACTGGGATTCAGATCTAGTCTGCTCACTAGATTCACACTGGCTGTAGTTTGCCCTGAGAGCCTTGTTCCTCTCTGTATGATTCAAACTAGGAGATTAACTTCTTAAAAAGAAAACGTATAGACTCTACACAGAAAAGGAAGAACATTTCCCTAAGTTTCACCCTAGCTTCTGTGCTAAAAATCTTTAGCCTGTTTTCAGGCTGTACATGGTGAGAAAGGGCTGCTGGAGTGTCAGGAACTGGTGCCGGTGAGGCTCTTATTGCGCCACCTAGTGTCTTGACTGGACTTACAAGGCTATGCGTGTTCTGAACAACTATTCAAGGAAAATAGCAAGTAACTGATTAATTTTGCGAAAGAATAGACATTAAAACACCTGGTAATTTCTTCTCCTTGCCAGCAGACTTATTAACCCAGTCTCTTGATTACCCCAAGAGCTAGACCAATGCACTGAATTACTTCGCTGCATAAAACAAATGATGACCTAGTGAAGTCCAAGGTTATCTTAAAATAATCACTTTCTTTTCACTATACCAGTTGATTTAAGACCTTAAAGATCATGAAGCTTGGAGCCAGAAGTGTCTGAGGCATTCAGGTCTTCATTCAGCAGGATGATGTAGACAATGGTGTTTCATAAGCTACAAAATGTTAAAAGGGTTAGATTTAGCTATTATTTCATGAATATGATTCCATACCCTTGACACACCTCCCTTCTGAGCCTCATAACATCATGTATGGATGTGAGAGTTGGACTGTGAAGAAGGCTGAGCGCTGAAGAATTGATGCTTTTGAACTGTGTTGTTGGAGAAGACTCTTGAGAGTCCCTTGGACCGCAAGGAGATCCAACCAGTCCACTCTGAAGGAGATCAGCCCTGGGATTTCTTTGGAAGGAATGATGCTAAAGCTGAAACTCCAGTACTTTGGCCACCTCATGGGAAGAGTTGACTCATTGGAAAAGACTCTGATGCTGGGAGGGATTGGGGGCAGGAGATGAAGGGGACGACAGAGGATGAGATGGCTGGAGGGCATCACTGACTCGATGGACATGAGTCCGAGTGAACTCCGGGAGTTGGTGATGGTCAGGGAGGCCTGGTGTGCTGCGATTCATGGGGTTGCAAAGAGTTGGACACGACTGAACTGAACTGAACTGAACTGAAGAGTTGCTATCTAGACTTTACATCTGAAGAGGCTGAAGCTCACAGAGGTCACATGACCAACTCAAGGCCTTAGAGCTGAATTTTTCTCTGCTATATTGTTAATACAGGGGATGAGATGGTTGGGTGGCATCACCAGCTTGATGGACATGAGTCTGAGTAAGCTCTGGGAGTTGGTAATGGACAGAGAAGCCTGGCGTGCTGCAGTCCATGGGGTCGCAGAGTCGGACATGACTGAGCAACTGAACAGAACAGATACTATTAATACATTGCCACATGATATTGATATAAGGATTTAATCTAGAAATTTATTATTCTATTGGATTAGGAACAAGGTGTATAAAGATTTATGAGTGTTGGGAAATGAGTGTTTGTGTCCAGTTAAAATTTGTAGGTTGAAGCCCTAACCCCTAATGTGACATATTGGATGTGGGGCCTTACCGAAGTAAAATTAAATGAGGTTGTAAGGGTACAGTCCTGATCTGATAGGATTACATCCTGAAGAAGAGGAAGAGAGACCAGGGCTTGCTTTCTCTCAGCCAGAGCTGTGAACAGAACCCGACCATGTTGGCACTCTCATCTCACTTTCAGCTCCAGAACTGTGATAAAAATTAATTTTCTCACAGTTGTTTAAGCCATTCAGTGTAGGGTACTGTATTTTGTCATGGCAGGGCATCCCTGGTAGCTCAGCTGATAAAGAATCCACCTGCAGTGCAGGAGACCCCAGTTCAATTCCTGGGTCGGAAAGATCCCTAGAGAAGGGATAGATTACTCACTCCAGTATTCTTGGGCTCCCCTGGTGGCTCAGACAGTAAAGAATCTGCCTGCAATGTGAGAGACCTGGGTTCCACCCCTGGGTCGGGAAGATCCCCTGGAGGAGGGGATGGCAACTCACTCCATTATTCTTGCCTGGAGAATCCCCATGGACAGAGGAGCCTGGCAGGCTACAGTCCATGGAGTCACAAGGAGTCAGGCCCAACTGAGCCACCAAGCACACGGCAGCCCAGCTCAAGCCAACTAAGGCATGGAAATCTACTCCCCCAGGCAACTTCCAGCTTTGCTAGGCCAGTTGGTTGTGAAATATTAATGAACCACAATCTAGCTTGCCGAGATAGGCATATGGACACTTCATATTTCTAAATGACTGTTTTAGGGAATTTCCTGGTGGTCCTGTGGTTAGGACTCAGTGCTTTCACTGCCAGAGCCTGGGTTCAATCCCTGGTTGGGGAACTAAGAACCCACAAGCCAGATGGTATGGCCTCAAAAAGAAAGATTGCTTTAGAAAGAATCCTGATGACGGGTGGTGACAGGCTAACACAGATGTCAGACAGCTCTATACTCAAATACATCTCAGCGATGACCTCTTCCTTAGAGGTACCTCATCATTAACAAACATGGACTTTCTCACAGAACCCTGTGTGTCTTCTGTGGGTAAGAGATGGAATGGAGCTGCAGAGCCAAGGACTGAATGTGGCTTTGGGTTCTGGCTCAAGAACAGAACCTGTTGCCCCCAGCTGCCACACTGATAAAACAACAGGGTTTTGACTAGTTATTCTGAGGTAGTCGTCTGAATATTTTTGCCCACTTTATGTGAAATGCTAGACTGGATGCAGAACAAGCTGGAATCAAGATTGCTGGGAGAATTATCAATAACCTGAGATGTGCAGATGACACCACCCTTATGGCAGATGGTGAAGAGGAACTAAAGAGCCTCTTGATGAAGGTCAAAGAGGACAGTGAAAAAGATGGCTTAAAACTCAACAGTCAAAAAACTAAGATCATGGCATCCGGTCCCATCACTTCATGGCAAATAGATGGGAAAACAATGGAAACAGTGACAGGCTTTATTTCCCTGGGCTCTAAAATCACTGCAGATGGTGACTGCAAGCCGTGAAATTAAAAGATGCTAGATCCTTGGAAGAAAAGCTATGCCAAACCTAGGCAGCATATTAAAAGCAGAGACATTAATTTACTGACAAAGTTCTGTCTAGTCAAAGCTATGGTTTTTCCAATAGTCATGTATGGATGTGAGAATTGAACCATAAGAATTGATGCTTTTGAACTGTGGTGTTGGAGAAGACCCTGGGGAGTCCCTTGGACAGCAAGATCAAACCAGTCAATCCTAAAGGAAATCAGTTCTGAATATTCATTGGAAGGACTGATGCTGAAGCTGAAGCTCCAAGACTTAGGCCACCTGATTTGAAGAACTGACTCATTGGGAAAGACCCTGATGCTGGGAAAGTTTGAAGGCAGGAGGAGAAGGGGATAACAGAGGAAGAAATGGTTGGATGGCATCACCGACTCAATGGACATGAGTTTGAGTAAGCTCTAGGAGTTGGTGATGGACAGGGAAGCCTGGTGTGCTGCAGTCCATGGGGTCGTAAAGAGTTGGACAAAACTGAGCAACTGAACTGACTGAACTGACTTGTCCCTAAAAGAGTTTTGAAAGACTTTGAAACTATTACCATGTTTGGAAGCTGACATCTAAAATTTTCCATTAGAAATTTAGTTTTAAAGAATGTAATTTCCACTGTATTATAAATGTTGACATTTAAAAATAATCGTGACTCTTATTTCTAATACCATCTAAATATTAGAAATTCATATCATTCTTATAAAAACATGCATTTCACATCATTCATTTTTCTCACTGAAATACTATTTTTACTCCATTCTCCATTCCCAGAATTGAATTTTATATAACGCAGAACCCATATTTTTATGTTTGAAGGTCTTTTATTACTTCAAATTACCTGCAAGTTTTATTATTATAATTATTAGTAGTTAAATTTTAAAACATTTAATTGGAGGGTAATTGCTTTACAATGCTATGCTGGTGTCTGCTGTACAACATAAATCAGCTGTAAGTATATGCGTGCGCCCTCCCTCCCCCCGCAATGCCCCCTCCAGGCCACTGCAGGGCGCAGAGCTGCGCTCCCTGAGTTATGCAGCAGCTTCCCACTAGCTGCCTGTTTCACACGTGGTGGTGTATGCATGTCAATGCTACCCTCACAGTTCGGTTCACCCTCTCCTTCTCCCACCGTGTCCCCAAGTTTGTTCTCTACATCTGCGTCTCCATTCCTACCCTGCAAATAGGTTCATCAGTACCATTTTTCTAGATGCCATTTATACGCGTTAATATACGACATTTGTTTTTCTGACTTACTTCATTCTGTATGGACAGAGTCTAGTGACTCTTCCTTTTCTTATAAGGACACCAACCCTGTCAGATTAGGGCCCCACTCTTAGGACTTTGCTTCCCTTGTGGCTCAGCTAGCAGAGAATCCACCTGCAATGCGGGAGACGTGGGTTTGATCCCTGGGAGACCTGGGAAGATCCCTTGGAGAAGGGAAAGGCTACCCACTCCAGTATTCTTGCTGGGAGAATTCCATGAACTGTAGAGTCTGTGGGGTCACAGAGTTGGACATGATGACTGACTTTCAGTTTTACTTTCTTAGGACTTCATTTAACCTTCATCACCTTCTCACAGTCCCTATTTCCAAATGTCTTAGTTCAAGCCGTTTAACAAACTACCATACACTGGATGGTTTAAACAATAAAAATTTATTTCTTACAATTCTGGAGCCTGCAAGTGCCACTGTGGTGGAGTTCTGGGGAGGAATATTTTCTGATTTGTAGACTGCTGACTTCTTACACCCCAACCTGGCAGAGAGGAAGAGCAAACTTCTTTGTGACTTTTTAAAAAAGTAATCAATTATTTTGGTTTTTATAATTTTTATTGAAGTGTAATACAATTACAATGTTTCAGGTGTACAACAAAAATGATTCACTTATAAATATGTCCATTCTTTTTCAGATTCATTTCCATTATAGGGAACTGTGGTTCAGATGGTAAAGAATCCACCTGCAATCTGGAAGACCTGGGTTCAAATCCCTGGGCTGGGAAAATTCTCTAGAGGAGGGTGTGGCAACCCACTCCAGTATTCTTGCCTGGAGAATCCCATGGACAGAGGAGCCTGGTGGGCTACAGTCCATGGGGTTGCACAGAGTTGGACACGACTGAGCGACTAAGCACACACACAAAATATTGAATATATTTCCCTGTGCTATACAGTAGGTCTTTCTTGCTTATCTATTCTATAGATAGTAGTGTATATCTTTTAATCCTCAAGTCCTAATTTATCCCTCCTCCTCCTCCTCTCTCCTTTGGTATCTATAATTTTGTTTTCTGTGTCAGTGAGTCTGTTTATGTTTTGTTAAAAACTTCATTTATATCATTTTTTTAGATTCCACATATAAATGGAATTCATTAAATGTGATAATCTCTAGGTTCCTCCATGTTGCTCCAAAAGCATCATTTCATTCTTTTTTTATAGCCAAATAATATTCCGTTGTATAAATATACCACATCTTCTTCATCCATTCATCTGTCAGTGGACATTTTGGTTGCTTCTATGTCTTGGGTATTGTAAATAGTGCTGTTATGAATACTGGGGTGCATTCTCTTTTTGAATTAGAGTTTTCATCTTAATGCCCAGGAGTGGAATTGCTGGATCATATGATAGCTCTATTTTTAGTTTTTTTAAGGAACCTCCATACTGTTCTCCATCGTGGTTGTACCAATTTACATTCCTACCAAGAGTACATGTGCTAAGTCGCTTCAGTTGTGTCCAACTCTTTGTAACCTTATGGGCTGAAGCCCAGCAGGCTCCTCTGTCCATGGGGGATTCTCCAGGCAAGAAGACTAGAGTGCGTTGCCATGCCCTCCTCCAGCGAATCTTCCCAAGCTAGGGATTGAACTGGCGCTTCCAGCATTACAGGCAGATTCTTTATCACTGAGGCACCTGGGAAGCCACCAAGAGTGCATGGGAGTTTCCTTCTCCTCACACCCTCTCCAGAATTTATTATTTGTAGACTTTTTGATGATAGCCATTCTGACTGGTGTGTAGTGATACCTCACTGTAGTTTTGATTTGCATTTCTCTAATAATTAGTGATGTTGAACATGTATTCTTGTGTCTTTTCGTCATCCATATGTCTTCTTTGGAGAAATGTCTAGATATTCTGCCCATTTTTTGATTGGGTTGTTGGATTTTTGATATTGAGCTATGTGGTGGTGTTCAGACACTCAGTCATGTCTCTTTGTGACCCTGTGGACTGCAGCATGCCAGGCCTCCCTGTCCTTCACCATTTCTCGGAGTTTGCTCAAACTCATGTCTATTGAGTCAGAAATGCCATCCATTTCATCCCCTGTCATCCCCTTCTCCTCCTGCCTTCAATCTTTCCCAGCATCAGGGTCTTTTCCAATGAGTCGTTCTTCTCATCAGGTGACCAAAGTATTGGAACCTCAGCTTCAGCATCAGTCCTTCCAATGAATATTCAGGGTTCATTTCCTTTCAGATTGACTAGTTTTATTTCCTTGCTGTCCAAGGGACTCTTAAGAGTCTTCTCCAACACCATTGTGTTTGAAGACGTCAATTCTTTAGCACTCAGCCTTTTCAGCTTGATTTCAGCTTGTGATTTACATAGCCATCATTTCACATGATGTACTCGGCACAGAAATTAAATAAGCGGGGTCACAATGTACAGCCTTGACACACTCCTTTCCCAATTTTGAACGAGTCTGTTGTTTCATGTCTTCTTTTAACTGTTGCTTCTTGACCTGCCTACAGGTTTCTCAGGAGGTGAGTTATATGAGCTGTTTGTATATCTGGAAAATCAATCACTTGTTGGTTACATTGTTTTCAAGTATTTTCTCCCAATCTGTAGGCTGTCTTTTCATTTTGTTTATGATTTCCTTTGCTGTGAAAAAGCTTTTAAATTTAATGAGACCTCATTTGTTTATTTTTGTTTCTATTTCCATTACTCTAGGAGATGAATCAAAAAATATCACTGTGATTTGTGTTAAAGAGTGTTCTGCTTATATTTTCCTTTAGCAGTTTCTGTATTCCAAAAATTATAAGATGCTGGTGAAAGAAATTGAAGACAACACAAACAAATGGAAAGATTCACCATGTCCTTGCATTAGAAGAATCAATACTGTTGAAATGACCATACTACCCAAGGTAATCTACAGATTCAATGCAAACCTGTCAAATTACCAATGGCAATTTTCACAGAACTAGAGCAAAAACTTTTAAAATTTGTATGAAACACAAAATAACCAAACAATCTTGAGAAAGAAGGACAGAACTGGAGGAATCATGTGCCCTGACTTTAGACAAGACCGCAAAACTGTAGTAATCAAAACAGAATGGTACTGGCACAAAAACAGATACTAGATCAATGGAACAGGACAGAAAACGGAGAAAGAAACCCACACACTTAATGATCAATCAATCTATGACAAAGGAGGCAAGAAAACACAATGAAGAAAAGACAATCTCTTTAATAAGTGGCTCTGGGAAAACTGGACAGTTTCATGTAAAAGAATGAAATTAGAACATTCTCTAACATCATATACAAAAATAAACTGAAAGTGATTAAAGGCCTAAGTGTAAGACCATATACTCTTGTGACCCTTATAAGGGTACTTACTAATCTCATTCATGAGGGCTCCACCCTCCTGACGTCAGCTCAGTTCAGTCTCTCAGTCGTGTCCGACTCTTTGCGACCCCATGGACTGCAGCACGCCAGGCCTCCCTGTCCATCACCAACTTCCAGAGTTTACTCAAACTCATGTCCATTGAGTTGGTGATGCCATCCAACCATCTCATCCTCTGTTGCCCCCTTCTCCTCCTGCCTTCAATCTTTCCCAGCATCAGGGTCTTTTCCAATGAGTCAGCTCTTTGCATCAGGTGGCCAAAGTACTGGAGTTTCAGCTTCAACATCAGTCCTTCAGTCCTGCCCTCCTTCGATCCTAGTTACTTCCCAATGGCCCACCTCCTAAAACCATCTCATTGGAGATGAGGGTTTCAACACATGAATTTTGGGATGACACAAATATTCAGCTCATATCACCAAATACAGTCATAGTTGGCAGGTATGGCTTCAACATATGAATTTGGAGGAGCCATGATTCAGTACATAGGAGATATTAAGGTTCTGAGGGTATGGAATTCCATTAGAAGCTCTTCAAATAATTTAAAATTATCAGCTGCCTGAATTACTTGTTTAGGATGAAGTTCTATTTAGCTGGAGGCAAAAGACTGGTTTAATATTTTCCAGAATTCCAAGTATTTGTATAACATCATTCTCTGTCATATCCTTATGTATGAAATTGTTTCAATTTCATGATAAAATTTCATGATGACACACTCTTCTCCCAAGAAAAACTCTTGGGGACAATTTTGGGGGTTTCCAGGTAAACTATTACTAGTACAAGATATTTTTAATGAACTATTTCCCCCATTTTTCTCTGTAAAGTTATTTATTCTAGTCTTTTGAACTGCAAAGACATAGCATCCCCCTGCCCCAAAGTCCCATTTATAGATAATGAACATTCCACAATCAAGAAGCATATTGGGTCTTCCCCAGTGGTCAAGTGGTTGAGACTTCACCTTGCAATGCAGGGGTACAGGTTCAATCCTTGGTCAGGGACCAAAACATAAAGCAGAAGCAAGGTAGTGGTAGATTTTATAAAGACTTAAAAAAAAAGGTCCGCGTTTAAAAAAAAAAAAAACCACTGGAAAAAAAAAAGCATGCTAAAAGTAGAGGGTCTTCCAAATAAATACTCAGGTATTCCTCGAGTTGTTAATTTCTAAATGAAACTAGAGATACTTGTGGCTACTTTAGAAACTGATCTATAGAATATACTTTAGTCTATTTTTGATAGCTGAGATATTGGGGAATTCCATAGAGTAAAAATATAGGGTGTTTTCACTTTACTGTAAAATATGAGCTTTTGGTATCAAAGAGGAAGATATGCATCCAACTGTACTAAGCTCCTTATAGAGAATTTAAGAAATCAGTTACTCCAACAAACAAACAAAAACTACAATAGCTCAGTAATATTCTTCATGAACAGTAACTGTAAATAAGGGCTGAAGTATTGAAAGAAAAGGAACTCAGAATCTTCCATGCGTTAACTATTCTAGGCAAGGCAATGAAGAAGCAATGTTAGTTGGAGATGGTTCAAAATCTACATTACCAAGTCAAATTATAATGTCATCATTTTAGTTACCTAATTTAGGAATGTTTGATTCTAAGAGAAAGCTGGAAACTAACTGGAATTGTCTCTAGCCAAGTGATTATACAGGCTTTCACTTAGCTTATAGATTTTTCTGTTATTATTTATTCATCTTGACATAAGAATAGGCTAACTGTAATTATATCACAGTTCATGGGCTTACTTCTCACAACTCCAAGAAAGTCTGATTTAGTTTTTGAGTGTAGTTTAACACACTTGCTCTCTAATAATTTAGTTCTGTAAATGTTAGTAAAAAAAAAAATTTGTGAGACATTATACACATATACATTGAAAATACACAAAGAATCTATTTCCAAATAAAGAGGATGACTTTTAGGGGATACTAATCACCCCACTACAATCCCTTAATATCCACACAGAACTTAACTGTATATTCTTTTGTATGCTACGCATTTTTTAGCATGTATATTTGTTACTTTTCTATATAAAATTAAAAGGGGTTACCTAAAAGTGCAAGTATTCTTTCCATCTAGTTTCTCCCTTTGATGCTGACTACTATTCAGACTCCCTGTCCTGCCTTTTCCCAATTTTTCTCTAACTGCAGACCACAAGATTTTTCAAAATAATCTCTTCCTTCCAATCTTTCGATGAGGCTCAAACACAAGCACCCTAGTAAGTCGAAGGAGGCTTTTTCAAGATCTGGTCTCTCTCTCCAGCGCCCTATTGGAGGGAACAGTGGAGCTGCCACTACATATTATTGGAGGTTGGTCTTTCAATAAAACCCCATTATGAACCCGTTCTGCCCTAGAACTACTTGGGTTTTGGAACTGCCCAGGCCATTCTCTTTGTCCATACTTCGGCCCAGCATTCTTTGCCCCTTGCGTCCTTAGCGGCTGCCCCACTATTCCCTCCCCACCGATGAAACATTTCTGTTTTCTTATCTGTGAAGTTTGTTAATATTTTCCCCTTGCTCCTCGTAAATAAAATCTCTGATTGAAAGGATGTCGTCTGAGAAGAGACGCTGTGCTGTGCTGGCTCACCAGTCGGGTTCAACCACTTCCCACTTGTTGCCCTCACGGAGGAAGAGATGGTAACTGCCAGCCCTGGAGCCACAAGCCCAACCCCCTAAGGGCCGCGGGGCTCGGGGCTCAGGTCTCCGGGCTTGTCGGGCTGGTGGTGACGAAATTGTCACCGGGGTAGGCCAGCTGCACATTACCCACGTGGCCCCCATCCCTCGCTCTTCAGTCAAAGGAAACCCTGACAGCGGAGGGCAAAGCTCCAAAGCCCAGGGCGACATCGGCTCCCAAACAGGATAGTGCCCTGTCACAGTTGAGCTATTTCAAATCCTGAAAGATGATGCTGTGAAAGTGCTGCACTCAATATGCCAGCAAATTTGGAAAACTCAGCAGTGGCCACAGGACTGGAAAAGGTCAGTTTTCATTCCAATCCCAAAGAAAGGCAATGCCAAAGAATGCTCAAACTACCACACAATTGCACTCATCTCACACGCTAGTAAAGTAATGCTCAAAATTCTCCAAGCCAGGCTTCAGCAGTACGTGAACCATGAACTTCCAGATGTTCAATCTGGTTTTAAAAAGGCAGAGGAACCAGAGATCAAATTGCCAACATCCGCTGGATCATGGAAAAAGCAAGGGAGTTCCAGAAAAACATCTATTTCTGCTTTATTGACTATGTCAAAGCCTTTGACTGTGTGGATCACAATAAACTGTGGAAAATTCTGGAGATGGGACTACCAGACCACCTGACCTATCTCTTGAGAAACCGGTACGGAGGTCAGGAAGCAACAGTTAGAACTGGACATGGAACAACAGACTGGTTACAAATAGGAAAAGGAGTACGTCAAGGCTGTATATTGTCAGCCTGCTTATTTAACTTATATGCAGAGTACATCATGAGAAACACTGGGCTGGAGGAAGCACAAGCTGGAATCAAGATTGCCCGGAGAAATATCAATAACCTCAGATATGCAGATGACACCACCCTTATGGCAGAAAGTGAAGAACTAAAGAGCCTCTTGATGAAAGTGAAAGAGGAGAGTGAAAAAGTTGGCTTAAAACTCAACATTCAGAAAACGAAGATCATAGCATCCAGTCCCATCACTTCATTGCAAATAGATGGGGAAACAGTAGAAAGAGTGTCAGACTTTATTTTTTGGGCTCCAAAATCACTGCAGATGGTGATTGCAGCCATGAAATTAAAAGACGCTTACTCCTTGGAAGGAAAGTTATGACCAACCTAGACAGCTTCCCTGGTGGCTCAGACGGTAAAGCGTCTGCCCACAACGCGGGAGAGCCAGGTTCTGTCCCTGGGTTGGGAAGATTCCTTGGAGAAGGAAATGGCAACCCACTCCAGTACTCTTGCCTGGAGAATCCCAGGGACAGAGAAGCCTGGTAGGCTACAGTCCGCGGGTCGGAAAGAGTCGTGCACGACTGAGCAACTTCCCTTCAGACAGCATAGTAAAAAGCAGAGACATTACTTTGCCAGCAAAGGTCCGCCTACTCAAGACTATGGTTTTTCCAGTGATCATGTATGGATGTGAGTTGGACTATAAGGAAAGCTGAGCGCCGAAGAATTGATACTTTTGAACTGTGGTGTTGGAGAAGACTCTTGAGAGTCCCTTGGACTGCAAGGAGATCCAACCAGTCCATCCTAAAGGAGATCAGGACTGGGTGTTCATTGGAAGGACTGATGCTGAAGCTGAAGCTCCAGTACTTTGGCCACCTGATGCGAAGAGCTGACTCATTGGAAAAGACCCTGATGCTGGGAAAGATTGAGGGCAGGAGAAAGGGACGACAGAGGATGAGATGGTTGGATGGCATCACCGACTCAATGGACATGGGTTTGGGTGGACTCTGGAAGTTGGTGATGGACAGAGAGACCTGGCGTGCTGCGTCATGGGATCGCAGAGAGTCGGACACGACTGAGCGACTGAACTGAACTGAACGCTTTCTCCTCACGGAGGATGCATCCCGCCACTGGTCCAGGGCTTTTTCGCCCTCACTCCGCGAGACGCGACACCGAGGCGCAGTCAGCGACTTGAAAAACTCTCTCAGGGCTGTTCCGGGGCGGGGCGCCAGCGCGCAGGGGCGGAGCACGCGCAGTAGCGTCTCGCGTGGGCGGGCCTCTAGTCTCCCGCCGCTCCACCCCCGCGCGGGCGCATGCGCAGGCTGGGCGTCGCAGGACTCCCGGCCGGCGCCGGCCGCCCCCCCCCCCCCCACCGCCGCCTTCTTCTCGGGTGAGAGGTCAGGGGGCGGGCGGCGGTGACGCGCGCGGAAGCGTCCTGGGCACGGTCGCTAGCTGGCGGGCAAGCGGCGCGGCTGAGGAAACGGCCGCGGCCCGGGCGCCCCGACGGGAGGGGCTCCGGATCACTGGGAGGCGGCCGAAGCCCTGCGGCGCCGCCGCCGCCAGCTGTGGCCCCATGAGTCGGGGGACGATGCCTCAGCCCGGAGCGTGGCCAGGAGCTAGCTGTGCCGAGAAGCCGGCATGGGAGGCGGGGGCCGCGGCGCCGGAGGGCGGGAAGTCTGCGGCCGGCGGGCCACCGCGGGTTGCGGTGCGGTGCCCGTCCCAGCAGTGAGTGCGAGGCGCGGTGCGCGGGACCAGGGGCGGGGAGGGGGCTCCGGGCTTGGCCCCCTGAGGGGACGGTGCGGGGAGTATTGGGGGGATGGGGTGGGCCGGGGAGTAGCCGGCGGAGGGCCCTTCGCATCTAAGTATGATCGTCGGAAATAGAGGAATTCGTAAGACCCTTGTATCCAGTGTCCCAATTACAAAAGTTTTTTCCGGAAGGCGCATCTCAAAAGTTCTGGTTATCCAGTGTCCCCACCCCCACCCCCTTTTTTTTGTATCTCCATAGCTCTAAAGCTAAAGAAAGCTCCAGAAACCTGGGAAACAAACTCCAGCAGCATATACTCTTATAAACCTCACTCCCATCAGATCTTTCCTCCGATCTGTGGGCGGAAGGAAAATAAGGTTGTCCCTTGTCCCCCACCACAACACCGCACCACGCGACGTGTTGTTCTTGGAAGGCAAGTCTCTGCTTGATGAGCGTCCCACCTGTTAGACAGACTTTGGACGGAGTTTGACCTAGTTGTTTTGGCCGCCAGCTGCTTATCTAGTTGTCCCCAACCACCCCCCCCCCCCTTTATTTTTAAATACGGAAGGCAGTGCTGGTTAAAGTGTCTGTCGCTCAGTCGTGTCCGACTCTTTGCGACCCCATGGACTGTAGCCCACCTGGCTTCTCTGTCCATGGGGATTCTCCAGGCAAGAATACTGGGGTGGGTTGCCAGTCCTTTCTCCAAGAGATCTTCCTAACCCAGGGGTTGAACCCAGATCTCCTGCACTGCAGATAGATTCTTTACCGTCTGAGCCATCAGGGAAGCCTGATCAATTCTTTATTGAAGGTGGTGTAAATCGCAAGAGTCTGGGGGCAGGGGTGGAAGCAGAATATAAACTTGAAGGCTGAAACTTTTCTGCATTTGCAAATGCTGCTGCTGCTGCTGCTGCTAAGTCGCTTCAGTGTGTCTGACTCTGTGACCTCATAGACGGCAGCCCACCAGGCTCCCCCGTCCCTGGGATTCTCCAGGAAAGAACACCGGAGTGGGTTGCCATTTCCTTCTCCATGCAAATGGTAGTCACATACAAATGCCTTTGGGATTCCACTCAGAAAACCAGTTTGACAGATTAGCGGGAAAGTGCCCTGCGCTTCCCACTCTCCCCCCACCCCCATTTCCTAAAAAAGGGGTTCTGGGTGGGAACTGTTATTACAGATAATATATTATAATCATCTGGCTTGCATGGTCCTTTATTATGGACTGTGATATTCTTATTGAGCACCCAGACCCCTTGGGAGAGTGTTCAGTTCAAGCTGCACTTAATGGTCACTGGGAAAGATTGAGAGCAGGAGGTTTCAAACTCCTGACTCCAGGAGCCAGCCAAATGTAGACCATGGGTTCCTGGAGAGCTGAGTCTGATGGAGGTAGAATCCACTAAGTTCCAACCTGTGTGTGTTAGTCACTCAGTCATGTCTGACTTTGTGATGCCAAGGACTACAGCCCGCCAGGCTCTGCTGTCCATGGGATTCTACAGGCAAGAATACTGGAGTGGGTTGCCATTTCTTTCTCTAGGGAATCTTCCCGACCCAGGGATCGAATCTGGGTCTCCTGCATTGCAGTCAGATTCTTTACCATCTGAGCCACCAGGGAAGCCCAGCCAATAGTTGCTGGATTTTCTGTAAAGAATCCAAAGATTCTGACTTTTGTTTGAAATGTTCTTTTTTAAAAAATTTTACTTTATTTAAAAGATTTGTTTACTTATTTATTGGTTTTGTTTTGGCTGGACGGAACAGCATGGCATGTGGGATCTTAGTTCCCTGACCAGGGATGGAACCTGTGTTCTCTGCAGTGGCTGCTTAGAATCTTAACCACTGGACTGACAGGGAAGTCCCCTATTTTATTTTTTCAAAACTTCATCTACGTGCTTTATTTTTATTTTCTATTTTTATTTATTTACTTATTTATTTTTGGCCATGCCACAGCACTGGTGGGATCTTAGTTCCCTAACCGGGGATTGAATCCTGGGCCCTGGCCCACCTAGTCCTAACCGCTGGACTGCCAGGGAATTCCCTTGATTTTTAAATAGTAGCCTTTTATTTTTAAATTGAAACCACTGTGCAGGCCCATGTGTGAGCAGCTGTGACCTGTGGTTGCAGTTTTGCTCTGTACCTCTGAGCCCTACTTTAGACTCAGCAACTGATAAAGTGGGCGTGGTCTTTTGCTTCTGCCCCTTCGAGGCTCATGCTGGTTCCTACCTGCTGCTGCCAGGCTAACTGCTGTTCCCTCACTTATGCCCAGGTGGTCTGAGCTGTGCCCCCACCTACTGGCCCTGGCCCTCAAATGCTGCTTCTCAGCCTCAACCATTTCATGGCCTCCCCTGGGAGATGCAGAAACTTTGAACCAGGGTCCCCAAAATACACAGAGTTATTTGGCAAGTTTTTCTGCTGGATGTGGTTCCCAGAGTCTGAGCGCCTGAGGAAGTGGGTCATGGTGCAAAAGGAGCACTCTTTGCTGATGCACAGATTCTGTGGCGCAGGTATCTCTTCTGTCTGCTGTCAGCAGAGCTATAGGCGTGGAGCTGAAAGGCATCTGAAAACCCCAGTCCAGGTTTGTCACTTGGTGCGTCAGGAAGCTGAGCTGCGGATCTGATCTGTATAGCTTGGCCAGGGAGGTGCAGGGAGTAGGTTCCAGGGCTACGTCCCCTGATGCCTGAGTGCCGGGGACTGCCCCCCCCCCCCCCCCCCCCCGTCGCCGCCCACCCCCCCCCCCACCCCCAGGTCTTTTTGGCTTCATCAGCAAAACTGGGCAGAGAGGCATGACTTATAATGACTGCAAACTTCACTTTTTTTTTTTTCTGGAATAGATGTTCCAGTTTGCCTTTTAAGTAGTAGCTTAATTTCTTTTTCTTGCTATTTTTGTTGTCTTTGATGACCTCATTCTCTTTTAACTGGTAAGAGAACAAAGGGAAGCAAGGGAAAGGAGGTGAAAAGAATTTCAGATGGCAGCTTCTGAACATTACATCCCACGTTTTGGGCTTTCCTGTTTGTTGTATGGGCAGTGGGGCTGCTTATTCTGTGTTGTGATACTTTCTTAAGGGCCAGAGAAACTGTTGCGTCACATTGTCCATTGTATCGTTTGCAGTGTCGCGTGTGCCGTTCTTCCACGTTGATGCGTGCAGCCTAATAGTTGAGTGCAGATGTAGGGACATAGTGGAATGCCTGAACTAGGTCCTAAAATGGTTTTTTAACCTTGTGTTTTTCTGTGACTGAAGCCAAGTCCCTTCTTCCCACCCAGAGAGTTAAGTTTGATCTGCACAGAAATTGAGTATTGCACCTGCCAATACGAAACACCATAAGATACAGATGTTTGGGGACATCCCGCAGAGTCATTTTAATTCATTCAGTGGGTAGAAATTATGAATACAAACCCAACTTTGGCAGCCTTTATACATTCAGAATATGACTCTGAGGGGATTAGCGATGAGTCGACAGAGGGATGGCTCATTTCCTAGGCTTTCCATAGGATACAGATTCCTTGTGACTGGGCTCACTGTGATTTCCCCCCAGAGAAATCGTGGGGGAGACAAACACACAGATCTTGTGGATAAGCTGCATTCTGAATTGCCTTCCTTCAAAACTTCCTTCATTTGAGAACTGTGGTTGGCTGGCATCCCTTGGACAAGCCCCAAGGATGGCTCACACGACGACGCAGGGTCCTTTTTGAGGAAGGGTTAGGTCAGACCCGATTTAGTTGGCTTCTTTGGAAACTTCCTCACTCCTCCTGTGAGCAGGTCTCCTATCCTCCATCCCCTGCTCACCTGACCCATAAAATCGAAACTTAGGGTGGGTCCACTTCTTCCTTTCAGCTAAGCTAAGACTCCAGCCCCCGAGGACCAGGGTGGCCCTGGATGTGGTTTGTGGCCAGGCTAGACATGCTTTGGGAATTGAGAAGCGAGCCTACTCCATGGTCTTCTCTGTCTGCCTGAGGAGGGGACAGGGTTTAAATCTGGGGTCCACAGGCTCGCGGTGTGGAGAGGGCAGCATGATGTGTCTGTGTACCCTTCTGAAATCGAAAGCAAAATTGTATGCATATTTATGTCTTTCTGGACTGAGGTTCAGAGGAAAGCTGTGGATTCTCAGAAGGGCTGTAACTAACAACTTGTGAAGCCCTTGCTCTTGGGTGTTGCTAAGTGTACTGTCGAGCGAATGTTTTTTCCCACCCACCTCACACCTTAGTGGCTCCAGGGGTGCTGTCTTTGATGGGGTAACAGCTACTCCCTTCTGGTCCTTTCTCCACCTGGGAGTAGAACCTGCTTCAGAGCTGGGGTGCCCCTGAGAAACCTTAGGTTGCAGGGGTCCAGGTTGTCCCCAGACCCCTCTGGGAGTCACTGAGCCAGTCATGGAAAGTCCACTTGGAGAACGGAGGCGGAATTTTGGCCTGGGCGCCGGTACTTTCCTACATTTGATGTGCGGCTCACTCATTTTAGGCAACCGCTGAGAGGTGGAGGAAGGCTGAGTAGAGTGATCTTTGCTTTTCCTGTGCCTGTGTGGGACGGTGCCCGGTGTCACAGGTGGTTGCCACTGTCTCACCGACACTGCCCGGGCTGTTAGTCTTCTAGGACAGGCCAAAGTAAGCATGAGCTGCAAGTCCAGAGAGCTGAACAGTCATATTCAGTTTAGCTTTTTTTAGATAGCTAAGGGGAACTTGGTGCAAATGTCCACAACAGTGAGTGATTGAGATGCTGTCTTGTTAGCTTTGCATATATGCTAGAGTTTACTTTTTTCGTATTATGTGTTTACTTGTATCAGAAATCGAAAAATTGGCTTCACAGAAATATCTTCTGCTTCGCTGAGCTCTGTGTTTTTAGCTTATATTATAGCTTTTGTTTGGGGAATAGTATAATTTTGTCTAAATGTAGTCAGCATTTTAAAATTAAGTTTCATTTATTATTATCCAGGTCTTTGAACAGAGCAAGAGGAAGGTTATAAGTTAACAGACAGTGTCATGTAACCTGCTCAATGAAGTATATTGCCTTAACATTAAGAGTAAAGTATTTCATTTCTAAGAGAAAATGGGAGCTTGAAAATACACACTTTAAAATAACATTATGGTGCTAAACTAATAATTTTCTAAGGAGGAATTATTAACATTTTGGTTTTAAAATTTTAACTGAGTACGGCTCACATGCCATGGTCCCCAAGAAATCAGGTCACATTTAAGACTTTTACTTCACTACTTTTCTAGTGATCTGTATGTTTTCTGGAAGGAAATTTTTTGCTGTAGTGATCATTTTGAGCCTATGGATTTCAATGGACTCTTTGTGCCAAATGAGCACCTCTCATCCCAACCCCAGCTTGACACACACACAAGATTGCCACATTTCTGAAACTGGTCAGCACGGGGGATCTGATCTTATCAAATAGCCCCTTTCCTTTCATTGTTTCCCTGTCTTCCTTTCCCAAACAAAAATTTAAACCTCCAGCTATTTCAGATTCCTGATTTTAAATATAATTTCTTTTTGCTGTTAAAAATATCATTTCCTTTTTGATATTTAAAAAAAGTTAAAGGTTTATTGAGTGAAGTATCTTCTTAAATAAAATTATTTTAATTTTTCTTGTTTTCCCACATCTCTCTCTCTAGTTGGTGGTCCTCGTGTTGGAGGAATATTTCATTTTGGCTGTTAAATGTCTCGTTTTCTGACCGTACTGATTGAACTTTATTGTTTGAACTTATAGCTTCTCTCCAAGTAAATACAGTGGCCTTTAAAAGCCGTATTACAGTTTCCCTGGTGGCCTTGGCAAGTTAGCAGATATCTTTGGTGGCCATGGAGGCGTTTGTGAACATCTGAATGAAATAGTGTGGCTAAAGTGATTTGGTTACACTCTGGGCCTCCCATTCATCAATTTGTGCCGTGCTTCTTCTGTATGTCTTGAATCACCGCATTTCTGTTTCCAGTAGCTTCCCTTTCTGTTCTGTCTTCCCGTTGCACTTCATTCTCCTGTAGGCTTCTCTTCGTTTCTCTGCTGTTGGTCTTTGTGGGAGTTTGTATTTGCGGCTGTTCAGAGAGATGCTCGTTTAGAGAACCTCCTCTGGGCCCTGGTGTTGCCACGCACTTTGGTTATCCTGTAGATAAGAAAGGCAGGAGACAAGAGTGGAGGCAGAGACGCCTGCCTGTAGCCACAGAATTCGCATGAAGTGAGAATAGCTTCATAGTCCGTTAGAACCAAGAACTGGAAGAGGAACTGCATAGATCACTTAGATCTGTCTGGGCATCTTGTTTTGAAGATGAGAAAACTGAGGCCAAGATTAGGGAAGTGGCTTCCACAAAGACATGCTCCTGATAATGGTATTACGAAAACGATTCACTTAAATGCCGGTTTTATACGATCAGAATTTCTCCTATTTGATAAAGCTAGGAAGGAGGGCGAAAGATAACATTAAACTATTGAAAGAAGAACTAACACGTTTAGTCACTTTTTATTCTAAGTGTTTGATGTATAGTCCCTGCGAATCTGGTTTCTGTTTGCTTTTAACCCTGGCCCGGGCTGCATGGGTGACATCACACCTTTTACTTGAAATCTCACTGGGGTTAGAGCACACAGAGAGTACCTGTTCCCTAGTATGTCCCCCTCAGTCCCACAACAGCAAAAGACAGGCGCACACACACCGTCACTTTTGAGAAGAGAGAAGAAAAGGAGAACGGGTAAGAAATGATCATTGGGTGAATCATCCATCCCTCCTCTTCCCAGATGGATAGGTACGAGAATTAATGAGACTAGCTAACTTTTTTGACTGTCGAGTGCCTGCGTGTCTTATTTTCAGAGCAGTCTCTTGTGAGTACTCTCAATGTTATTTTTACAGGTGGAAACATTTAGGTGCTGAGAAGTGTGGTCCCTTGAGTTCCACGGGTGATGCACGTGGTTGACAAGGGCTGGAGTGAGGAGTGGTCACACCCTGGCGGTCTCACTGCAGCCTGTGGCATGCTCCAGCGAGGCCGCCCGCACAGCCTGTGCCATGTTGGGGTGGACAGTGAGCCATGCATGCAGGGGCGCCAGCAGAGCCAGTCACAGGAGTACAAGCACACCTGGGCCCATCAAGTGTTTGGACTGAAGTGTGTGTGTGTGTGTGTGTGTGTGTGTGTGTGTGTGTGTGTGTGTATATTTTGGACTTCCCCGCTTATTTGGACTGAAGTGTGTGTGTGTGTGTATTTTGGACTTCCCCGCTTATTTGGACTGAAGTGTGAGAGTGTGTGTGTGTGTGTGTGTGTGTGTGTGTGTGTGGCTAGCATGGTGGGGCGCGTCCAGATTTAGACTTCCCCGCTTATTTGGGAGCCATTGAAGGGTTTCAGGGGTGGAGGGTGTGTTGGTCCCCACCTCAGTCTGTTTCTCTCAGCAGCACCCCCTTCCTCTTTCCTCTGGCTTCTGAGCCGTGCATGAGGCACTGGGGAGCTCCCGGAGTCGGGCACGCGGGGGCCATCCCCTTAGTTCCTGAGTAACTCCTCTTTCCTCTGTGGCCTGGTGCCTGGAGCCTCCTGTCCTGCGTGAGGAGCAGGGGTGTGCTGTTGTGGGGAGTACCGGGAACTGGGGGTCTGTTGCTTGCAGCTCTGGAGTTCTCCCATGCTCCCCGCAAAGTACTCAGTGTGCCTGTAGTTCCTGGTCTTTCTGGGCCTTGCAGGGTGTCCTGGTCTCGCCTTCCAGCAGACATCGATCCACGGGCCTCCAGGCTTCTCCCATCCTCTGTGCCTTACCTCCCCGTCTTCCACTTTTGGGCGATTTGCGCTTTCACCTGTCTTGTGTTCCAGCAAAAACAGAATGGCATCTCTGCTGCCCATCACCGTGGTGCATCTTGAGGGGAACAGGAGTGGTCTTAGAATCTGAAAGTTCTGTTTGCCCTCCTTGTCTAGCAGCCAGTGGGGTTTTCTCCTTTCCAGGACTTAGTAGGTTCTTGTTGGCTCACTGAAGGAGCCGGGAAACTCTTTGGGGAGCTGCTGTGTAAGACCCAATGAAAGTGTGGGGGTTGGTGGGCATATGCCCAGCACAAGGTCGGGGGGCTGCTTTCCTGTGGGCATCGGAGCAGGAGCGCCTCAGGGAGCTGGTGTGGCCCAGGGGATCTTGTGGATCTCCTGTCCTCCTTCTTCGAGGAGTTCTTGGAAAACTTGCCTGTGATGTCCCAAAGTCGGCAGTTGGCCTGCCCTCCTCAGTGCTTTTATTGGCACCATCTCCATGCTTGAAACCTGAAGAGTCATGAACAGCTTCGCTGATGAGCATAGATGAGTGTGCTAAGATGCTTACATGTGTGGTTGAGGCATTAAAGACATCACAGTTGAAATGGCCCCAGAGCCGCGTAGCCAGTGGAGAGCTGTAAAATGTCTCACTTCAAAAAGTCTGAGTGAGTAATGCTAGAAACACAAGTCTAAGACGAAAGACCCATATTTTATCAGACTGTCATCATGTAATGTAAAAACGTTAAACTTTGCGTGTCTTATAAATTCGTAGAGCAGCTGCATGTTGTGATAAGAAGGACATGTCAGTGCCACAAATTTTTGAAATGTCTGATTTGGTGTGATTTCAGCGAGGAGGACATGTATCGTGCGGCGGATGAAATAGAAAAGGAGAAAGAATTACTTATACATGAAAGAGGGTCATCAGGTATGTTTGGAATTGTTTTCTTTATAAAGAGTTCTTACTGTTTATAGTAGAAAATGCAGTTAAATCAGTATATCCATTTTCATAAAATATTGAGATACACTTTCCTAGGAAGATGGACTTCCTAGGAAGCATTCTTAGGCATTTGGTCTTACCTCTGCTGGGTTATTCATTTTGCTGGGTAAAAATATTTTGGATTTGTTTGGGGACTACTGTTTCCTGAGGCTTTAAAATTTCAGTGCAAGTACTTTGCTTGCGTTCCTTACATTCATAGCATTTTTGCACCCGTGAGAATTTGTCTAACCTCTTGACACCACTCTCTCTTAAGTTCTTGACTTCCTTATTTTCAGAGGGAGAGTTGGGGTTTGAAGTGCGTTTTTCGTTTTCAAGTGGAAGGATTTACTGAGAAGCTGGCCCTCTGGGTCTTTGTGTGCAGAAGGCCGTGTGAATTTGATTTGACTTATAAGAAACAACGGTGGTGGACTTGATAGCTGTTAATTCTCCCGTCATGTTGTGACTTCCTGTCCACACTTGTGCTCAGCCGCATGCGCTCTGTTCATCCGTCAGCATCCATCGACCCCTGGCTGCTAGGGTGAGCCTGCTTCGACCATGGCCGGCGGGGCCGGGTGTGGGGAAGTACCTCCTTCCTCCCCAACTCGCCCCGGGCAGGAGGCCAGGGAGGGGGCTCCATTAGGGGATACCCCACAGACCATTCAGGCTGAGGGAAGGAGGAGAAGGGGCTGACAGAATGAGACTGTTGGATGGCATCACTGAATCAGTAACGTGAGTTTGAGCAAACTTTAAGAATTGGTCGCAAAGAGTCAGACACGACTGAGCCACTGAACGATTCACAAGCAGCGTTTTCCTGCGCGCCACTTGTGTAATGTTCTGGTTTAAGAACCAGCTCTCATTTACCGTGCGAGTGACAAAGTGTTAAGATGTGTCATTAGGAGCAGAAGATACCGGGTGGGGTCTCCGGAGACAGTTCTCGAGCCTTCCTCACAGGGAGTGGGCGGAACTCCTCCCTGTGGTAACCGGGGAAGATGATGTGCTCTGTTGTGGTCCAGCCCCGCGGCTTCCCAGCCCCCACAGCCTTCAGAGGCGTCTCAGGGCCCCAATGGCAGTTGCACACGGTTCAGCTCAGTGGCAGGACTCAGCAGTCCCGTCCTGAGGAGAAGACGCTTCCTCAGCCCTCGTCTGTTCCTGCCCTTGTCTGTTCTGCAGGGGCCTCTGGCCTCCTCGCTTGCTCTGCAGGCTCTGTTGGGGTTCCCTTCTGTCCCCAGGGGAGCCCCACACAGGTGCTCTTGCTTTTCAGGGGGTCTTGTCGCTTCAGCTCTGGTCTGAGGCAACATGGGTCCCCTCACACCCTGCATCTCAGTCCTTCTGGCTTCGTTGCCCTTCCTGATGTAATATCCTGTGGATGGGCCTCTGGTGAGCAGCTCCGTTTTGTGCGAAAATGTCTTGATTTCACTGTTTCTTGAATAACCCCAGGTGAATAATATGTTTTCTCTAATTTTTCTTGAAGATTTCATTCCACTCTGTTGTCGTTTCTCTCGTAGTTGAGAATACTGCAGTCAGTCGGGCTCTTGGCAGTCTGTCTTTCCCTATCTTCTCTCTGTCTTTGGTGTCCTACAGTTTCTCCTCAGGGTCTCTTAAGTATGGATTTTTTTTTTAGTACTTTGTTAGGGATCGTTTTTACCTTTTAAAATCTGCAGATGCTTCGTTTTCATCAGTTCAGAATTCTCAGCCATTATCTCTCTAAATACTGCCTTTTTCCTATTCTGTTTACCGCTTTCAGAGCTCCAAACCAGGTGTTTGCTAGCTCCCATTCAGTTATCCAGGGCCCTGAGTCACACACCCTTTCACGTATTTTCTGACTTTTAGCCTCTGTTGCATTCTGGTTAGTTCCTTTAGAAAGGTATTCTTTTTCTCTTTTGGAAAAGATCTGTTTTCCTTCCCAATTTGCTTGGTCTTTTTTGACAGTGTATTGCTCTTTGCTCAAGTTTTTGTTTCTTCTTTTATTCCTTTCGGCATTTTACACCTTCCCTTCTGGACCTGGTAACTCCATTAGCTGAGAATCCTGTTTTTGCTTACTTCTTGTTTCTTCAGAGTTTGGTTCTACATTCAGCTATTGTGTGTCTGTGGAGAGATTGTGCAGCCTGTCTTGAGTGTGAGGGAGTTTGGCCTTGTTTCTGCCATGCACTCGGGAGTCACCTGCCTTGGGCCACGTCAGGTGAATTTCTGGGTTTGTGTTCCCAGGGTCTTGCAGTTGGTGTGAAGTCACACCCTGTCCCTGTGTGAGAGCTGGCCTGTGGTTATGAGATCTTAGGTCCTTTCTCCCCAAGTGAGAGCCCAGGTCAAGGCAGAAAGTTTTCTCATGCTCTCTGTTAGTCACCTAGTCCGTGCGTGCAAAGTTGCCTGAGTCGTGTCCTATTCTTTGCGACCCCATAGACTAGCCCACCAGACTCCTCTGTCCATGGGATTCTCCAGGCAAGGAACAGGTTGCCATTTCCTTCTCCAGGGGATCTTCCCGACCCAGGGATTGAACCCATGTCTCTCAACATCTCCTGCATTGGCAGTCGGGTTCTTTACCACTTGCGCCACCTGGGAAGCTGACCCCACCTAGTCCAGGGGTCAGCAAACACTAGCTGCCTGGCCGAAGCTGAGATGCCACCTGGTTTTGTAAATAAAGTTTTATTGGAACTCCTTAGTTTACACATCGCACGTGGTGATTTTCGTGCATAGTAAGTTGAGTAGTTGTGACAGAAACCTTATAGCCTTAAAGCCTACGTTATTTACACTCTGACCCATTAGAGAAAAAGTTTTCAATTCTTGCCCTAGCCTGTTGATTGAGAGTCCCAGCGTTCTGGAGGGGTTCAGTTTTAACTTCCCATCCTCCAAGGGTCTGAATCCTTGTCCTGGTCATCATATGGTGGTTAAGGAACAAAACCTCTTGGTTATTTCAGCTTCTGGTGACCACTGTTGATTTTCAGCTTCCCCTTTGTGTTTTTTGAGTTTGTTTTCGGTGGAGTTTATTTGGCCATTAGAAACGTGCATTCCCGGGGCAGTAAGCAGCCTGTGTAGCATGCGGATGACCAGAGCAGGCGCTGACTTAGACTGTAAGCTGCTTGGGGTGGCGGCTGGGGCGCACTTTCGATGCTGGCAGCTGCTCAGGCGCCCATTTTCCCACCCTCACTGCCTCACGCAGACCTGTGATTCATCAGAGGACTGCGGCCTGTGGCCTGGCCTCTGAGCCCAGCCAGCCTCCTGCCTCCTCCACTAGATCCTGAGATGGGGCCCTGCCGGCCTGTGGAGGGCCCGGGTGTCCTACCCACAGGAAAGAGCACCGCGGGCGAGGAGAGCGCCAGGGCTGGGCTTTCTCCCGGGGGCCCTTCCCGAGCTAGCAGCTGCTCTGCTCGTGCCAGGACGTGTCCTAGTGGATGTCCTCACCTCAGGACACGTGTGGTTCCTCGGGCTTTCTGAGGAGGTGAGTCGGAAAGCCATTGAAGGGAACTCTTCCTTCCACTAATAAGACACTCACAAGGTGTTTTTGACTTTAAACAGTGGCTGCTCTTTATTTGAGGGTTGGCTGTGTAGCTTTGGTATTTGTGGTCTCTGTGGATTAGGCTCCAGGACTGGTTCACCTCTAAGCCAGTCCTGACTTAAGCGCGCATAAATGTATCTGTTACCTGTGTGTGTGTTGTTTTCCCTTTTGTATAGAAGGTTTATTTTCCTTATGAAAGGATTTATCAATGAGATTTTAAAAATAGGCAATTCTGACATTTTATGTCTTAAAAAATTGTTTTACTTATTAAAGTGCAGGAAGGGCTTAACGCTCTTCTTGTGCTCCTCCATCCGTCATCCCACATCCATCACATCTTGCACGGTCAGGGCCTGTGGTCCTTTCTTCTTAAGTAGTCTCTAAACCCGTTCAGGACCAAACCTGGGCCTTTATCATCTTCATATCCCCTTGCTCCTAGCTCAGTACTTGGCATATATTAGACACACAGTGTTTGTTGGATTGAGTTGACTATACCATCTATATTTTATGTACAACTTCCTCTTGAGTAAATATGCCATGAGGTACTTCTGTGTTTATATCCTGATTTCTTTGCTAACATTTACTTCTTCAATATTTTAAAAAGGAAGTCAAGATATGCCTGGGAATTTAGCTCTCTTTCTTCCTAAACCATACAAAGACCCACACATGTGCGTGCATATGCCTAGGCCACAAAATCCAACCCCAGGCCTCATGTGTTAAACAAGGAAAGTCTGAAGGCCATTTTATTTTTTACTGTAATATTTGTCTGATCATCAGTTGTGTCTTTAATTTTGGGGGGGGGGGTAATGTGTTATTAGAATCAAACAGGCCTGTGTTTCAGCTCACATTGAGAGCTCCGTTAGTTTTTGGCTGATTATCAACAGTTTACAGCCCTTTGGGATCAAAACAGGATATAACGAAATAAAGATTATTAAATATACATCTGTAATAGAAGTGTTATCTCTTTGTATAATGGATGTGAAAAAATTACAAATCACTAGCTATATGGTCTCATGGCTTAGACTACTGCATGTTTGAATGAACATTATTCGAGGATACCTAGGTCAGTGTGGTTGCCGGTGCTGAGGGCACAGCTGGGAAACAGACCAAGCCCCTGCCCTCAGGGAGCTCATGTTTTGCTGTGTGTGTCTATGTGTGTGTATGTGTGTGTGTTTTGTGTGTGTGTGTGTTTTATGTGTATGTGTGTGTCTGTGTGTAGGGATGGGAGAGGCAGCGTACAGAAGAAGAAATAGGTTAGGTGTTGATCAGTGCCAAGAAGAAAAGCAGAACCATGTAAGGGGAACAGAGTGAAAGTGTGTGTGAGTGTGTGTGTGTGCACGTGTGAATGTGTAGGGATGAGAGAGGCAGGGTACAGAGAAAGAAATACGTCAGGTGTAGATCACTGCCAAGAAGAAAAGCAGAACCATGTAAGGGGAACAGAATGAAAGTGTGTGTGTGTGAGAGAGAGAGAATGTGGGTGTGTGAGATGTTTTGACACTGGGTGTCAGTGTCAGAGGTAAGCAGAGACCTGCAGAGCCTGAGGAGCAGGTACCTCACAGATAGGGCAGGAGCTGTTGGTGTGTGTAGTGAGAGGCACTGCGACCCGGGAGGCAGTGGGGGCCAGGGCAGGGGGCCCTCTGGTAGGGAGGAAGGGAGTGGACCCCTAGGTGTGGCAGGCGGCCCTGGAGCCCAGCTGTGATGGGTAGCGTCTCACCTAGGTTTTGAATGCACTGCTCTGGCTGCTGTGTGGGGCATGGCCGCTAGGGTCTGGTGACAGGGAGCCTCAGCGGGAGACCTCTGTGGTCATCTGGGAGCGAGGTGGTGGTGGTCTGCACTGGGTGGTCAGCAGTCTTGGGCTTCTAGACGTGGGAAGGACTGCAGTGAGTGAGAAAGGAATTCTCAGGCGAAGCCGTGCTGTTATTCTGATCATACTTTGTCTCCTTATTCCCCCTCCCCCACCCCACCCCTTTTTTTTTGGATCCTTTCACAGAACCTAGATTAAGCATAGCTCCTGAAATGGATATCATGGACTACTGCAAAAAAGAATGGAGGGGAAATACGCAAAAAGCAACATGTATGAAAAAGGTATGATACCTGGATGCATGGACTTTGAGTTTTTCCAGTAGTCTACCATAGGTAATTATTTAATATGTCCTTTTGTATGCTGCTAAGTCGCTTCAGTCGTGTCTGACTCTGTGCGACCCCATAGACGGCAGCCCACCAGGATTCTCTGTCCCTGGGATTCTCCAGGCAAGAATACTGGAGTGGGTTGCCATTTCCTTCTCCTATGCATGCATGCATGCTAAGTTGCTTCAGTCGTGTCCGATTCTGTGCGACCCCGTGAACAGCAGCCCACCAGGCTCCCCTGTCCCTGGCATTCTCTAGGCAAGAATACTGGAGTGGCTTGCCGTTATGTTTAGATGTTATAGTTATGACAACTGCCATTAGACTGTGTTACTATTGGGGCTCTAATTTTAGAGATGAGGAAACAGACTGCAAAGATAAGGGCCGTCTCAGTATTAATACAGAATCATTATCAGTTAGTCAGCAACTTGATTTCTTTGAAAAACGCATAAATGACTGTGTGCTGTTCCGAGCTACGCCAGCCACGGGTTGGCCCCTTGGGGGCATTTGGCTGTAATGTCCTTCTGGCCTGATGAGGTCACAGCCTTGGGTGACCTACGTCTGCTGTCCCCAACTGGATTTATCTTCACATCCTCCAGTCCTTGAGGCCTGGACTCTCCCGTACTCCCTTAGCAGTGGAACCTGGAGCTCCTACCTTTATTTAGGGCACTCCAGGAGCTGCCCCCTCTCAGTCCCTTTGCATAACTGGGTGACCCGAAGGTAGTCCTTCCAAGGCTGTGGGATGTTGGGGATTCCCATGACGAGGCCTCGCTGGGGCTGTGGCCGGGCTGGATCACCACTCCCGCTGCACAGTAGTCAGGCAGCCCCACTCTTGGTTCCCCATCAGATAGATCCTGAACCCAGCATTCCTCCATAGGTGGAGATTGCTCCTGCAGTTGACCCTTGTACACCACAGGTTTGGACTGCTGGGGCCCGCTTCTCTGGATTTTTTCACTGACTATGGACTACAGTGTACTGCACAATCCCATGAGTGATTTATGCATTTGGAAAGGTGCAGTTGCTGTTGAGCTAGTATTTGGGACAGCTGGGGGTTCACCATAGGGAAGAGGTGCATTTAGTAGGCATGAGTCTCCCTGATGGGCCTTCTATTGCAGTAGTTGGGCCACTGAACAGAAATGCAGCTCTCAGAATTTTATTATTGGAAAGAAATACTTTCATATCCACTTCAAACATCATCCTGTGACTTGAATCTTGAAAACAACTTACGACAGGGTCCAGTGCTTGGACACAGGATGACTGTCTACGGGGTCCCCACCCCAGGACGGTGCCACTTCTTCCTTTGCGTACGTGTGTGTTGAGGGGGAAACATGGTTTTAAGTGGCTGTTGAGGAAGAGCAGGGCAAGCGACAGATCCACGTGGTCAAGGGGGAGTGAGATGGGAAAGCCTGGAAGTTGATGCCGAGGCCTGAGCAGCGTCCAGCGGAGAACTCAGTCAGCCAGGTGCCTAGACCAGCTCCGTGGAATTTCATGGTGTCCTTTTAAGGGGAGTGTGCTCAAAACGGTCCGTTTGGATGGCTGTGTTTGAGTGACTGAGCATGTCACCGAGAATTTTCATTTCCTTGTTTCACTTCCAGGCTGAATAATAGTGACAGTTCAATCCACTTTTTAAAAAACAGAATTGATCCAGGCACCTCCAAGACGATACATATAATCTTTATGTATTTAATGGAAATGTGGGGTACAGGGTGTTATCTTTAATATGGAGACATAAGCCAGGTAGAGAATCCGCCTGTCAACACTGGGAGATACAAAAGATGAGGGTTCGAGCCTTGGGCCAGGAAGATTCCCCTTGCGTAGGAAGTGGCAACCCACTCCTGTGTTCTTGTTTGGAAAATCCCATGGATAGAGGAGCCTGTTGGGCTATAGTCCATAGGGTTGCAAAAAGTCAGACACGACTGGGGAATTGGGCACATAAGCTGGGTGCATCTCTTTTCTTTCCTGTCTCCTCATTAAAGAGTTTAGGGTCAACTTAAACACAGACCAAAGCCTTCAGATTACTGGTTATTAATAAGTGAGTGTTACAGCAGTTGCTTAGAAAGGGACATACGACTTCAACTTTGGGGGTAACTAGCATTTTAATAATACTTAGTGTCCCAGTCTATATGTTCTGTAAGTTGTGTCTGCTGCATAGGCTGATATTTTGTATGATACTAACGTTTGTTAATTTCTTTTGATGAATAAAAAGGGAATTAAAATATCCTGCAGGAAAGACTTGGCCATTCTTCCTCTGATCAGGGTAGGGGGCGTAGGGGGCATATTTCTTCCACATGAATAAAATTCTCCCCACTCTCCGAAGTCAGTAACGACCATTTGAATTTTTTGATGCTTTTTGCGCAGGGCTACGAGAAGGTGTCTCAGAAATTCACCTCCATTAGGCGAGTCCGTGGAGATAACTACTGTGCACTGAGGGCCACACTGTTCCAGGCCATGAGTCAGCCAGCGGCGCTGCCCTCCTGGCTGCAGGACCCGGAGCTCACGCTGGTACGCTGCCGCCGCAGGTTTGAGTCTGCACTGTTTCCCATCGTTTCTGCAGCAAAGACTTCCCTTGTCTGCCCCGGGCTGTGTGCTGGTGCTTGCCTGCAGTGCTATGTCAGCGTGCAGGTTTCTGCAGCTTTCTGTGGCTGGGATGACTTTGCATAGTAAAGCGACCAAAAACGATAATTTCCTGGAGGAGTAAGATGATAAAATTTATTTAGCGCCTCAGCTGAACTAGAGAGCAGGGGTTTGTTTAGGGCTTGCCCAGAGCACTGAGGGCAGTTTGACTTCCGAGTCGGAGTCTCCACCAAGTGGGCTTTGTATTGTACTCTCTGAGAACCTGCTGGGGTTTCCAAAGGCACGTTTCTGGGCTTCCGTCTCCAATTCAGGGAATTAGCACCGTCTGGAGAGTGTTAGGAGGGTCATAGGCTTGGTACGTGACAGGCACCGGCAGAGAGATGGTTGCTGTCAACTGGGGGAGGCTTCCTGGGGAGGTGAGGGTTGGGGGCTCTGTCCCATGCCTGGCCCTCATTAGTTGTTCTGAATCTGCAGCCTGACAGTGACACCCCAAGAAGTCACATTATCCCTGTGTCGTGTATCCATGATGGACATCAGCTGAGGTCACAATAGGTTAGATGATAGACCATTCCTCAAGAGCTTGGTGGGCAGTCATGATTGAGCAGAGCTCACACTATAACGTTAATTGGAAGAAAATGGGAAATCTTGGACTTGTCTTAACCCCCCAAAACCAAAACCCAAAGTGTCAGCTCTGGGAGATGTGCCTCCCCAGCAACTTAGAGGAAAAAAGTAGGGATTTTAGTGGGTCACAGGCTCAGTAGCAGCCCACAGGTATGTGATGGCCTCAGTGATGAGGAAGCCTGTTTTATAATGAAAGGGATAGGTAGGGAGTTTGGGGTGGACATGGACACACTGCTATATTTAAAATGGATAACCAGCAAGGACCCACTGTTCAGCACAGGGAACTCTGCTCATTGTTATGTGGCAGCCTGAATGGGAAGGGAGTCTGGGGGAGAATGGATACATGTATATGCATGGCTGAGTCCCTTCACTGTTCACCTGAAACTCACAGCATTCATTGTTAATTGGGTATACGCCAATACAAAATAAAAAGTTTAAAAACACCAAATGCTTCTAAACACAGGCTGTGACAACCTGTCTTGAACTGGGCTGGTCGAATCCCATTTTAGGAACTGAGGGCAGCTCTGTGCCTGTTCCCTTGGGACAGAAGGGCGTGTGCCCGAGGCAATCTGTCTCCTTCTGGGAACAGTTGAAGGAGCTGGGGTATTTCCCTGGAATAGAGACTTGTAGAGGATACTGGCTGGCAGCTCAGCTAATTGCAGATCTGTTAGGTGGTCGGGGTGTCACATAGCCTCCGAGCATAGCCAGGCCCAGAAGGTGGAGGATACCACCTGTCTGCCTGGTGAGTACCCACTCTATAAAGCAGTATGAAAGCGGCACCCTTGTGTAAGCTGTCTAGATGACATCTGTGAAAGATTCTTCTAATCAGAGATGCGTCATCTCAAGCAGATTTCTCAGTATTAGCTTATTTCTTTTTTCAATAAAGAAGCAAAAAAAAATTGATACAGTAGGCTGTTTTTAGCTTTGCAGGTTATGCTAAGTATTAGTACTGAAATATTTTGGAAATGTTGGTCAGCCTGTCTGTGGATCTGAGCCGCTGCTGGGGAAGCAGACACGAGCGACCTCACTTGGTTTTGCTTAACTTCTGTTCGCTAACCGTAGCTTAAATTACAGCTTGTGACACAAAGTGCTCCTCAAGTGTAGGCTCTTTTCCTTTGAACTTTTTACTTTAAGGAGCTGCTTAGATTTATGAATTTAATTGATGTAATGAATTAGAATTCTTTTACTCTCCAAGAAACTCTGGTGCAAGTTACTTTCCAAGTAACTCTGGTCCACGTAGTTAAGCATATACAGTACTCCCCATAAAAGTAAAGCACAGTCTCCCTTTTGTTTTACTGACAGGATCCACCTGGGTAGGGTCATCTGTCATACTGGAAACAGCCTCGGTGGACTGTGCGTGGTTTCTGATGGCTATGAGAACACGTTGTGTGTGAGTTATGGGGCTGTAAGGTGGTTTTCCTGGCTGAATTTGAGTCATGTGGAAATTCTCAAGCATTCTAATTTCTTCCCTTTTCTGTATGTATCAGCCAACCAGTAGAGTTTTTCTCTTGGGAGCATAATCTAATTAGTTAGTCACAGTGGTATTATTTTTGTCATCTAACCTTTACTGAATGCCAGGAGGCCTTTGTCAGAAAAAAGTTCATACCTGCCAGGGGTGTCATATGAAAGTCTATGAAACTATTCTTGCTCTCCTGCAGGTAGAAGACTTGTCCCTGTGTTAACTTTTTGGCCCCCAGCATCTTGCCTTGATTTGAGCCTTTTCTTGGGAGGGTCTGTTTTGTGATGTGTCTGGAGCAGGTGGCACGTGCACCTCATGCTTCTTATTCGAGGTGCCAGCACAGGAGGGGCGCGTAGACTGGGTGCTGCCCTTGCCCAGCGCAGTAGGGGCGCGTAGACTGGGTGCTGCCCTTGCCCAGCGCAGGAGGGGCACGTAGACTGGGTGCTGCCCTTGCCCAGCACAGGAGGCGCACGTAGACTGGGTTTCTTCCCTTGCCCAGCGCAGGAGGGGCACGTAGACTGGGTGCTGCCCTTGCCCGGCGCAGGAGGGGTGCGTAGACTGGATGCTGCCTTTGCCCAGCGCAGGAGGGGCGCATAGACTGGGTTTCTGCCCTTGCCCAGCGCAGGAGGGGCACGTAGACTGGGTGCTGCCCTTGCCCGGCGCAGGAGGGGTGCGTAGACTGGATGCTGCCTTTGCCCAGCGCAGGAGGGGCACGTAGACTGGGTTTCTGCCCTTGCCCAGCGCAAGAGGGGTGCATAGACTGGGTTGCTACCCTTGCCCAGCGCAGGAGGGGTGTGTAGACTGGGTGCTGCCCTTGCCCAGACTAGTCTCTCACCCCTCCCAGCTGTCACGTGCTCTCGCCTGTGGCCGCCATCCCATCCCTGTTCTCATCCCGGCCCCTCCACTTGGTCCTTCCTCAGGAAGTCCGCCCTGATAGGGGTCTTGCTGAGTGAGCAAGAGAGTGGTGTGGCGTGACCAGAACAAGTCAAGGTGGAACCAAGTGTGAGCGCACATGGGTGGAGAGACCCACAGAGACTGGCGGTGTGCACCCGTGGAGGGGGGTGCCTGGACCACCTCCCCTGGAAGTGGGGTCTCTCCATCACCAGATAGCACTGCGAAACTGTAGTAAGGACACATCTCAATACGTGTTAACACACGTGCCTAAGACAAGCAGATCAGCTGATACCAAACTGTCTACCAAACACGAAACTCTTACAGGAGTTTGGCTATGAAAGTCTCTTGAGTATTTCCTGTCCATCTTCCCACTAAATTAGAATAATTTATATCCGATCATATGAATTAAACCATGCTTGCTGTTAGAACTTGGTATAAATGATCTGAGTTTAAAATGGGGTGGGCTTGCTGTTAGATGCACAGTAACCATCTGGCAGCAAGTCAGTCTCAGTTTCCCCTGATGCTTGAATCTCTGAATTGCTGAGGAGACCATGACCACCCCGACACCCCTCCTCAGCACTGCGAGTCAGACAGGTCCTGGGACACCCAAGCTTGTACGTGAATCTGTAGACCTAGAGCCAGCCTCAGCCCCAGCCTGCAGGCCACCTGCTGTGCTAAACATCCCTTGACCTCAGCATTCATTTATATCATCAGGAGATCAGTGCGGTGAGCCCAGAGAAGCCCCACGCTCTGTAGCTGGCAGTATCTGCTTGCATTCACATCTGGGGAGAGGCTGTCCACAGCCCTTGGCATCGTCCCTTGCTCTTGGAACACACTTGGTTTCAGGACATGACGGGGCGACAGGAAGCGCAGGACTGAGACCCTCCCTTGGTGTGAGGTCGGTGGAGGAGGGCCAGGCCATGCTTCCTGCACTGCTCAGCTGCTCTGGCCTTGCTGTCACAGCCCATCTCACAGTCTGGCCACTCCGCACCGCCTGTCTTCAGGTCTGGGCTCCCTGTATGCTGTGTCTGCCTCTGTCCAGACCCCGGTCTCTGTAGTGTTGACTGTAGTCAGATCATCTGACCCTGACCTTGGATGTGGCTTGCTCTGGCTCTTCTTAAACTTGGACAGCACCTGGGTCCCCCAAGAGGTGGTGTCCTTCGGGACAGGGGCTCGGTTAAGTTTCAGAATGTCTCTGAATGGGTGGGACCTGTGACAGTGTTTGCTTAGAGTACGATAGACTGTATCAAAACTCATATTATGAGTTTGGGGAAGGACACGTTTTTGTTATATGCTGTCCCTTTAGTCATAGTACTGATTTCAAGGATTATGGACATTTGCTACAGAAAATAGGCTTTTAAAAAATATTTCAGTCACAAATGAAATTATACCAAAGCTGACTGCCTACTTTGTTAAGCATGTCCCATCATTGTTTTCTGTTTTTAATTTTGTTTCTTCCTTAAATCTCCTTTACTCTAAGAGAAGTCCAGTCTCTGAGTGTGCAGTGTAAAAGAATAGCCTTGTATGTGTGATGTGTGTCTCATGACTCCCGAAAGCATTTAAAGTTATACTCTTTCTTTTTTTAAAAAAAATCTGAGTAAAGGATTTCAAGTCCCATTATTCTTTTCTCATAGTTTCTTTTCACACCTCAATTTTGGGGCTTTTTCCAGGATCTTCACATCTCCTGGAAGTATACAACCCTGGAGAATTACTCTAGTGACAGTTTGGTCCATGCATGGAAGGAGCGAGGGAATGGACTTCTATTTGGGTCCTCTGTGGAGTTAGGTCTTTGGGGTCTCTTGAGTACTTCAGTGCTGTGCCTGCTTTTTGGGTCCCGACCTGTGATGCTCATGTGCTCTCCCAGGCTTCCCCCCGCCCCGTCTGCCAGCTCGCATCTGCGCAGCCAGTACTTTCTGCTCATTGCGCTTCTTTGTGCTCAGTTGGGATTTCAGCATGTTGCCACTTGAGGGCATTTTAGGTTCTGGTGACAAACCAGAGGACCTAACAGAAGGTTTGCAGGAGAACCGCCCACATGTTGCTGAAACGCAGGACAGTGTGGGTGCAGCGCTGGGCTCCTGTTGGGTGGGAAGGGGGGTCGTTTGTCATCGTGGTAAGTGAGAATGCAACCCCCCACCCCCCACGAACGAGTAAGTGTAGATGGCCTCACTGTGGTAACTAGCTGAAGAGGAGTTCAGTCCCTGTTGTGGTTTTGTCTCTTTGGAGAGATGAAACCACCTTAGTTTCTCATGATTGCTGTAGATAGAGAAGGTGAAACTGAGTTAACGTTCACGAAGGGTCTTCAGTGTCTTAGATTCAGGAGAACAGAACATATGGCCTCATTTAAAACTGTCTTTATGATTGTTAAGCTCCGGTTCCAGGGAAGGACTCATCATTCTCTAAGATCTTTTGACTTGGAAGTGAACTGCTTCCCTTTCTGCGTTTTCTAGCGCTGAGGTGGCATGCCTGTGCCCAGCCCGATAACGTGGGCTCCTGGCACACCCTAGACTCCTGGGAGAGTCTGCGTTCCCGTGCTGGCGTCGATTGAGCTTTGTCCCAGCTTGCCTCTCAGACTCCAGATTCTACTGATGATGAGGGGAAAACAAAATAACAGACACTCCAGGAAAAAAGGCCGAGTGATTGTGTCCTTTCTTTGATGAGCCAGGCCAGCCTGGCTCCTTTAACCCTTGCTCCTTATTCTCAGTTGTAGTTTTTTATCTTACTTACACTGATTAGGTACTTAAACTGGAGACCATCCTGTTTCTTTTTAATCTTAAAACTATGATGATAGTGTAAAAATTAGAAATTAGGTTTTGTTTTCCTAGTCAGGAAAGGAGCAGGTTTTTGCTGTTTCCAGACCATCTCATTAGACCCAAAGTGCCTTCCTGAGTCAGGCATCAGGGAGTGGCAGGGTGGGGGCTAGTGAGCCCAGCTGGTGCCCAGGTGGTTTATGCCAAGACCTGTGTGGACACTGCCCTCACACACCCTTACATAAAGCTCGGGAGTGTTCGTGGCTGTGGCGGGAGCCCAGCAAGGTAGACCGTGCCTTTGGGCTGCAACCAGAACCGCCTTGTCACTCTCTCAGCCCTCTGCAGGGTGGCTGTTTCTGACCTCCTGACTTCTAGATTTAGGTCCCCTGACCCAAACCCAGACAGATGTGCAGAAATTGATTCTGGAAACAAAGGCCACAAAGATCGGTCTTCTAGGTTACATTGTTTCTTACAGCTTGGTTCATGTGATGGAGTGTTTGGAACCTTAACCTTTTTTCTCTCCTGTTTCTTGATAACTCTAGTTACCAGAAAAGCTCATAAGCAAATACAGCTGGATCAAGCAGTGGAAGCTGGGACTGAAATTTGAGGGGAAGAGCCAGGACCTGGTGGATAAAATTAAGGAGTCCCTCGCTTTACTGAGGAAGAAGGTTTGGAACATATAGTTTTCTTTGATAAGTATAGAGCTCTGACTCCCAATTGCCTCAGCATGCTTCTTAGTCCTCACTTAGTGGGTTACAGGCTGCCCAGGTCGCTCATCGGTAAAGAATCCGCCTGCCAATGCAGGAGATGTGAGTTCGATCCCTGGGTCGGGAAGATTCCCCTGGAGAAGGAAATAGCAGCCCACTCCAATATTCTTGCCTGGAGAATCGCATGGATGGAGGAGCCTGGCAGGCTACAGTCCATGGGGTTGCCATGAATCAGACATGCCTGAGCGACTAAGCAACAACGGTGGGTTACCACTTGCTCTTGGCTGGATTTTACGCAAAGTAATTCTAAACAAACGCAAACTCTTCCTCTGAGGTATTTGGTAAAATGAAGCGGTATCAATGTCATACATTCTCAGAGGAGATGACATGTTACATGAAATGTTTAATTTTGTTTAAAGCAAACCTTACAGTTGTAGTCTTGTCTTCTAAGTCATGCTGACAAGTTTCAGGGATGTCATTTGGTCCGTATCTCGTACAGTATCATCAGTGATATGAATGCTCATTTATTAAATTCTTCCCAATTATGTTCATGTTTTAAGATTCTGTCCATATTTATTAGGCATGTTTTCTTTTAGAATGATTGTCCAGGGCAGTAGATTTAGTAACTTGTCTTTTGAAAACAATCCTCAGGATTTCTCTGAAGCAGAATTGTGAGAAGGCACTTGGTCAGCTGAGCCCCAGTGATTTGGTCGTTAAACCCTCCCTCTCCATGGCTCTCTGCTGTCTTACACGGGTGGGGTATCCTGCTTGCACGCCAGCCCACTTGGACCTCTCGGTTGCTGGCCTCTGAACAGCCTGGATGCTCTCCTCTCCAGGAATCCCAGACAGAGGGCCTGTTAGTTGTTCCGGGCTTAGTAGATGGAGTAGGGAGGGCTGTAAGGCGGTGTCAGGCATCGTCTTTCAAGACTTCCTAGCACACACCCCAGTCGTCAGCCTCTTAACTGTGGCCTGCTGCCCCCATGAGACTTGCAGCCTCACGACAGACTTCATACACTTCATATGTGCCAGGCTGTACCCTGATTTCTAGTATGTAATTGTCACGTGATAAGTGTTCAGCAGGGTGTTGTCACTGTGGTCGTCCTCACTTTACAGACGAGGAGACAGTCCTGTTCATTCCTTTACAGCCAGTGCTGGGCACTGGGCCTGACACACAGCAGGAATTTGGGAAATACTTCGTTGAATGAGTGGAGGACCCTGACTTCCTGGAGCCTGGTTTTTATTTATAAAAATGAGAAATGTGTGCTGGAAAATAATACTGTTGAAGAAGGACTAGTGATAAAGACGTGGGAGCAAGAGAAGGACAGAGGGAGTCTGTTCGTGTTGCCTGTTGAAGCAAAACACAGGATTAGAAGGGCTGGAGCCCCACGCTGCCCCAGGCAGGCCCTGGGTTAGCAGCGGGTGGAGCTTGGGAGAGTGAACAGGAAGGCTTCAGCATAGCCACTAGTGACCGTCCATTTTAACTCAAATTTTTCAGTTCTTGAGAAGTCACTTTATATATCTAGTAAAGACATACCTAGTCTGCTGTAACTGATCTTGATTTGGGGGAATTTAAAGTGATTCCAATTTATAATTATTCCATTAAAATTATTCCTTAATAATCTGAGTCAGCACTGCTGACACCTCATAGGTGCAAGGCTGTACACTAAAGTTCTCTGTATTACATAATTCTCACCAGAAGGGTGTCATGGTTGTGGTTGTGCCCACTTTACAGGTGATGAGACTAAGGCCCTGCAGGGGCCAGCAGCTGCTCGGTGGTGAGGCCCTTGTTCCATCCTGACTCTGACTCCAGAGCTGTGCTCTCACCTGCCAGCCTGGTCTACTCCTGGAAAATATGAGATGTTGTAGCTTTCAGAGTCCTGTGGCACAGTTATCACCATTAAAATGTACTCTTGAATTAAAAAATTTAATGGTTTTACAGAGGAGCAGTAGTTACTGATTATACACAAGAATTAGTTTTGTGCTGGCATCTCTTATTCCCAAGGAGATTCTTGACTTATAACAAAATATATTTATAGGGTTTTCTTCTTCACCTAAGGAGTTAGCATTTGTTAGCTGAATACCTGATTGTTGTTGTTCAGTTGCTACGTTGTATCTGACTCCTTGTGACCCCATGGACTGCAGCTTGCTAGGCTTCCCTGTCCTTCACTACCTCCCAGAGTTTGCTCGGAGTCCTGTTCACTGAGTTGGTGATACTGTCTAACCATCTCATCCTGTGCTGCCCCCTTCTCCTTGAATACCAGATTCTGTCCTTTGTTTTTAATCAGAAGTCAGTACGAATTTCCTGAGTAGATTTACTCATCTGAAACTCAAGTAAACTTTTAATAAGAGGTTAGAAGGGTAAGTTTAGTAAACAGGTATTCAGGAGATGTCACAGTCTTCCTTGCCTGTCTTCACGTTCTAAGGTTGGCTTGGTGTTTCTGGGTGGTATCGGCTGCCATAAGCCCCTTCAAGGAGAGGGGTGATTTCAGCTGTGCTCCAGGGCATCATCACATCGGGTCTCTCAAAAGCGTGTTCGCTCTCCTTCAAATATTTGTTTATTGACCTGTCCCGTTTCTTTGCTTGGGAAGATACGAGAGTTGAAATTTCCATTCCGTGATCCTAGAGCTTGTCCTTAGTGCAGTATACTTTTGTTTCAGATTACCAGGGGAAGAGCTGAATAAGGAAAGCGTGTGGTACAGTTGTTGCTCAAGTGCTGGAAAATTGAATGCTGAGCGTTGGTACATGACCTGTGGTCGCCTACCTATTCTGAAAATAATTTTGTGCTCATAGTGTGGGGTTTTACCAGGGACTTTCAGAACAACAATTTAATTATTACGTAATTTTCTTATTATAGTGGGCAAGCCTGGCTGAACTGAGAACTGCGGAAGCAAGGCAGATGGCTTGTGATGAACTGTTCACAAATGAAGAAGAGGAGTACAGCCTCTATGAAGCTGTAAAGTTCCTAATGCTGAACAGAGCCATCGAACTCTATGATGATAAAGAGAAGGGAGAGGAAGTGCCGTTTTTCTCTGTGCTTCTCTTCGCTCGGGATACGTCGAGTGACCCTGGGCAGCTGCTGCGGAACCATCTGAACCAGGTGGGGCACACTGGCGGCCTGGAACAGGTGAGTCGTGCCTTTGGGAGTTCGTTAGCCCAGAGCAGCAGCATCAGCCTTCAACCACTGCTTCAGTTTTTGTGGGTCCGGAGCTCGGGAGCCGTGCCATTGTGTGGTTCTGGCTCAGGGTCGCAGGAGGTTGCGTTGAATCTTGATCAGGGCTGCAGTCTCCGGAGGGCTCGACTGCGGCTGGAGGGTCCACTTGCAGCCTGGTGCACACTCACCTGGCTGTTGATGGGAGGGCTCAGTCCTTCACTGGGGGTCAGTGGGAAGGCTCAGTGCCTCGCTATGTGGGGCTTTCCATAGGGCTGCTCAAATGTCCTCCTGACCTGGCAGCTGGCTTCTCTCAGAAGGTGGTCCAAGGAGACAGCCAGGACGCTCAAGTGCCTTCTGTGGTCTAATCTTGGAAGTCACTCACTGGCACTTACACTAGGCTCTGTTTGTTAGAAGCAGATCACGTCATTCTTCCCACACTCAAGTCAGGCATGCTGAAGAATTGTGAGCCTATTATTTATTTATTTATTTATTTTTAATTGGAGGATAATTGCTTTGGAATACTGCATTGGTTTCTGCCATGCATCAACATGAATCAGCCGAGGGTATATATATGTCCCTTCCCCTTTGAACCTCCCTCCACCTCCCAGCCCTCGAGGGTGAACCTGTTTTATATCCCCCATGGTTGTCTCAGCCTGGGCTTTCTCCTGTTGTGTGGTGGATGGGACCAGAACCTTTGGCTCCAGAAAGAAACCAAGCCCTGGGAAGGAGTCCTCTGAAGGGTCTTGATTAATCTTGGCTGCTGTCGCTGTATTAGGTAACATCCTTTAAAAATAGAAGTGGAGTCACTTTGGCCAGGAGAGCCAGCCTGCTCTTGGATCTTCAACAGATAGGCTAAGTTTGGAGTTTCACCCAGAGACCCAGTGTGGCACTGTCCTGTGGGTCACCCGTTGACCCACCACACTCTGCTCTCTGTTTTTGTTGGGTCATTACATTGCTCTGAACAGCCTAAGTCCTTCTTTAGTCAAATAGCCAACCACTTGAGAAGCATGGTTGGTGACATTGTACAGGAGACAGGGATCAAGACCATCCCCAAGAAAAAGAAATGCAAAAAAAACAAAATGGCTGTCTGAGGAGGCCTTACAAATAGCTGTGAAAAGAAGAGAAGTGAAAAGCAAAGGAATAAAGGAAAGATATACCCATTTGAATGCAGAGTTCCAAAGAATAGCAAGGAGAGATAAAAAGCCTTCCTCAGCGATTAATGCAAAGAAATAGAGGAAAACAATAGAATGGGAAAGACTAGAGATCTCTTCTAGAAAATTAGAGATACCAAGGGAACTTTTCATGCAAAGATGGGCTCAATAAAGGACAGAAATGGTATGGATCTAACAGAGGCAGACGATATTAAGAGGAGGTGGCAAGAATACACAGAAGAACTGTACAAAAAAGGTCTTCATGATCCAGATAATCATGATGGTGTGATCACTCACCTAGAGCCAGACATCCTGGAATGTGAAGTCAAGTGGGCCTTAGGAAGCATCACTACGAACAAAGCTAGTGGAGGTGATGGAATTCTAGTTGAGCTATTTCAAATCCCAAAAGATGATGCTGTGAAAGTGCTGCACTCAATATACCAGCAAATTTGGAAAGCTCAGCAGTGGCCACAGAACTGGAAAAGGTCAGTTTTCATTCCAATCCCAAAGAAAGGCAATGCCAAAGAATGCTCAAACTACTGCACAGTTGCACTCATCTCACACGCTAGTAAAGTAATGCTCAAAATTCTCCAAGCCAGGCTTCAGCAATATGTGAACCATGAACTTCCAGATGTTCAAGGTGGTTTTAGAAAAGGCAGAAGAACCAGAGATAAAATTGCCAACATCCGCTGGATCATCAAAAAAGCAAGAGTTCCAGAAAAATGTCTATTTCTGCTTTATTGACTATGCCAAAGCTTTTGTGTGGATCAAAATAAACTGTGGAACATTCTGAAAGAGATGGGAATATCAGACCACCTGACCTGCCTCTTGAGAAACCGGTACGGAGGTCAGGAAGCAACAGTTAAAACTGGACATGGAACAACAGACTGGTTCCAAATAGGAAAAGGAGTACGTCAAGGCTGTATATTGTCAGCCTGCTTATTTAACTGATATGCAGAGTACATTATGAGAAATGCTGGGCTGGAGGAAGCACAAGCTGGAATTAAGATTGCCCAGAGAAATATCAATAACCTCAGATATGCAGATGACACCACCCTTATGGCAGAAAGTGAAGAACTAAAGAGCCTCTTGATGAAAGTGAAAGAGGAGAGTAAAAATGTTGGCTTAAAGCTCAACATTCAGAAAACTAAGATCATGGCATCTTGTCCCATCACTTCATGGCAAATAGATGGAGAAACAGTGGCTGACTTTATTTTTGGGGGCTCCAGAATCACTACAGATGGTGATTGCAGCCATGAAATTAAAAGATGCTTACTCTTTGGAAGGAAAGTTATGATCAACCTAGACAGCATATTAAAAAGCAGAGACATTACTTTGCCAACAAAGGTCCATCTCGTCAAGGCTATGGTTTTTCCAATGGTCATGTATGGATGTGAGAGTTGGACTATAAAGAAAGCTGAGTGCCGAAGAATTGATCTTTTGAACTGTTTTGTTGGAGAAGACTCTTGAGAGTCCCTTGGACTGCAAGGAGATCCAACCAGTCCATCCTAAAGGAGATCAGTCCTGGGTGTTCATTGCAAGGACTGCTGTTGAAGCTGAAACTCCAATACTTTGGCCACCTGATGCGAAGATCTGACTCATTGGAAAGGACCCTGATGCTGGGAAAGATTGAGGGCAGGAGGAGAAGGGGACGACAAGATGAGATGGCTGGATGGCATCACCGACTCAATGGACATGAGTTTGGGTAAACTCTAGGAGTTAGTGATGGACAGGGAGGCCTGGCACACTGTGGTCATTGGGTCGCAGAGTTGGACACGACTGAGCGACTGAACTGAGCTGAACTGAGAAGCATTGAGGCTTTCCATTCAGAGTGCTGCTTTCCTGCGTGCAGGGCTGACTTGGAGCTTGCCATTTACTGGTTACAGAGGAAAGAGCAAAGATGGTGGTCACTGCTAAGTCAGCCAGGGTCGAAGATAAACTGTTTTTAAAAAGTTGTTTGTACTCAAAAGGTAAGTTACTTAGGTGTCTTGAACCGCTGCAGATAGCTTGCACTAACAAGCCTGGTAGAGCATAGTTTGTGTATTAGGCTTCTGTTAGTCCTTCCTGAGTCCCCACAAGTCTGCTGTAACATGTTTAAATAGTAGTTTTGTTGAAATATGATGTACATACCAGTTTACTCCTTTGAAATGTGTAACTCAGTGGATTTTAGTATGTTTATAGAGCTTTGCAGCCATCGCAGAGTCTAATTTTAGACTGTTTTATCACTCCTAAAGGAAACCTCATACCCTCATTCTCCTTTCTCCAGCCCTAGGCAACCACTAACTTACTTTCTATTTTTACAGACTTGTCTATCCTGAGCATTTCATGTAAATGGAATTTTATAATATGTGGTCCTTTATGACTGGCTTCTTGGAGCCTAATGCCTTCCAGATCCATCAGTATTGCAGCATGTATCAATAGCGCATTCCTTTTTATTGACAAATAGTATTCCATTGTATGGATGTATCACATTTTATGCATCCACTTCGGTTGTTTCCACTTTTTGGTGATTGTGGATAATCCTGATGTGAACATCATGTACAAGTTTTTTGCAGGACATATGTTTTTAATTCTCCTGGGTATATGTTAATCTAGGAGTGGAACTGCTGGGCTACATGGCAATGCTTTGTTTAAAACTTTGAGGAACTGCCAAACTTTTTAAAAGCAGCTGCACTCTTTTATATCCCTACCAGCAATGTTTCAGAGTTCCATTTCTTTACATCCTTACCACACTTTTTAAAAAAATCGAGGTAAAGTTCATATAACACCAAAGTAACCATTTTAAAGTGTGCAGTTCACTCACTTTCTGTGCATTTGCAGCCTAGTGTGACCTTTACCTGTGCCAAGTTCTGAAACAGTTTCCTTCCCCTGAGAGAAAGAAAACCTGGTGCCCGTGAGGCAGTCTTTCCCCGTGATCATCTGTCCATTTGATTGTAGCCGTTCGAGTGGGTGGGAAGTGGCATCTCATTGTGGGTTTGATTTGTGTTCCCCCGATGACTTTGTATGTACTTAGTGGTATTTGCATGTCATCTTCGGAGAAAAATCTATTCAAGTCCTTTGGGCAGTTTTTAGACTGGTTTTGGCTCTTTTTTTATTGTCGAGTTGAGATGTTCTTAATGTATTCAAACCACAAGTCCCTTATGAGACATATGACCACTTCTTGATGATGTGTTTGATTATAATGACCCAGACATAACGGCAGGACCCATGCAAGTGGCAGGACTGGGGCTAGGCTGCAGGAGGAAGACGGGCTCGGACCAGCCGCATCCTTCAGCCTTTGTTCTCCCTGCAGGTTGAGATGTTCCTCCTGGCCTATGCTGTGCGCCACACCATCCAGGTGTATCGGCTCTCCAAGTATGGCACTGAGGAGTTCGTCACGGTCTACCCCACCGACCCCCCCCGGGACTGGCCGGTGGTGACCCTGATCGCCGAGGACGACCGGCACTACAACATCCCTGTCCGAGTGTGCGAGGAGACCAGCCTATGAGCTGCGCTTAGCCCGCCTGGCCACGTGGCTGAGGGGCGCAGGCAGCCCCTCGCTGGGGCCTTGGGCCTGCAGGTCCCTGAGCCTTTAGCCTCACCAGACTGGAATGTTCTGGGGACTAGCTTTGGCAAATCATAAGTAACCACGATTTTTAACCCCTCATCTGTGACACAGTACGTTCCCATGGGGGCCTTCAGAGCACACCTGTTAAAAGGTGCAAACTACACCTCCTCCATAAAACAGATACTTTTATATCAGAGGAGTCGCATCCTGGACAGAAAAGTGTCCAAAGCGCGCTCTCATAGTAAACTGGCTTTCAATTTTTTTTTTTTTAAAGGTGGTAACTTTTGTTCTGGTGGTCACGGCGTCTGCGGTGCCCTTTCTCTACATCTATGCAATCGGTTCACGCGGTGGAAGTCAGGGGCAGAGCCTGCCAACAGCCCAGCATCCTCTGCTAGTCTCACCCAGCAATGGTGTGAATCCACATGTTAATTAAAGCTCTTGTAAGCTGAGTGTCTAATAGAAGAATCAACTGGTCCAAAAGCGAGCTGCTTAAAGGCTGGAGATGGGGTTGTAGGAGGAAGCAGCGGCCCCAGGACTCTTGCTCTGCCAGGACGTGCCAGGTGCCTGTGGTTTCGGACACCCTGGCTTGGGAGCCTGGTATGGGGGTGGGTGGTCGGCAGGAAAGCCCCTGGGATCAGGGGCTGTTCCTTCATCTCCAGTTCCACAGATTCACCATCATCTAGTCAGAGTCAAGCTTAGACCCGTGTGCGTTTTTAGCGGAAGCCAAGGCCAGTTGATGAGTTTCTGGAGAGTGCTTTCATTGCCAGGTTCCTGTCCCGCATCTGTTAGGGGGGATGAGTTAGCAGCAGAGGGTCTCTGGTTTTCATGAGTAAGTTTTCAGGTACAAGAACATGCTTAACGCTGACTGCAGAAGCATGGCCGAGCTGCACCCTTGGTTGAGTTTGGGATGCCCAGGGGAGGCAGCATTCTGGCCACGAATGGTGGCCTTGCCTAGTCAGTCACAGGCTAGGGTGGTGGCTGAGAGGTGGGGGTGGGCTCGGGCAGCCCACCTGAGCCTTGTCTGCATCAGGGCCCAAATCCCTGTGGTGTGTGGACACCTCACTGTTTCAGACTATCAGCAGCACCTGGATCGGCTCAGTATTTGTGGAGATGGTGTTACCCTTGAAGTACTGAGCTTTATTCTATAATAATTATAATCTTTATGTGGTTTAATGCAATATAGTTGATAAGCTATCTAATCTGTTCTCCCTCCCCCCACCCCACCCCCAGGGACAGAACTTTTGTGAAAATGTAAGTTTTGCTTTTATTTAAAAATCAAAATTTTCGGTTGAGAAAAAACTCAGAGGACACAGAAGACTATGCAGACTGTTAGGCGAGTATCCCTCCCATTACCTCATCAGTAGTATTCACATTGTGGTAGATGCTTAACTCATTAGGGCGGTTGAATTGAATTTTACTCTAGATGTGTGTGAATGTGTTGGAGAGGCTTTGTCTTTCACTGTGAAATGCAATGGTGCCTCGAATATGAATAAGAAGGTATCTGGAAACCAAATGAAAATAATGACTTCCTGTTGGCTTGGATGCTTCATTTTATGTTACATGATTTTCATGCAACTTACAAGAGGAAATGCTTACCAGTTCATTCTTGAACATGTTTAAAAGCACAACTTCAAACACTTCAGTTGTACAAGGGAGTTGGTGTCTGTGTCCATCAAACCGCTGGCAGATCTCCTCTGTTGAGTTTAGTGATACTCATGATCTCTGCATTTTTGAGAATGTTCTAGTCTTAGTGAACTTGATCTGGGCTTCTGGGTAGCTCAATTACATCTCATATTTTTTTCTTGTTCCTGTGTATGATATTGTTAGAGTGTGTGCAAAAATTGTGGTCTTAACCACCCCATTGATAAAAACTTAAAAGTGTGCATTTAAGTTGCTTTCTGTCCCAAGGCCATATTAGACTCTACTCTCAGACTGTCATGCAGGTTTAGAAGGATCACAGCATCAGAGAAGTCAAGCTTTCAAAGAAACAGTACTTCAGGAAATGTAGACGACTGGCGAACTTTAAAAATACATTTTTTTTGTTGCAACATGCAACTGTAGTTGCCCAGAACTTTAATTCCATTTTTCATTCTTGCTCTTGGCCTGGTTGGGTGATATCAGTAGAATTGAAATTGAGTTGAGACCAAAATGGATTCAGGAGGATAACTTACTTAGAGGGGATCTCTAAAATGGTATGAGTGTTTCCAAAAAAGGAAGGTAGTGGGAACTACACTTTGCTTACTTTCTATCCCAGGATTTATTGCAAAAGTTCAGTCATTTCGGAGCCCTCTGGTCTTAGCAGAAAGAAGATATCTGCCTTGAACAGGTGTGACTTATACCTATTTAAAGTGCATTAAACCTAAGAAAAATTTCCCTGTAACAAGTTCCATGGAATTACCTCTTGGCATGTGGGATTTGATCTGAAATGTCAGTTCCTCTTCCTTGGAGTTCAGCATATCTGAAAATGCCTTAAAGGCACAGAACAGGATTGACCCTGCTCTCTACATAGAGCCGTTTACACTTCCATTATAGGTTCGATTAACGTCTGAAGTTTTCTTTGATTGTGGGAACAGACATCCCTTTGGTATTCTTTCATTATTTTTCCCTCCAGTTCTGGGGCTTGTCAAGTAAAATCTCAGACCCCTTGAATCTCACCCCTCTGTCAGAAAAAACACTTTTGCTGGGTCTTGTGTGCTTCTTTTTTCCTCTATTTTTTCCGAGGCTGTGTTATCCTTCTGCCCGCTTCACCTCAGGGTGCTCTTTTCTCTAAGAGTTTGTTGTCTCCTTTTTGAAGAGCTTCCAGGTGGTGACTATTAGGTGCTGTCTCATCTTTGATAATCCAGCTTCCTACATTGCAGCAGAGAAGTCAAACATACCTCCTGGTTTTGTCTCCTATGTGGTGTTAAAGTTTGATCGTGTTCCTGTCTCTCTTTCCAAAGCAAAACTTTGCAGGTACTCCCCCTTTGAAAGCCAGAAAGTTATTTTCAGAAATACAAACCTCCAGGGAATTTTACTTGTACTCATACACAAAAATACGTGGATGCCTTTTTAAAAAATGATCTGTATCTAGTTAAAAACCAATAAGAATGTGTTTGGAGTGAATCTGAAATGTGTGTGAAAGATTTAGTCCCCACATAGTTGAGCAAAGTCAGGGCACAATATCAAGTAATTTTACCAACTTACCAGAGACGTTTCAGTTTTGCTTAGATAACTTATCACCGGCCACAGGCATTAGTTTTTGTGAAAACCCCCCAGTCAGTAATGTGTTAAAATGGCCCAAGAATAGTAAGGAGTGAGGTGCAGAGGGACGAACTGATTTTAGATGAAAAAATGCCTTTGAAAAACAAAATGGATGCCTAACAGACCTCCTCAGCTTAAGTTAATAAAAGGATAAAAATCTGAACCAGCGCACACCACTTCTGTGCGTGGATTCTGCAGATTCCTTTTTCGAAAGTTGAAGCCCCCTGTGTAACAGTAGTAGACTGCCTAATGCTGAACTCTTAGAAACCCTTCTTGGGGGTCTCTTCTGAGGGGCTGGAGAGAGCAGGAAGCCAGTGCTGAATCGCGCAGTGAAGTGACACAGCGGGCAGCTGATGATCAATGCTTGTAACTGATCCAGGGAATAACTCGGAGCCACGAAAAGCACTAAACTGGTTTGGCTGCCCCCAGCCCTGGTGGCTGTAAGGGTAGGGTAGGCTCGGCTGTGACCAGAATGGGTGGGGATGTGTGTATGAAGATGCCTGCTCGCTGGTCTGCACTCAAATCACGGTGTTCTGTGTGTGAGGTCACACAGCCTGAGACCCTGCACGTTTGGGAGGGTGGAGGTGAGCTGTCCCTTTTGCCTTTTTTTTCCTCCATGCTAAATTAAAATTTATTACTAGAAATAGTGGAGGATGTTAGTAGGTATCATTAAACTCTTCAGAGTGGTCATGAAGTCTGGAGATAACAGATAATTATATTGAAGTGTGTTATCAGCAAACCACTTGCTACGTTTATCTCTGTTTCCAGGGGTCTTCCCTGGTGGCTCAGTGGTAAAGAGTCTGCCTGCAATGCAGGAGATGCAGGTTCAATCCCTGGGGGTCAGGAAGATTCCCTGGAGAAGGAAATGGCCACCTCCTTGCCTAGAAAATTCCATGGACCAGAGGAGCCTGGCGGGCTACAGTCCATAGGGGTCACAATAGCATCAGCACACGGCTTAGTGACTGAGCAAGGCGAGGCTGTTGACCTTGTGGCCATCTGTATATATCCATACCTTGAGTGCTCATTAATAGCCAGGGCTTGTTAATAGAACATTGATGAGAGCTTTGTCTCATTCTTGTTGATTTCTCGGGTGTAGGTGTGGGTCAGGGGTGAAATTGCCAAAACGCAGGTGATCCAGGGAAAGGATCTGGGACGCTAGATGAAACCAGTCTTGGCAGTCTTTTCCCCAGTGCCGGGGTCCAGCCCCAGTGGATCCAGGGTAATTCAAAGGTGGGGACGGAATTGGCGTCCTGGAAAAAACTTATTTAATTACAGATATAGAGGGAGATTAGAAACAGATAGTGTAGTAGGAGAATTAGTGGAGAAAAGAGGCTGAATAACTGGTTTACACGGAATACCAATCACCACCTACATAGGCCACAGGCGTCTTTCCATTCTCCCAAAGGAGAGGAGGCACTGAGGCCTCCCTCGTCCGATCTCAGAAGCCCAGGCAGAATTAGCAGGCTTGGTGAGTACCCACATTTCAGATGGTAATTCAGCCAGGAAAGCGGGGAGCGAGAAAGAAACGACACGGGGGAATCAGTCTTTCCGGAAACTGATCCAATTTCTTTATTTTTCAGGTTTGTTTATGTACCTTTTTGTTATACATGGGGATGAATACAGAGTCACGCGGGTGTCAGCAGACCTGACCGTTGTCATAGTCAGGTGCTTCATATAAAATTATACAAAGGTCTTATGAGTTTCATCATCTTTTAACCATGAGGTCTGCTGACATTTTATGGCCCTTTCTGATACCGGTCAGTTAACCAGACAACTTATTTTCCCAGGGGTGATTTTTTCTTAAATCAGGCGCCACCCTCCAAATAAAGTTGCATTCCTATAGGGTGAGGGTGTAGTGAGTTACAATCAAGAAAGGAATTTACTTAACCGAAGGTTTAACATGATTAATCTTAAAGGTTAATACTTATTTCTCCTATATGTTAGTTATATTCATTATAAGGGCAGGAATGTGGAGATTTAGCAGCAAATATTGGCTCAACAAATGTAAACCCTTCACCAGTGTTTTCCTTAAGATCTATTTTGTCTTAAGATAGTGATAAAGTTACATTTTTACATAGCATAGTGATTTATAGTGGTTTATAACAAAGTACAATGATCTATAACAAAAGAGAAGATTCATTAACTCAAAAGTCTAGTATTGCTAACATCAAAAAACTATATTTCCTTTTCTATATTCCAAATACATTGATTAATATATTCCCAGGTGCCTAAGGATATGGAGGCCTGATGGCAATCATTGACTCATCAATGAAAAAAGCCCTATGCTAATACTCCAAACTCTCTGTGCTGTTTATGGTTGAGAGGTTGTCACACAAGCTAGTCTGTCAGCAGAGAGGTTTGACCTGAGACATCCTTGTCACACCCAGGGCAGGGAATTAGCAGTAATTATTGGCACAACAAATGAAGAAAAAACCCTTCACCAATATAGTTCCTAATCGGCCCACTAATAGTATACTAATGATCTTCTAACTTCTCAAAAAAGTCTGTATTTAGAAAGTTTTAAAACATCCCGTGCCTCTCACAGTTGGGAGGCTGGAAACAATCGCATGCGGCCGGTTGAGCCTGATCAGGCAGGCCAGAGAACCTTCAGAGTTCGTAAATTGAAACGCTTGTCACGCCCAGGAATTTTTATTAACTTGGAGCTGCAAGTTAACGCCTCCGAGAGAAATGGCTATGGGGGAGAGCTCCCCGTAAAGTACTCTGATTTGAGGGTAGATGCTCGGGAACAGGGGGTTTCCTGAGGCTTGATCATGCCTCTGTGTATGCCAAGCTTCCTTCCTCATGACCTTTGCCATGGGCGGAGTTCCTCACGCTGGCTCCCAACAGTTGAGTTCAGTGGTGAACTTCAAAATAATTTTTTTTTTACTCAAGACCTTTTCTATAAAGAAAAAATGCCTTGACTTGTCTCACAAACGGTGCTAAACTACAGTCCTTCTTACAGGAGCCAGGGCAGTCATGTTGGTTACTTCCGAGAGTTTCAATGTGGGAAGAAAGCCAAAGTGAACGTACGTAGTAAGCTCCCTTCTCTCTTCCATTGTCTGCAAACATGTTTTGGTCTTGCGGCCAGCGTTTTCGCAGCCTCTGACTCTGTTATGAATTTGGAGGGGATACCGACCCCTAGTCTGCCCGTAGCAGCGGTTTTCCTTCGCCATCGGCCGGGCTGCCTAGGGAGGGCAGACAGGAACGCAGTGTAAACCTGGCCTCCTCGTCTGCCTTGGTTTGTTTTAGCAGAGTGTCCGGTTTGCATTCTTAAGATGTCAGCGTTTGTCAAAAACCTCATCTGCTCTGAACACCGTGCCCCTGAGGCTCCCATCGGCCTGGGACCACAGTCCCACCTGCCTCCAAGGTGGAGGTTTCCTCATTGACACGTTGAGTCCTCATCTTTACTGTCAGAGGCCAAGCCAACTCGGGTTTTGCTGTCGATCCCCTGTAGCAAGCCTGGCCACGAAGGACTGTAAAAACAAATAACTAAAAATAAAAACTCAGAGAATGAAAACTCGGAAGCCTGGCTGTGTTGCTCTGGTTAAATGCATGACTTTGAGGACCTGGGAGATTGAGGTTTGGTGCTTTAACTTTCCAGCACTGCCAGGACAGACCTGTGATGCCTGACAACCTTTTGGTGCGAACTCCTAGGACATGATCACTCCCCAAATTAGGTTTTGTCTTGGGCCTGGATTCAGTCAAATAGTCCTATCACCCGCTACTTGGGGAGCTGGGCAAGTTACCCCATTTCCTCGTCTCAGTCCTCACATCCATGCCACCTGTTCCGTGGTGAGTGGGGGTGAAGCGAGGTGCAAGCCCTTCACGGAGGCTTCAGGTGCATCCCCTAGGCCTGCATGGCAGGGCTGCAGGCACCATCCAGACCCAGCCTTGGCTGAGTGTTCGCCAAGGAGAGGCCCGCGGTGTGTGTAGCATTCTTAGGGGTTCAAGAACCATCTAGACTGATGGATGGAAATGTACCCACCTATGCAGTTGCAACAACCTAACACTGTAAATGAGTCAGGCGGCCACTGAAAGACCGTCGGCTTTCAAAGGTATTCTGGGGGTTAGAGAATGAGCCGGCCCCTGCCTTCCTGTGAGTCAAAGAACAGTCTACAAAACGGTGCTGTGCTTCTGAAGACCCGCCACTTAGGGGCCAAGCATCCAGAGAGCAGTAGTGCCAGGCTGGTGAGGGGCAGCAAAGGCAATCCCAGGCTAAAAAGTAACAGCAGGCTCTTCTTCCTTCAGTGCCCCGTTCAGTTGGGTAATGAACTAAAGTGAAAGAAAGTGAAAGTCGCTCAGTCGTGTCCAACTCTGGGACCCCATGGACTCTGCAGTCCATGGAATTCTCCAGGCCAGAATACTGGAGTGGGTAGCCTTTTGCTTCTTCGGGGCATCTTCCCAACCCAGGGATCAAACCCAGGTTTCCCACGTTGCAGGCAGATTCTTTACCAGCTGAGCCACAAGGGAAGCCCAAGAATACTGGAGTGGGTAGCCTATCCCTTTTCCAGAGGATCTTCCCAACCCAGAAATCGAACTGGGGTCTCCTGCATGGCAGGTGGATTCTTGACCAACTGAGCTCTCAGGGAAGCCCAGTGAACTAAAAGTCTGACGTAAATACACTTCTCCCACCTCTCCTGTGTCGTGAGACTCGTCTCGATTTCGAGGGCAGTGTTTCAGGCCTGGTTTCTCCATGCCTGCGCCTCCCACCCCCACCCTCGTCCCCATGGTGGGAAGTGTGGAGAGAAACAGGGCCCCAGGCTATGGATCCTGGGGACGCCCTCCGGAATTACAGCCATCAAGTGATGAAGCAAGTACCAGCCTTGTTTTGTGTATATAACATGAGAGCGTTTATACGTATATACAGTATTGCCTGGAGGATCCTGTGGACAGAGGAGCCTGGGGGGCTACAGTCCATGAGGTCGCAGGGTTGGACACAACTGAGTGCACACAGCACACACAGTTGTGTTCACACTTAACCTTGCTCCTTGCTTGGAACCTGGACACTCTTTCTGCAGATTCTCCAAATCGTCTCCCCTTCCCGCTCCTCCTACCCCCACCTCTGTTCTGGGCTTGGTGGGACTGGCCTGGTAGTCACCTTCTGACTTGCTGGCTCTGGAGGGAACCCTCCAGACTCCCGGCCCTCAGCACAGCCCCAGAGGCAAAGCTGATTTGGCTCTGGGGTGGGCCAGCCTGGGGTGACCCTCTCTTTAGCTCCCTCGGGCTGAAGGAGGATGTTTCTGCTGCCTTCTCACCACCTTGCAGCCCCCAGCCCTGCACCCTTGTAAGATCCTCCCAAGAATAGCTGGGAGGTCTGATGATGGTGGTTTTTCATTCTCTGCTACAATTTGGATTATTCAGTAAAGCTGAGGGTTCTGTCTTCCAAGTACCCGTCTACGGCCATCTTCCCCAAATCCAAACGTAATTACAGCAGAAAACGCTGCCGTGCTGGGCCGTTCACTTAGGAGACGGCGCTCCTTGGGACATCAGAGAGAATGCTGAGAAAATCAAAAGCAAACACACCATGGGCATTGTCTTCCATGTTCGTGGAGATCACATCCTATTTGTGCTAGATGGTGAGGAGCTGTGATACACTCTGAGGTTAAAAAAAAATTCTAGGTAATTAACACCATTGACTATTTCCAGTGTTCTCAATTATGATAGTGCTATAATGAGCCTTGTCATTCATGAGTCTTTTTATGCATCTCTAAATTGACCCAGTTCAAGGCTCTTCCAACCTTCCCTCAAAAAAGTTTCAGAATTTCACCCTCATCAACTGATCCTGCTTCATTGTCTCTTGGGTGACACTAGGGGTATTTTAACTTTAAACTTTGACCACCTGGCAAGAAAAAAAAAAATGAAAAGAGATATTTAATGCTTTTGATTCTCATAATGGTGAACATTTTTCCTAGGTATTTGTGGGTCAGTGGTATTTCTTCCCTGCCTTGCTTTTTTACGTGCTTTGCCCATGACGTGAACCTCTTTGCTAGCTGAGTGTGAGTTTGAAACATCTCGCCAGACTGTCCTCTGTAGAAATGCCGCTGACTGATATTTCACTGCAGAGCAGGATTGCAAGTTTCTTTAGGCCCTTGCCAACACTGAGCCCCGTCAAACTTTGATCTTTGCCGAGTGGATAGCTGGTCTTTCAGTGTGTGTTCCTTCCCTTGAGGAAGCCTGCTTCCCTTTTGTAGAAGCTGTTCACGGGTCATTTTCTGAGAGCCTTCTGCTCATGCGCTTTGCCCAGTGGTTATATTCGCTCACTAGGCAGTTGTGTGTGAGAATACTTTTGGCTTTCCCATCTGTATTTCACAGATTAAGGGCTGGGAGCTTCCAGCAGGGAAGTCCAGCACGGGGCTCCCAGGGATCCGTGGCAAGTGACAGGAACTGGCTCAGGTTATCTTAGTTCATGGAGGGATTGACCTTAGTGACAGAAAGAGGGGATTTGGAGGTGAGAAAGGCTGCAGGAAATAGGGCTGTTATGTGGGGGACAAGGGATCAGAGCATGTTTGGGGGAGGAAGGTGTGAGTGACTTCATTCATTCACCAAAGAATGTCTGCTCTGGGCAGGCTTCTGCCAAAACCAGGGCTGTGAGATGAGCTGGTTCAGGCCTCCTCTCCCCACCCGTCCAGTTCCCTCCTCCCTTACCCTGCCTGCCCCTTGCACAGATCAGCTGGACCGGGGGCGGGGGGGTCGGGGTAGAATTGCTCATCACTTCCTGCCCTGTCTGGAGCTGGAGCAGGAGGAAGGAGGCTGGGAGGGAGGATGGTAAGAGATCTCTCTTCATAGTTGCTGTCTTGCACCAGCCTTTCTCCCAGGCCTGCCTGGGCTCAGCTCTTGTCCCTTCCTTCCCACACCAGGTGATTCCAGGGATCTTGGAGACCCCTCTGCCCCTGGCTCAGGGCCTCTCCTCGGCCGTTCCTGTGCAGTGGCTGAGGGTCCCTCCCCTGGCCCACCACTTCCTCCTTTGCAGCTCCAAGAATCCAGTGTCACCTCCAGCCTCTCTTTCTGAGCCCCGTTCACCCCTGTCAGGACCTCAGACACCCCCCTGGGTCAGCTGGTTGATCTGTGCGGGCCAGACCTGGTTCACAGGAAAGACCTTGGCACCTGCTGTCATCAAACGCAGCACGGGCCCCTTCTCCAGTGACTCTCTTCTGTCAGATCTGACCATCCTGGAGGACACCCGTTCACTGAGTGCCCATCATTGTAGGGGCCCATCTCAAGTTCACTGAGTGTCTCCTCTCGAGCCCTGCCCTTAGGCCTAAGGTGTCAAGAGACCCCTCCATCCTCTCCCCCATCACACACGTGTGCACACACACCCCTGAGGGGAGAAAGGGATCAGTGAAATTCTGCACAGAAACCATCTCTACAAATTCTCCCTCTCTCTCTTTTTTTTTAACAAATTCTCTTTTTAAAATATCTCCTATTGGGCCTTTGATGCCCTCATGGTGAATGAGGGATGAAAGTGGAAACGGGCGTGAGAAGGAGGCGTGGCCTTAAGAAGCTTGGAGCCGAGGGCCCGGCCACCATCAGGGGGTCCCTATTTTTTGTCGCTGCTTCTCCATGGGTGTTAGCATCCCCCTTTCTGGCCGGGCCCTTGTTTACTGCGTGTCACCCAGACTCAGCATGATGCCCACCCAGGTGAGTGCAGAGTCCTTCTTATGACACCCCCAATGCCTAGTGAGAGAGAGGGAGGGCCAGTCTGGAGGAGCAGGGGGAGGTGGGGTGGGAGGAGGTGGGCAGGCTGCTAGGAACGGTTGTATTCATGGTCCAGGAGGACGTGTGAGCTTGGAGAAGGAAAACTGTTTTGGAGGCCTTTAGCATCCAGGCCTTAGTGGACCAGGAGCCCCTAAACTAAGCGGTGAGGCTACAGAGGAAGGGAGAGGCGTGAGCAATGCTGGGGGAGAGAGAATCACCAGGGTGAGTGACTTGACTGAGGGAGGGGCGGGACGCAGTGTGGGCTGGTTTCTGGGTGGGTGCTCATGTGATTCATCTAGTCTGCAGACAGCGTGGGAGGGGTGGTGGGGGGAGGGTGCCAAGGTCCCTGGGGGACCCCTCTGAGGATGGGTTGAGTGGTGACTGGACTGCAGGTCTGGAACAAGTCAGGGCTGGCAAAACAGCCCTGGGGATCCCCAGTGTGCCCTTGGAGTTGGAAGCAGACCCAAGTTAGGTCATCCAAGGTGAGTAGGACTAGATTCCAACTGAGAAGGGAGCAGGTCTGGGGCCTGGGCTGTGGATGCTGCTCCGAGTCTTTTTAAGGAATTGGAGTTAGATAGCTTTGAAGAAACACAGTGGAGAGTGAAGAAGGCAGCTGACGTCTGCACAGTGGCTGCACTGGGGGACGGGCAGAAGTATGGAGCTGAGCTAGGATGTGGCGTTGCCAGGCATGCGGCAGAAATCGCGTTTTGACCCCATCACCCATGAATTGGAGGGTCTGTCCTGACAGGGCCCCGGGACTGAGGGAGACTGGAGCTGACCGCAGCCAGCTCTCTTCAGCTATTTACCTTTAAAGCAAGAGATCCTGGTACATGAAGCAAATGAAAAGCATTTTAATATGGAGTATAATGTGAAGTTAGATGAGAACTGTTCTATTTGTTCATTCTATTTTTGCTCTTTGAATTCAATGGTTCTGAACCTAAAATGGGCTTCCCACTTGGCTTTAGTGGTAAAGGACCCAGCTACCAAAGCAGGAGGCCTAAGAAACACAGGTTTGATCTCTAGGTGGGGAAGATCCCCTGGAGGAGGGCATGGCAACCCACTCCAGTGTTCTTGCCTGGAGAATCCCATGGACAGAGGAGCCGTAAGGTCCATAGGGTCACAAGGAGTCAGATGCGACTGAAGCGACTTGGCACACACAAACCTAAGATTAGTCTTTGTTTTGTTCTGTAAAGCTCTAGTAGTTTCTCTCTGTTGAAAGCAGCTGGCATGACTTTCATAGATTTCTTGGCTGGGGCACTTCCAAACTGCTTGAAAGCTCAGCAGACGTGCACCCTCGTCTTCATGTGCTGCCGTCGACGGCTCTGCAAATCCTGATGTCGCAGTGGATGAGAACTAGAGAAGATCTCGTTCTGTCAGTAGAGCAGAAGAGGCTGATCCAGAGTCACCCAGTAACTTGCCTGGCTCACAGCTGATAAGCAGCAGAGGTGGAACTAGGACTCACAGCTCCTCATTTCTTTTGTTCCTTTTGTGCAAAGACCAGTGTACTGAGCTGTGAAATTAGCATGGTATTTACTGGCTTGAGTTGTCCAGGAAGAAGCCTGGAGCTTGTCGGGGGCAGAAGGTAATGAAGACAAGTAGGAACACTAGAAGGGCTTCCCTGCTGGCTCAGTAGTAAAGAACCTGTCTGCCACCGCAGGAGGCACAGGTTCAATCCCTGGGTCAGAAAGATCCCTTGGAGGAGAAAATGGCAGCCATTCCAGTACTGTTGCCTGGGAAATCCCATGGACAGAGGAACCTGATGGGCTACATAGAGTCCATGGGGTTGCAAAGAGCTGGACATGACTGAGCGACTAAACAACAACAACGTGGACACTAGAGGTCCTCTGCAACGTGCGGGGGATGGGGAGGCATGGGCTTGCAGGCTGCTGGGAGTGGCTGTGCTGGTTGCGCACTGCAGAACTCTGGGAAGTGTTTACATCATTGCCCAGGGGGAGCCTGAGGCCCGGAGAAGGGAAAGTTTCCTGAGGTGACAAGAACCCCTGAGCTGAGCCAGTGGGACCAGAGGATGCAGGGAGAGGGACGGCTGAGCGAGAAACTAGCTGGGAAACTGATCAGGGCTGGGGGACCCCACTGGCAGGGGATGGGGGTCGTGGAGGAGGTTTCTGGGACAGTGATAATGTGATTCACCTGGGGCATCAGGAGAAAGAGTGAGAAGGGGCAGATTTGTCCCTTGTGGCAGGACTGCTCCCCACGGGGAAAACTGACGATGCACGGTTGCACATCCTGACATCGCGGCCTGGAAGGAAGCCACACTGCATCCCAAGTGTGTGGGTAGAAAGAAGCATGGCCGCTTAGACTTCGTGTCACATTAGAGGCGGTCATGGGGAAGCATGCTAGAGGTCACACTGAGATCCGGGATTTAACTCAATGAAGTAAAGAAATAGTAAAGAAAATATGTGATCTCAAGCGAGTTGGTAGCAGGCTTGCATCCTTGCTGATTACAGGCAGATAATAAAGCACGTTCTCAGGACTCCCCCAGTGGTCCAGTGGCTGAGACTCCATGCTCGCAACGCAGGGAGTCCAGGGTTCAATCCCTGGTCAGAGAACTAGATCCTCCCTCAGGCCTCCACTGAGGATCCCACATGCTGCAGCCAAATAAATAAATATATACATATTTAAAGCAAAATCTCGTACTCTATATGATCTTTCATAGGTTAAAAATATGAGAGCCTTCATTCTTTGAGGTTAAGACGTCAGGGTTGAAAGAAGAGAATTGCTTTACGCATAAAGACTGCTAAGAGCAGGATTCCTTAGATGTGGGCAGAAAGGGTTTTCACCTTCTGTTCCTCCAACGTACTGGCCATCTGGTATCCCCATTCTAGAAGGGGTGGGGAGAAGCCAGGCCTCAGAGAAGAGCTTTCAATATTACTGCCGTGATGGGAAGTTAAAATTCATTTTAATACGGATTAAACTTTGAAGAAATAGGTCATATTTAAATAAGACAGAGAGTTTGGGGAAATATACCAGTGGGCAGAGGTTTCAGCTACCAAGGCAAAGGGAGAAGTTTGAATATCTCCTGTACTTTTGGCAAAAAAGGAAAATTGTAGTCAGGATTAGGAAACCACATACTCTGGGGTATGTAAACAGACTAATGGTTAGATTAAGAAAATCAAGAAACTGAAAGCAATCTCAATCATATGCCAACCGTTTAAGTTTTACTTAAAGTAAAAATTATTTGAAAGCTATTTGACAGTATATGAGCACAGATATCCTCCTCTCGCAAAAAAGTACCCCTCCCCCCAAGAAAAGCACATATAAACTCTCTTAACAATGCAGAAACTGACATCTATTTAGTACATACACAGCACTTGTTTAAATGCAACCTATATTTTATACTGACCTCTGCAATCAGTTTTAATCAAAGCTGTGCAAATATTTTAATGAGATTGGTTTCAACAGTTTAAATTAAACCCCCAGTTTTGATAAGAAACTGAAAAGCCTATAAACTGACAGCCACATTTAGAAAAATGACTCCTAGTACATTTTGTTTCATTAAAAAATATTCTGGATTGCTGCTAATGTTCAGATCTGAAACAAAGAAAGAGGTAATTGTATTTTTCCATTGGAGGACCCCATACCATGTTCTACAGCACAGCTCCTACAATAGACTGTTAGACGAGGAAGGAGCTTTAGCAATAACGGCCTGAGCCTCTCATTATCCAGGGGACCAACATGAGGCTGGAGAGGTGTGAGTGGTGTGATCTGGAAGGTCTCCTTAAATGAGCGAGCACAGGCGTGTCAGTGTTGAACAGAATCCCATCTGTGGCTCTGTCAAGATTCCCGAAGCTCTGTGACTGGTTTATTGGACATTCTAGCTTTAGATACGTGCCTTCTGAATACATCACTAAGCAAACCAAATAAAGCACGGAATCAGTGTATTCGCCCACAAGCCTTGTGAATGTGGTGCCCCTGAGGGCGTGGCTTGCTTCCAGGTGACTGGTCCATGCGTCAGGGGCTGGGAGGCTAGAGTCGATGTGAACCCTGAACCTCCTTGGTTCCAGCAGGGTGGCTTGAACTTCTTCAGTATCCAGTTCATCCAGACTGTGGGTCCCCCACATTCATGGCCCCACAACTTCAGGGAGCCAGAGTCCACCTGGGCGTGGAGTTTTCCACCCCGAAGGCACCCTTTCCTGTCCCTGGCCCATGGTTGATGCACATCTGCCTCTAAATCTTAGTAACGACCTATCTCCATACATCACTGAATTTCCACAAAGCCAGACAGTTGATGGTAAAAGCATTTTTAGCAGGTTTCTCCCCATCTCCCCCTTCTTTAACCTAAGGAAACCATGTATCCTGGACAGAGAAAGGCATTCTGGCTCTTGTGAGTTTCTGTTTACATATATGGACACTGAGGCCACATCTTGCTAGTAAAGTGCACTTTAGGTTAATCTCCTAATTTAAAAAGAAACACCAAACGGAAACATGAGCTGAAGCCGTGGGTAGCTGACAGCCATTTATAAAAGTGCATGGATCTTACACAGTCTTTCAGAGACCCTGCTTGATTGCAAATGAAGCAGAAAAAAAAATTCTTCTGGAACCCCTTGGACTGAACGAAGATGATTTAAAAAAATTAGAAGACTTCGGACACTCATCTTTGGTGCTCTTCTTTGCTCAGAGTACAAGAGATGATAATAACCAAAGTACAAAAGATGATACTAGCCTCCTGTCTGGAGGAGAAAGTGAAATGTTCAAATGAGACCTCACCATCTCTTCTTCCCTTATGAGATCAGACAGCAAACTGTAATTCGCTGCATGTTTTCTGACTTTGGAGTGGGGTGTGGGCTATTCTGATTATGTAATTACATGTTTATCATTGTGCACATTTAGGTAGTTAATTTTAGACATTTAACCTTTAAAAGGGCAACAGGGTCTTTTTGTGTATTTTTCTTTGATTTTCTCTTGACATCCTGTTTCATGTGTGGTTAGATCAGCTGAGAGCCACGTGATGTTTTGCTGCTCAAAGGACAGAAATAGAGACCCCAGATAACCCCCCTGAAGAGCATCCCGAATGTTCATCAGACATCTTGCTCAAAAACATGCTCTCTTACACTTCAAATGCTTTTTATGAAAGAGCCTAATGGGGGCCATGCCTGGGGGTAGGTGTCTTGGAAGGGGGCAGGCAGGAGCCTCCTTTCAGGGATGGGCTACACGTGAACCCAGACATCTCAACACTTACAAATTGCCGTGAGCTATAAAGCTTTGCTGCTTGAAATTTTGGTTATATTCTTAAAAAAAAAAAAAAAAAAGATTTAGGGCTTAGAACGTGATAGCTCCTTTCCTAGACCATGCATTGTTTTGATTGATGAAGACTTCATCCTAAGTTTAGAGGTCAGCTCACTTGCAAAGGGGCTTCCCCGGTGGCTCAGGAAACATAAGAGATGTGGGTTCGATTCCTGGGTCAGGAAGATGCTCTGGAGGAGGACATGGCAATCTATTTCAGTATTCTTGCCTGGAGAATCCCATGGACAGAGGAGCCAGGCGGGCTACAGTCCATAGTGTTGCAAAGAGTTGGACATGACTGAAGTGACTGAGCATGCACAGACCTGCAGAAAGGCAGAAACCCTGGCTAATTGGTACAGCACAGTTCATGCTGTGGGCTTCCCTGGTGGCTTAGACGGTAAAGCGTCTGCCTGCAATGCGGGAGACCTGGGTTTAATCCCTGAGTCAGGAAGATCCCCTGGAGAAGGAAACAGCAACCCACTCCAATACTCTTGCCTGGAAAATTCCATGGATGGAGGAGCCTGGTGGGCTGCAGTCCATGGGGTTGCAAAGAGTCGGACATGACTAAGCAATTTCACCTAGTTCATGCTGTCTTGGCCACTGGTCTGCATAGTTACAGATGGAGAAAAAAAGTTTTTTTAATATAAGAAAATATTTTTCAAGATAATGTCATTTGATACAACAATACAAATACTTGCTCAGTCTCTCTCTCACTTCAGTTTGAAGTAAGAAAAAGAATCCAGTCAGAGAACTATTGCGTGTTTAAACAGATGTGTTTCTGGGAATTAAGGATACGAAAATGTGCATCTCCCCCTACCCCTTCCTTCCGGAAGACCCCCAAATGAGGATGAGTCAGGAGGGTAGGAAGCCGTTAACTTTTATACTTCTTGCTCTAAAGGTGTCATTGAATGACTTTTCTGATGTTAGGGATGTGCAGTGATTATCCTAACCTCAAGAGATACCAGACAAGGCTGCTGGGGGAACCACAGAGCTGGCCCCTGGCTGGGAGGTGCCTTGGACTACTCTAGAGAGCTGGACCAGAGTGGAGTCCTGGGCCTCTCTCCTCATGGGCCTCCTGTCATTATACATTGGGAGAACTCAGGGAGTGATAAACAAAGTGCTTTTTACTACTGTAGCCATGTTTATTTGGTCCCACTTGACGTATCTTCAACCAATGCTGAAAGTTTCCATTTCTGAGAATAATTGGCTGTCTCTGGACATTTCCAGAGCCAAAGTACCTGCTAGAGCTTAAAAAAGAAGCAAAACAAAACATACATGCAAAACCTAGAAGATGGACTCTGGAACAAGAGCAGCCGAGGCAGGCAGCGAGTGGGCACCCCTGGCTCTTATACACGGTGATGTAAACCAGCAGCCTTCATGCCCAAATTACAGAGTGCCAAGCAAGTGAGGGGTCCCAGCCATCGTGCAAACCAGTATGCAGACCTCTCGAGGAGCCCTGAGCCGAGTGGTGGCCGGCAGGCCCCTTCCCGTCCTGACTTTGCTGGAGCAAGCCTGAACAGCTCCCTCCTGTCTCAGATCGTGGTGTCTCATCGATGCCAGGGATGCTGAGGTCCGGCTCGGAGCCCACAGAGATGCGTTGAGAATGACCTCAGCGGTTCCCCCCAGAAAGCAGAGGCCTCACGACCAGCTGCTCTTGACCGGAGCTGACCCAGAAAAGGCCTTCAAGATGGGGAGACCCCTGTGAGTGTCCACACTCACTTCTTAGCATCTAAATAAAAGCAGCTGTACGCCCTGCAGTGTTAGGTCCTGTGCATCTACGAGGCATGGGTCCCCACTGAGAAAGCCACTTCTGGTCTTTCCATGGTCCTTGACCTGAGACTCTCCAGGCATGGCGCCCTCTGTCAGCTGAGTAATGTGCATGAGAAAAGAAACCTGTGTCGGGGGGAATGTTTCTTTGGGGGGCCAAGTCAAAGGGGTGCCCTGCCGTCTCCCTGAAATGTGGGAAGGAGACTCATCCCCTTTCCTCTCCCGTCTGTCTTGGTTAGAACGACTGCAGAAGAACCTGCTGGCAGTGGGTTTTGCTTTAGAAGCTAAGGTGCGTTCCTAGGAGCCCAAGCTGTGACGTGAGTGATGTAAGCAGCCCAAGGGCGTGGAGGAGGGACGTGCACGTCAAGAAGGGAGATTTTGCACAACTGTTGCCCTGCCACTGTGGCCTGGGTCTGGGCATCCTTCCTGCGTTTTCCGAAACACTAACAAAATACCACAGTCCGTCCTTCTTTATCCCCAAAGATGTCTCTGATGTTAAAATGCCGTGTTCTAGCTGCATAATGAAGAATCTAGCTGGTCTGTCCTGATCTGGAGGGAACGGATTTGCTTTTTCAATGTACTCTTTAGGTTCCAACCCCACAAGCATGAAATACTAGTCACACATGTTAAAAAATACTGCCGTTTAATTTTCTAGTCACGTATTTTAAAAAAGCCGATACAATTAGATTCTTCCCCCCGTCTTCTCGGATCTGCCCCCTGCAACCACCCTCAAAGCGATGCGTCTTAATTCTAAGCGCAGAAACCCCTCAGAGGAAGCCCATGAGAGTTTGTCCCCCAGTGGTCACTGGGTGTCCAGACGTGTGAACGAACCCTGTGAATGTTCATGGCTGACTCTGAGCCCTTACATTCTTTTTTCTATGAGGAATGATATGATTACATGGCACTGAAAGCAATAAACGCAAAAGGCTTGACTTTTTCTTCTTTACCCTGCGAGCGTATATTTCGATTCCACTATGGTCTACATCAGCTGACCCATTTACACCCCTGTTACTCATAATGAAAAATAGTTATCTTGTCACTGACTGACTCTTACATTTGTATACAAATGACAGACTGTAAAACCTCTCCAAACAAGACACACTGTTCATCAATACAATACGTTTCCACTGCAGGTATGTTGAGCACACAGGCCATCACCGTATTGTATTAGAGACATTTTATTGAAAATGCGAAAATAGGAAATGTATTATAGCCTAAAATAAATTACATAACATATACAGTATATATTTATATCTTTAAAATATTTTTGTGTTTAGGTTCTTTCCATCTAGGAATTTTGACTAAATCAAGAATTTAGTGAACCGTGTCCGTAATTTTTTAAAGAAAAAACCCGCTTTCCAAAACTTAGAAAAATATACTGCACTGAATGGATTTCAAATGTGTCATTTCAGGGAATATCACATAGTGACTTTGCTGTCGTTTATAAAATGTCTTGCTTTCTTGTGACGTGAGTGGCGAGTACAGAACACTTGGAATTACCTGTACCCCAGGGTTAGGACTAAGAATGGCAGGACCAGGTCATAATTCTACTTCCAAAGCGACGACATAGCAATCTGGCATTAGAATGCTAGATTATGACTTAAAGCTTCAGTTCACTTTATAAAGACTAAATGTGAAGTTAGAATGCTCCTTCTCCCTTGCTTTAGTGCCATCTTCAGGAAAGGTGAGTGAAAAACAAGCCTTCGGGGAAACTCATGCCCAGGGATGCGGTGATGGGGGACAGGCTTTGGGACAACTTTGACAAGGCAGCTCTCGTATGTACACGGCTGGTGTGACAGCGAGCGCACACGCAGATCCACGAAGCGGCCAGGGGAATGCTATCGTTGGCGTGTTGTCTGTGTGCTGCTCCCGGGGCGCCTCTAACCTGCCCGCCGGAGATTATTTCCGGCCGGCCGTCGGTCCAGCGCGTTTGCACACCCATTCCTCAGCGCGGCCGGCCAACCCTGGGCTGGGGGCGGACCCCGCCCTCGGCCCGGGTGTGGCAGACGGTTCAAGACGCCACGGTGCGAGGCCTCGGCCACAGCCCTTGGCACAGCCACGTGACCCGGAAGCCAGTTGTCCCCGGTGATTCTTGAGCGATGTGAGGCGACAGGGTGAGCCTGCGGCCTGCCGGGCGGTGGTGGCCGAGGGGGCGCTGGACGGCACAGCCGCGGTCCTTTGGTTCCAAGTGGAGATTGTCCGAGGACGGGCGGGGGAGAGGCGACTACAAGGCGGCTATGTCCTTGGGGTTTTCACGAAGCGGGGGCATGAAGTCAGTTCTTTTGTTTCCACAAAGCAGTGGTGAGACCGTTCCACAGGTCCCTTCATGAGCGTGGGCACACCCGGTATGCCAGAGTGTCTGTGAAACCTTTAGATCAAGGCCTCTTTTGTTACCCAAACAAAAACCAAAAAATGAAAAAAAAAAAAAAGAAAGAAAGAAAGTGGAAGAAAACACGTCGGGGAGGAGCAGATGGCGGCGCTGGGGCATCACCTGGGCCGTCCCTGCGGCGCCCGCCCAGGGGGTGAGGGGTGGGGGGCGGCCTCATTCCTGCTCCTCCCGCATCTCCACGATGTCCGTGCCCTCCTCCGCCGGAGGTATGTCCGTCATCGCCGAGTCCTCCCCCTCGGCGGCCGAATCGTTCTCCATCTTCTTTTTCTAGACCAGAGAAGACGCATCAGGGGGGCTGGGGCGGCGGGAAGCACAGCGTGGCAGAGGTCTCAGGGGACCCCTCGCCATGGACTTGGATCTCATTCATGTTTGGGGGCGACCTCGTCGAGGCTGCATTTTTAGGTCCGCGTGTTCCTTTCAGTGGAGTGACTGGGGAGTTGGCTGCGTCCCGCGCTCTGTGAGAGGCACTGGCGGGGGTGGGGGGCTCCTGTCTCCCATCTCCCCTCCCATCATCTATGAAGACCTGGCACTGCCCGAGGACACCACCTCCTAGTGCCCTCCCCTCCCCTCCCCCTCATGACCATGTGCAGTCTCCCACACCAGGGGGCGTGCCAGGCAGGGGTACCGTTCTGTCGCCCTCTCTCACCTGTTTCCGATAGACGTAGCACGCTGCTATGGCGACCATGGTGGATTCTCCCACAAACCCCGCGAGGAGGGAGCCCACGCCCAGGGTGGCTCCGTGTACCCTGGGGATTAGAACGCAAAGGGCATCTGTCTGTTAGAGCCCCGCGGAGGCACAGAGAATCAAAACCCAGCCAAAACCCAGGCAAGGTGTAGGCGACAGGGGTGCCGAACGATTGCCTTCGATATCTGCCTGTTAGCACTGCACCTAATAAATATTCCACCTGGGTGGGATAGCGGCCTGGGACCCCCTCAGGGCCCGCGACTCCCACTCCTGCTCCAGATCTCAGCTCAGCATCTTCTGGGGGAGGGGCACGTCTCCCGCCTGCCCCGTGTGCCCGTAGCATCCTGCCCCTTCTCTCTGTAGAGTGCAGTTTCCCAGTAGACGGGGTCCCCGGAGAGTGGGGATCCCTGAGAACAAGGGCAACACCCTCGCTCGCTCCCTTGCGTTTTTCACCTTGCCCCTGCCCGCCACACCGCGGTGGATGCTCAGTGCTGACTGTGTGGGTGGGCCTGACCCTGAAAGTGCTTTTCTAGAATGGATCTCAACAGCCTCCAACCTGGTCCCCTGGGCAGAGAAACGAGGCATCACTCAGCATTTCTAACTCTAGACACGCTTGGGGATTTCCCAGGAAAAAAAAGCTGATTTAACCTTCTGGACATAGTGCCTCGGTGGCAGCAGGATCCCATAGCTCCCCCCGCACCTCCCCCACCTTCACACGTACCCCAGGTAGGGCAGGACCAATGGCAGCAGGATCCCATAGCCCAACTCCCCCTTCCCCCGCCCTCCCCCAACTACGTACCCCAGGTAGGGCAGGACCACGAGGCTGGTGATGAGAACAATGATCCGCAGCACGGAGCTGGGCGCCAGGACGAAGGTCTTCTTCAGGGTCATCAGCCACCCGGTCAGATGGGCCCTCACGGTGACTGGAGGGAGAGCCAAGGACTGGTCAGCAATGGCCCCCTTCTCCCTATCCTGCTGCTTCTACCCCCAGCACCCTTCCCCCCGCCGCCCCCCAGAGCCCGCCCGCAGCAGTGCATCCTGGGTCCCGGGGACGGCCCTGCGGCTGCCGCCCTGGGCCCATCTTCCTGCCGGGGTTCCTGATCCCTGCCTCGGGGTTTGGAGGAGCCCTGTCCCTCCTCCCCCACCTCGCTCCGTGTGCAGCACAGTCCTTAAGTGTCCTTTCCCCACTGTGACCGCCACCCCCGGGCGGGGGATGGAGGGGTGATGCTGCCACTCCCTCCACCCCACCCTCACCCCCACCCAGCCTCAAGCTCCCATCACGCCCGTCTAGGAAAACTCAAGAGAAGAGCAGCGACTTGACGGTGGTCCAGTTTGATTCCCGGAGCAGAGAACCTGGACTGGAGGCCGGGTTTCCCCGCGCGTGTGGGCGGGGCGAAGTAGGGGGCGGGGCGAAGTAGGGGGCGGGGCGAAGAAGGGCGAAGGAGGAGGTCTGGCTCACTTCTGGGTTTCTTTCACAGCCTCCCGACTGCGGACCGCGGCCGGCTGCATCTGTCCACGCCTCACAAAGACCTCACGGCGGGTTCCCAGTACCCTGTCTCCCCAGCTTGATCTGTGAGTTTCTGGAGCGCAGGCAGGGCACCCGCCCCAGCGCCCAGGAGGGGCTCCACGGAGGGTATGTCAGTGACGACTGGCTGATCTTGGCGGACATTTCAGTTCAGTTCAGTAGCTCAGTCGTGTCGGACTCTGCGACCCCATGGACTGCAGCATGCCAGGCCTCCCTGTACATCACCCAAACTCATGTCCACGGTTTACTCGACTCATGTCCATTGAGTCGGTGATGCCATCCAACCATCTCATCCTCTGTTGTCCCCTTTTCCTGCCTTCAGTCTTTCCCAGCATCAGGGTCTTTTCCAATAAGTCAATTCTCTTCGCATCAAGTGGCCAAAGTATTGGAGTTTCAGCTTCAGCATCAGTCCTTCCAATGAATATTCAGGACTGATTTCTTTTAGGATGGACTGGTTGGATCTCCCTGCAGTCCAAGGGAATCTCCAGAGTCTTCTCCAACAACACAGTTCGAAAGCATCAATTTTCAGCACTCAGCTTTCTTTATAGTCCAACTCTCACATCCATACATGACTACTGGAAAGGCCATAGCTTTGACTAGACGGACTTTGCAGACATTTAGGTTTGATCTGAAACTGGGCGGGGCTTGAGGAAAAAGGAGGTCTAGTCCTTTATCCCATGTAGGGGCAGCACAAGGCACAGACCTATCGAAGGGAAGGAAGCGCGCACTCCTGAGATAAAAGCTCATGTCCAGTTTGGAGGAAGAATCTGCATCTGATGCAGTGTTCCTCCTGCCCCGGTGGAGGAGTTGAATTTTGAGGTACAGGTGGCTGCACAGGTGGGATGCTAACCTGATGGGCCCAAAGCCTTCAGGTTGCAAAGATGGGTGGAGTCGTCTGTCTTCAAGCAGTTGGTTTGACAGGTGAGGAAGGGGCCTGGAGAGGAGATTCAGAGTCCTACCCCAGTCCTAGCTTTGGGACCTCCAGCTCCTCCTCAGGTCCAGACTGAGGAGTCGAGTCAACAACTAGTGCCTTGATCTCCAGGTGGCAGCAACCCTCGGGTCCCTCAGTGTCCCACACCAAACCCAAGGACCAGGCAACACCCCAGGAAGCCACCAGGAATTCTTGACATCTAGGAGCAGGGGCAGCTCCTGGCCTGACTTGGGAACAGCTCAGGGTGGCAGGTGAGCCATCAGCCCCGGCGTCGACTGGCCCCACAGCCCATCTCTAACCACAGCCTTGCCCCTGGATTCTTTTCTCCAGCAGTCCTTTTAGAATCTCAACAGATGCATAGATTTGTGTCACCAGTCACCACAGTGAAGGCAGGGAATGGTTCTGCTGCTGCTGCTGCTAAGTCGCTTCAGTCGTGTCCGACACTGTGCGACCCCATAGAGGGCAGCCCACCAGGCTCCACCGTCCCTGGGATTCTCCAGGCAAGAACACCAGAGTGCATTGCCATTTCCTTCTCCAGTGCATGAAAGTGAAAAGTGAAAGTGAAGTCACTCAGTCGTTTCCAACTCTTAGCGACCCCATGGTCTGCAGCCTACCAGGCTCCTCCGTCCATGGGATTTTCCAGGCAAGAGTACTGGATTGGGGTGCCATTGCCTTCTCCGGGGAATGGTTCTACTACCCCTGAAAATGACTCATAATATCCCTTCAGGTTCTTTCTACTGAGTCTGCAACCACTGTCCTTTAAGAAAGAAATTATGCCTGTTTGACTCGCTTCTCCAACTTTCAACCTGCTGGATAATATCTTCGCCTTTTTTTAATCCACTGTGAAGCTTTAAAGTGTATACATTTTGTTTGGGACAGAACTGGTAATGTTTCTAAAGAAAGAAAACTGAATCAGGCATGAGAGTGATTAGGAATTTTTCTTTCATTCTCTGTTTTCCTTTACCTGGAACCGGGAAGAAGGAGAAGATACGCAAGGGAACAACGCAGAGTTCTGCAAAGGCAAAGTCCACGCCGATGATGTCTATCAGAATCTTCTCGGAAACGTTGGGAGTCCAGAACATCACAAAACAGAGCTGCCAGGGGAAAGAGGGCAGGAAGCAAGATTATTAGAAAAAGGTGTAAAGGAATGAAATGTGACAGGTATTACATGGTCCTCGAGGAGCTAGGAAAGAGGGTGAACGTGCCCAATTGGGGGGCTGGCACATGGGTCCTCAAGTGCCACTGTCTTGCTCTCTTCTTACCTGCCACAGGTAAGACCCTGGCCCATTCATCACACCTGCCCCACAGGAAGCCTGGCAGGGGGGCCCATGTGGGAGGCAGGCCCCTGAGCAGGTAGCCGCACTAATGTGGAAAGTTTACATAGGCTGCTGGACAACTCAGTTCAGAGTGAACATGTGTATTAATATAATTTTTACAACTTTAACCAAATAATAAAAAGTAATCTGAAAGTATCTGGATGCATGCAGAACTCCACTGAATCAGATCTGGGAGTAGAAGGGGTGGGGCAGGCTGGGATAAAAGCTACTGTTGGGGGTCAGCCCTTAGGGGACCGACTTTTCAAGCTTTGTGTACTTATAATCGATAGAAAAACTGAATTTAAAAAGGTAACGATATAACTTTGGAAGAGAGTGTTAGACAAATGCCAGTTTGTCTAACACTTGGCCAAGTTAAATGCTAATTTCATAAAATACTTCTCTGCTTTTCTTAAGATGCAAGCGATTCTTCCCTAAGATGAAAGTGAGTGCATCATAAAGTGAATTGCAGCCGTTCCCTGGTGGCTCAGCAGGGAAGGATCTGCCTGCCAGTGTAGGAGATACGAGAGACTCAAGCAGGGTCCCAGGTCAGGAAGATCCCCCAGAAGGAAATGGCAACCCATTCCAGGATTCTTGCTGGGAAATCCCCTGGACAGAGGAGCCTTCGCAGGCTACAGTCCATGGGGTCGCAAAGTATTGGACACAATACAACAACAGAAACAGAACTCTGACGTTTTAGACTATGGGCCCCTCTGTCCGTGGAGTTTCCCAGGCAGGAATTCTGGCCTGGGCTGCCATTTCCTACTCCAGGGCATCTTTCCGACCCAGGGACTGAACCACGTCTCTTGTACCTGCTGCATTTGCAGGTGGGTTCCTTACCCCTGGCGCCACCTGGGAAGCCCATAACAACGTTCAGGCTTTGGGTAAATTATGTTTCACGGAATTAGACTGGTCCTATTACTATGTCATGTTGAACTTTATTAAAAAGCATCTTGGTGGGCTTATTATCAATGTTTCACTTTTATAAGTACAATGGAACTTTTACTCTATCTTGTATTTTTCAACATCTGGGAAAATATTCCATTTGATTTTCAAGGATGACAGATGTACTATCATTTAATCCTATTGCCTGACGGCAGTACTTCCACTGTATAATTGACAAGAAGGGAAAAATACTTCCTTAGATCTAACAAGAGCTCAGAGGCTTTATTACCGAGTGGCCTGGACAAGTGGCCCTGCCATGTTTTCCCACTGCAAAGCCGGTTACCAGTTAGTCATTCATGCCCACAGCCGGGGTGTGGTGGCAATTTCACACAGCCACACTGAGCACAGCACTGGGACTCAGTTCCTTTTCTTGACAGGGTTGTCCCTCCTTCCAAATATTTTCCACAGCTATGAAGCATTAGGTGCTAAGTGAGCATCACCCCAACTCTGGACTTGATCAGGACTTATGGAGGATAAGCTATCTGGGGTTTCCTCACTGGCTGGAGTGAGCTCTCTAGGCTGCATTCTGCTAAAAGAAAAAATTTAAGCTTCCAGGAAAGTCATAGGCAGGCTTTCCTTAGTTTGTAACCAATGATTATTTGAATATGAGATAATGCTGTCTCTCTGTGCTTTGCAAAATCACTGTAAAGTGGCTTTTAAATGACAACAAACTGAGGAAATAGGAGGGGGTAACTGCATGTCAGAAGGAAGGTGGGATCAAGTGCCTGCAACAAAGGTTACTTCCTCCCACCAACTTCTCGGCACCGATAATGTCCACCTGGAGGCTTTCCACTGCCCTGGAGGAGAGGGCCAGTAACCCCTGGAGGAGAAAGTCCAACCTCAGGCCTCAAGATAGTGAGTGCATCCATATTAAGGGAGGCACTGCCATAAGTACCCTGAGCAGGTGACTCTACTTCTGGTCCCTTGAAAGCAAAGCAGTAAGGCTTGTTGGATCTCTAATAGAGCTTCTCAGGAGGGAGGCTTGTTGTTAGATCTAAGGAAGTATTTTTCCCTTCTTTTCAAATATGCAGTGGAAGTACTAGAATCAGGCAATAGGATTAAATGATAGTATGTCTGTCATCCTTGAAAATCAAATGGAATATTTTCCCAGATGTTGAAAAATACAAGATAGAATAAAAGCTCCATTGCATTTATTGATACATCATTTCTAAAATTCACAGTGTGGTTTAACTTGGTACCACTAAGCCCCTCTGTTCTCCATGCGGTACTCATCTGTGCCAAGTACATCCTACAAGGCCCTGTCAAGGCCACGTGCCACCGAGATGCTTCTTCAGAGTTTTCAGCCCCACACACCTCCAGCCTAGGTTGGATCTTTCTGTTTAGTTGCTCAGTCGTGTCCGACTCTTTACGACACCATCGATTGTAGCCCACCAGGCTCCCCTGTCAGTAGAATTTTTCAGGCCAGATTACTAGAGTGGGTGGCCATTCTAGAGCAAAGTAACTGACTGTTCTCAGTCTGATCTGGGCCTCAGCAATCACAGGTTTAAAGAGAAGAAATACCACAGGGATCAATGCTTCCTTTCTTTATCTCACTCAAGTCTCTGAATTTGACTCTTAGCCTTCACCAATCTGACCCATGTTTCCAGTATGAAAATGCTCCTTGCCTTCCAGCTTGCTTCTTAAAAAAAAAAAAAAAAAAGACTGGTTCCAGCATTGCCCAGAAAGGAATACATGCAACTCAGAATTAGGTAGAGTGTTGGTTACAAGCTGCAATAGCTATTTGCGGGTCAAAATTTTCCAAGAAACATACTGAGCCCTAGCATTGTAATCAGATGAGATTTAACCAGTCTGTTTCAGAAAACAGGAAACTCTAGAAGGTAACCTAACAAAGGCTATTTCAGGAAAAGTGTCTTTCTGATGCATTCACCTAGAGTAGTTTCAACTTAACTTATGCCCTCTGAGTTGACCAGAACATGCCGTGTTCTTCAAATATTTGCAGAGCCTAATGACATTGACTTTTCCAAACCAGAACACAAACCTAATAAACTACTGACAGTGAAGACGATTTGTTTCTTGGAGTCGCTGCAGGGTTGGGTTTTCTGCTGCTGAGTTTGCAGTCAACATTATCTCATTAGGAAGCAGCCAGCAAAACAGAACAACCCACTCCATGCCCAGATCTTGGTTTTTCTGTTTATTCTCTAATAAAAAGAACCAGGGCTCCTTGGAGAAATGGCTTATTCTAGGACTAGGGTGGGAAATATACAAGAGGATCAGCTTGAAACACAGGAATCCAGAAGAGAGAGATCCCAATGGCAAAGCTGGAGGAGTCAGAGCAGCTAAAAATGATGGAGTTAGGACCACAGCATACAATAAACACTCATATACAGATACGGCTTCCCCGGGGGCACAGTGGCGAAGAATCTGCCTGCCCGTGCTGGAGATGCAGGTTCAATCCCTGGGTCGGGAAGATCCCCTGGAGAAGGAAATGGCAACCCACTCCAGTATTCTTGCCTGGAAAATCCCGTGGACAGAGGAGCCTGGCGGGCTACAGTCCATGGGGCTGCGCATAACTGGACACGAGTTAGCGACTAAACGACAAACTACACAGATATATATAAGTAAACAAATGGGGAGACTTATCTGGTGGTCCAGTGGCTAACAATCCAGCAGGGAACATGGGTTCGATCCCTGGTCTGGGCACTAGGATCCCATATGCCCTGGAGCAGCTGAGCACATGAACCACAATGAAAGAGCCCACGTGACCCAGTGAAGATCCTGAGCACCGCAGCCAACACCCGCTCGGCCAAATGGCAACAAACCAAGCAAACAGCAGGGACAGATCTCCAGCACAGAACTCCAAGTCATGTATGTAGCTACTCTCCTCTCAGGGAGGTGGGGCATATCTCCCACACCTGAAATGTGGGCTGATGACTGTAACTTCCCTCTAGAAAGAGGACAGGGAGAAACCTGGCAAAGACGGTCTTGGCTGTCAAGGTAATATCATCAGTAGTGACAGTCACGTTGATAGCATGATCTCTTGATAAGATGGGATGAGAATGGCCATTTACCTCTGTGGTTTTCCCCTGGAAAGCCTATAAGCCCAGTCTAACCATGAAAAAAACCCCAGACAAACTCAAACTGAGTACCTAACCAGTAGTCCTTGAAACTAACAAGACCACAAAGACAAGCCAAGTCTGAGGAACCCCCACAGCCCAGACGAGGCTAAGGAGACATGGTAGCATGGATAGATCCTCGAACAAAGGACGTGAAGAAAAAGCGTGTGAAATCTGAATAAACTGTGGCATGCATGCATGCTCAGCCTCGTCCGACTCTCTGCCACCCTTTGGACTGTAGCCCCCCAGGCTCCTCTGTCTAGGGAAGTTTTCCAGGCAAGAATACTGGAATACCCCATTCTTTCTTCAGGGGATCTTCCTGACCCAGGGGTTGAACCCCTGTCTCATGAATTGACAGACAGATTCTTTACCACTGAGCCACCTGGGAAGCCTGGTGGAGTTTAGTTCATGATAACGTACAGGGGTTGGTTCCTTAGTCATGACAAAGGTACCACAGCAGTGTAAGACCAAGTGTGGGTGAAGCGTCTGTGCTATGTTCACAAGGCTTCTGTAAGTCTAAAACAATTCTAGGCAATTCTCTGGTCTTCCCAGGTGGCACTAGTGGTAAAGAACCTGCCTGGCAATGCAGGAGACCTGAGACCCAGGTTCAATCCCTAAGTCAGGAGGATCCCCTGGAGAAGGGATAAGCTACCCACTCCAGTATTCTTGGGCTTTCCTGGTGGCTCAGATGGTAAAGAGTCCACCTGCAATGCGGGAGACCTGGGTTTGATCCCTGGTTTGGGAAGGTCCCCTGTAAGAGAGCAGGGCAGCTCACTCCAGTATTCCTGCCTGGAGAATCCCAAGGACAGAGGAACCTGGCGGGCTACAGTCCATGGGGTCACAAAGAGTTGGACACGACTGAGCAACCAAGCACAGCAAAGCTAGGTTCCCAAATAGGGTGAGAGTGTTCAGAAAGAATGGCAGAAGCCCCGACCTTACAGAAATGACACTTCTGGGCCTAAGATGCTACAATCTGACTCAATGTGACTGGGATCACACAACAGGCATCTCTCTCAAGACCCTCCTCATCCGGAGTCAGTCCCTGACCTGCCCTGGGACTGAGTCTCCTTCCCAAGAACTAGGGAATGGAATTCAAAGAAGCTAATGGTCTCCATCAGCATTTGAACTCAGAGAACAACCAAACCCAGCCTGCTGGGACGTCCATTTCTGCGATGTTGGGACACCCGTTCCTGCACGTCCAGAGAGGATTCCTTTCTATGAAGGAACAATGCCAAGGGCTCTGGTTTTCATTTAATTTCCAGAAGCTGTTGGCCATGCTTTTGAGGAACTCACAAAGCTGTCTCCATTACCTGGAGTAATCAGGATTAGTACTGTCAGAAATTCTGATGCCCCACAGTTAGAAGTGAACCACACTGCAGCTGTTTTGAATTAAAATAGTCCGCCCTGGGCATCAGTTTTATTTGGAGGTTTTACTGAGAAAGAAGGGTTCAACTTATGTTTAATTGGGTTTAAGTCTCCAGTAAGGTAAACCAGTGGTTAACCCTCAACAATGCCACATACAAGGCGGTGGTCACAGGCTTGGCACAGGACCATGCGCTGAGGGGCCTGGGACCTACACGAAATGCTCCCATCAGTGCCATGCACAGCGTAGGTGATCGATCTTAGCTGTCATCATAATCAAAGGTTTCCTGGGACCACAATATAGTGCTCACTGTGGGGTCATCAGCAGGTGCTGAGATTAGCATCAGTTTTATTTTCCTCTTTGTACTTTTTCCTGTTTTCCAAAAAAGTATGTCTTCTTTTTTTTCTGGTTCAGAAAACATTTTAGAATAACAGAGATCCCTCTTACTGTCTTTATAGATTAAGTCAATCAGGGCTTCCCTGGAGGATCTGACGGTGAAGAATCTGCCTGCAGTGTGGGAGACCCAGGTTTGATCCTTGGGTCAGGAAGACCTGCTGGAGAAGATCCATTCCAGTATTCTTGCCTGGAAAATTCCAGCCCTGGGGTTGCAAAGAGTCAGACACACCTGAGCAACTAACACTTTCACTTCACTTTTCATCTGCACTGCTGACAGGGACGGGAGCAGTCTTGTTTCAGAGGGACGAGCACCTTTCAGAGGTGGCTGATGGCTCGACATTTACAGCAAGGGTCTTTGGAAAGTGCATCTAATGTCTGATTTGATTTACTTGGGGATGAGGGTGGAGGTGGGGTGGGGGGCACTGGACACTATCGGACACACACAGGCCTATCTGGCTTGTTCTCAGAGAGAGCGGACGGAGACCTGAGCAACGCCATCTGGCCTTTTGACTCTCAGCTGCACATCGCGTTGTCTGTCCTCGTGTGGTGGAGGGTGGGGTGGGGGCGTTTCTGAAGGGTTTTGTAGGGCATGTTTGTGACTCTGGGAGCCTTGGGACATTGTGGATTGGAGGAGTGATATGATTGGATTGTAATTTTGACAGGCTCTCCAACCCTGAATATTCACTGGAAGGACGGATGCTGAGCTGAAGCTCCAATACTTTGCATCCAATACTGAAGCATCAATACTTGATGCGAAGAGCCGACTCATTGGAAAAGACCTTGATGCTGGGAAAGATTGAAGGCAGGAGAAGGGGACAACAGAGGATGAGATGGTTGGATGGCATCATTGACTCAAGGGATGTGAGTTTGAACAAGCTCCGGGAGATGGTGATGGACAGGAAAGCCTAGCGTGCTGCAGTCCGTGGGGTCGCAGAGAGTCAGACATGACTGAGCAACTGAACAACAACCCAGATCATGTGAGAACAGACTTTGGGGGGTGGTGGGGGGCCAAGTGCAGAAGCAGGGACGAACTCTGTTGGAGGAGGGGCTACTGTAACCATCCCGGTGAGAGATGGCCTAGGACCAGGAGGTGAGAAACGGTCAGATCTGGCAGTGTTTGAAGTTAAGACAGCTAACGAGATGTGCTAAGCGCTCCACGTGTAGTGTGACAGGGTGTCACGTGACTGACTGAGCACCGCCTTCCTTTAGCTAGAGGCCTGGCTGCCCACGAGGGCCCCTCCTGGCCTGTCCTCTCCACAGTCACTATCCTTGCTGGTGGCCCCCTGAACCAGATGGGGCCATTCCTAAGAGCTTTCCTAATGCAAACGGTGAGGTCCTGAGAAGTCACCATATCCCTAATGGAACGACAGCATCTCATCAGGACTGACTCTTAGACCCAGTTCAGTTCAGTTCAGTTGCTCAGTCGTGTCTGACTCTTTGTGACCCCATGGACTGCAGCACGCCAGGCCTCCCTGTCCATCACCAACTCCCAGAGTTTACTCAAACTCACGTCCATTGAGCCGGTGATGCCATCCAACCATCTCATCCTCTGTCATCCCCTTCTCCTCCTGCCATCAATCTTTCCCAGGATCAGGGTCTTTTCAAATGAGTCAGTTCTTCACATCAGGTGGCCAAAGTAGAACCAGAGGGAGCCCCAATTTTGAAGGAAAAAAGAATGCTGTTTTACTAGTGTGGCAATGCTTAAGCAGACCACGTGTGATAAAGCTGATGAGCCCTATTCCTGGGGAGCAGCCTTAAAGGCGGTGACGGGGGCAAGCCTGTAGTCATCGCCAGACAGAACGGGCCACTCTCCTGTGGGGCTGCTGATCGGGGACCACTGACCCAGCCTCGGAAACGGTGAACAGTCACGTGGGCATGGAGACAGAGGGGCGTCATGGGAGCAGGTGATGGAGAAAAATACTTCAGTGCAGGAGGTAGGACCGTGAGTATTACAATAGGGTGCAGTGAGGAGCTACATAGAAGGGGGACTTTTTACGTAAGGTCAAGCCAGTAAAACTTTTAGTAAACTGAAACAGATGGAGTAAACCACATCTATTAGTGAGAGGAGCAGAGCTTGGCTTTCGGTTAAGCCAGAGAGCATGGCAAGGCTTCTTAGAAAGTGTTTATGACTGTGTGGATCACAATAAACTGTGGAAAATTCTGAGAGAGATGGGAATACCAGACCACCTGACCTGCCTCTTGAGAAATCTGTATGCAGCTCAGGAAGCAACAGTTAGAACTGGACATGGAACAACAGACTGGTTCCAAATAGGAAAAGGAGTACGTCAAGGCTGTATATTGTCACCCTGCTTATTTAACTTATATGCAGAGTACATCATGAGAAACGCTGGGCTGGAAGAAACACAAGCTGGAATCAAGATTGCCAGGAGAAATATCAATAACCTCAGATATGTAGAAGACACCACCCTTATGGCAGAAAGTGAAGAGGAACTAAAAAGCTTCTTGATGAAAGTGAAAGAGGAGAGTAAAAAAGTTGGCTTAAAGCTCAACATTCAGAAAATGAAGATCATGGCATCCGGTCCCATCACTTCATGGCAGATAGATGGGGAAACAGTGGAAACAGTGTCAGACTATTTTTGGGGCTCCAAAATCACTGCAGATGGTGACTGCAGCCATGAAATTAAAAACGCTTACTCCTTGGAAAAAAAAGTCATGACCAACCTATATTCAAAAGACAGTATATTCAAAAGCAGAGACATTACTTTGCCGACTAAGGTCCGTCTAGTCAAGGCTATGGTTTTTCCAGTGGTCATGTATGGATGTCAGAGTTGGACTGTGAAGAAGGCTGAGCACTGAAGCATTGATGCTTTTGAACTGTGGTGTTGGAGAAGACTCTTGAGAGTCCCTTGGACTGCAAGGAGATCCAACCAGTCCATTCTGAAGGAGATCAGCCCTGGGATTTCTTTGGAAGGAATGATGCTAAAGCTGAAACTCCAGTGCTTTGGCCACCTCATGTGAAGAGTTGACTCATTGGAAAAGACTCTGATGCTGGGAGGGATTGGGGGCAGGAGGAGAAGGGAATGGCAGAGGATGAGATGGCTCGATGGCATCACGGACTCGATGGATGTGAGTCTGAGTGAACTCCGGGAGTTGGTGATGGATAGGGAGGCCTGGCGTGCTGCGATTCATGGGGTCGCAAAGAGTCGGACACGACTGAGCGACTGAACTGAACTGAACTGATGTATCCCCTAATATTCCCAGTGTGGCTAGTCGCTGGTTACAAATATTATTATACATCTACCTGGAATACTTTCTCACAGAGGGCTTGATGCAACCATCAATGGTTACAGCACATTTCTGATAAAATATTGACACTTTCAGATGTGATTTCAAAAATGCACTTAAGAATATGAACATGAAATCACCTCTGTTATCATTTAGACTTAGTGAAACTGCCATATACACATAAGAGCAGTTGGTGCACCTTTCAGTTATAAGATGATTAAAATTCTTGGTAATTCTAACTAACTAACACTGAACACTTGGTAAGTGTTAGTCATTCAGTTGTGTCTGACTCTGTGACCCACGTCCTATGTGTAGCCCACCAGGTTCCTCTGCCCATGGAATTCTCCAGGCAAGAATACTGGAGCGGGTAGCCATTTCCTTCTCCAGGGGATCTTCCTGGCCCAGGGACTGAACCCAGGTCTCCTGCATTGCAGGCAGATTCTTTACCATCTGAGCCACCAGTGACGAATTGATTGGTTGAGTTGATTGAAATAAACAATATGCTTCCAACAGCAGGGGGCGCCATGCGCTAAGCCCGCAGATGGCGCTCCAGTTGTCCGCTTGTGCCCATCCTATCCCCGTAGTGTTCTTTCCTTCCACGATTTGAAGAATGTTTAGAGAGTTCCAACCTTAGCTTATGTTGAGTGTTTACTTTTTTGACTATTAATAGTCAAATCGGAGCTTGTTAGAGGCTGGGGGTGGGAATGGGGGCATGGAGAATTATTGTTTAACGGGTAGAGAGTTTCACTTTCCCAAGATGCAGAGTTCTGGGGACAGACGGCAGTGGCAGGTCCGGTACTGAACTGTGCACTTAAGCAAGGGCTAAATTCAGGGCTAAGTTATATGTGAGGTGTTTTTTACCACAATTTTTAAAAATTAAAAAAAATTGAACCTTTTTGTAACAACACAATATGCTTGTTCATCTGCTAATTGTTTTAAGAATGCACTGTGAACTGTTCGTGGGAATGTAAAAATTATGACAATGACTATGGAGAATAGTATGGCGGTTCCTCAAAAAACTAGAGTTGCCATATAATCCTGCAATTCCACTCCTGAGCATATATCAGGACAAAACTATAATTCGAAAAGATACATGCATCCCTACGTTCACGGCAGCACTATGTACAACAGTTAAGACCTGGAAACCACCTGAATGTCCATCAGTAGAGGAATGGATAAAGAATTTGTGTGTGTTGTTCAGTCGTGTCCGACTCTTTGTGATCCCGTGGACTGTATAGTCCATGGAATTCTCCAGGCCAGAAATACTGGAGTGGGTAGCCTTTCCCTTCTCCAGGGGATCTTCCCAACCCAGGGATCAAACCTAGGTCTCCCACATTGCAGGTGTATTCTTTACCAGCTGAGCCACAAGGGAAGTCAAAGAACACTGAAGTGAGTAGCCTATCCCTTCTCCAGGGGATCTTCCCGACCCAGGAATGGAACCGGGGTCTCCTGCATTGCAGGCAGATTCTTTACCAACTGAGCTATGAGGGAAGCCCACGTATACATAATAGGATATACTCAGCCATAAAAAGAATGGCATTAGCAGCACCATGGATGGACCTAGAGGTCATCATGCTAAGTGAAAAGAAAGAAAGAAAGTGCATTCGCTCAGTCGTGTTGCTCTTTGTGACCCCATGGACTGTAGCCCGCCAGACTCCTCTGTGCGTGGAATTCTCCAGGCAAGCATACTGGAGTGCGTTGCCATTTCCTTCTCCACATACTAAGTGAAAGATGTCAGAAGGAGAAAGACAAATACCATGTGATATCACTTATATGTGGAGTCTAAAATAAGACACACATGAACTTATCTCAGAAACAGAAACATGTTCACAGGCGTGGAGAACCGACCTGTGGTTGCCAAGGGGGAGGAGGGGTGGAGAAGGGATGGACTGGGGGTTTGGGATTAGCAGATATGAACTATTATACATAAAAAGAATAAACTACAGGGTCCTAGTACTGTATAGCACAAGGAACTACATTCAATATCCTGTAATAAACCACAATGGAAAAGAATGTGAAAATCTCTGTATATATATATATATACATACATATGTTTATATATATATATATATATATAATGACTGAATTGCTCTGCTACTGCTGCTGCTGCTAAGTCACTTTAGTCGTGTCCGACTCTGTGCGACCCCATAGACAGCAGCCCACCAGGCTCCCCCATCCCCGGGATTCTCCAGGCAAGGACACTGGAGTGGGTTGCCATGTCCTTCCATCAAAAATTAGTACAACATTGTAAATCAACTATACCTCAATAAAATAAATGTAAAAAAAAGAATGCACATGTGGATTGGTACTGTCATTTTATTACAAGGTAGGGATTTGGGGACCAGTCTCAACTGTTTTTCTCTCCCCCAAACAAACCAACCGATCCCTTAAGTCTACAACTAACGATGACTTAAAAAGTGGTACATATACACAGTGGAGTATTACTCAGCCATTAAAAAGAATACATTTGAATCAGTTCTAATGAGGTGGATGAAACTGGAGCCTATTATACAGAGTGAGGTAAGCCAGAAAGAAAAACACCAATACAGTATACTAACACATATATATGGAATTTAGAAAGATGGTAATGATAACCCTGTATGTGAGACAGCAAAAGAGACACAGATGTATAGAACAGTCTTTTGGACTCTGTGGGAGAGGGAGAGGGTGGGATGATTTGGGAGAATGGCATTGAAACAAGTATAATATCATATATGAAACGAATCGCCAGTCCAGGTTCAATGCATGATACTGGATGCTTGGGGCTGGTGCACTGGGATGACCCAGAGGGATGGTACGGGGAGGGAGGCGGGAGGGGGGTTCAGGATGGGGAACACGTGTATACCTGTGGTGGATTCATGTTGATGTATGGCAAAACCAATACAATATTGTAAAGTAATTAACCTCCAATTAAAATAAATTTATATTAAAAAAAAGTGAACGCTGGACTACTGAAGTTTTGGAGAGAAGCATGGAGGTGGGCAGAGGTGGGGTTCAGGGGAAAGGCACTAACTCTTCTCAGTAACTTACTGTATGCCAAGAGCTTTCCTTCACTGATGTTCAGTCAGTAAGTCGTGTCCGACTCTCTGTGACCCCATGAACTGCAGCACGCCAGACTCTTCTGTCCTCCACCCTCTCCCAGGTTTGCTCAAATTCATGTCCGTTAAGTCGGTGATGCTGCCATCTCATCCTCTGCTGCCCCCTTCTCTTTCACCTTCAATCTTTCCCAACATCAGGCTCTTTTCCAGTCATGTCATTTAACCCTTATCCCAACCCCAGGATCGTGGCATTGTGGAATGCGGCCAGGAGTTCGACCCTGGCTGTGGGGACTCAGAAGGCTTGCTCCTCCACGTTTCTGGGGTGTCTGAAGGCGCTCAACTGGCCAATGGCAGCCAGTACCCAGAGATTGAGAGGGACACCAAGTGAGAAAGTCTTAACTTCAGCACTTTCGGTCCTTTTCGTCCCTACCCCACCCCGCCCCCATCCACAAGAGGTCCTTCTCTTCTCCTGGATAATCTGAACAATGAGAAAGCAGTCTCGGGGCGCGGGGGTGGGGAGCCAGCAGAAACAAAGCCGCAAACAAGCCACCCTTGTTGGCGACACAGACAGGACCAGGATGGCACCACGACCGGGATAAGGCTCGTAGTGTTCACCACCCTGGCGGCCGAGGGGCGGCTCGTGGGTCCGTGCAGCCACAGGAGTGAGCCTGGGCCACCCTCAAGAACTGACCTTTTTTTTCGGTTTTTGAAGATTTTTTGATGTGGATCATTTTTGAAGCCTTTATTGAATTTGCTATAATATTGCTTCTCTTTAGGTTTTGCTTTTTTGGCCCTGAGACATGTGGAATCTTAGCTTCCTGACCAGGGATCTAACTGGTACCCGCTACATTGGAAGGCGAAGTCTTAGCCACTGAACCACCAGGGAAGTCCTGAACTGATCTTTTAACTCTGAGCACAGGAGGTCATCCTATGGGATGGTGGTTTTTGCTCTTCCTTAGCTCAGATTTCGCACCTTTCCAGCACCTATGAGAAGGACTCAGGGCTGAATGCTTGGCTGAGATGCAGCTCTGACTAGAGGGATGCGACTAAGAAAAGGAGATTCTTGCTGTGCTTGTTGGACGCTGACGTGTGGATGCAGACACATCCTATCCTGTGAAGCCACAAAAGAGAAGTAACGTGCAGACGAGAGCATGTGAGACTGTCCATTATATTTGTTGCTCAGTTGCTTGTTTGTGTCTGACTCTGCGACCCCACGGACTTCTGCACGCCAGGCTTCCCTGTCCTTCACTATCTCCTGGAACCTGTTCGAACTTATGTTCATTGACTTGGTGATGCCATCCAGCCATCTCGTCCTCTGTTGTCCCCTTCTCCTCCTGCCTTCAGTCTTTCCCAGCATCAGGGTCTTTTCCAGTGAGTCGGCTCTTTGCATCAGGTGGCCGAAGTACTGGAGGTTCAGTTTCAATACAATATGGACATGGAAACAGTGGGGCTCATCTTGAACTGCTAGATGCAAAACTGCTCCTTTTTAAAAAAATCTTTTTCATTGGAGTAGAGTTGCTTTATACTGCTGTGTTAGTTTCTGCTGTATAGCAAAGTGAATCAGCTCTATAATCCCCTCTTTTTTTGGATTTTCCTTCCCATTTAGGTCACCACAGAGCACTGAGTAGAAAAACTGATCCTTACATGATGAAAAAGTCCCCTAGCTGGGGAAACTGAGGCTGTAACAGGCAGGGCTGGGCGAGCCTCCAGGCCTGTGACCGGTAGGCCGGGCATTTTCTGGTGTTTTCCACCGGCAGTCGCCCTTAGCTCAGCTGTGCAGGCCTTGCAGGGAGCAGGTGGCTGGAGCTGGCCTGGCGGGATTAGAGGTGCTATAAATACTACCACTGTCAGTGAGCTTGCTGCCTTTCAAAGGTGGTGGCCCCTTGGGAGGTGGGGCAGAAAGGACGAGGCAGAGTGGAGTCTGCATCTGTGGGATTTGTGCTTCTCAAGGACTCACTTACTGTGAACAGCAGAAGCAGCATTTCAAGATTAGCTGAAACTCCCCACAAGGGATTATCTCAGTGTGTCCCAGAGGAAGACACTGATGGAGTGGGTGTTTTTGACTGCTTCCTTCTCTGATGGAAAGCCTTTTTGCTTTCTTTCCCACAGGGAGGGTCCCTGTGAGGCCCTGAGGTTCTGAAGCTTTAGGACACAAATGTTTTAAATGTCAAGCCTCCGCCCTTTAAATTCTGCGGTGGCCACCATCCCCCGGACGGCATGTGATTTCCATGCTGGCCTTGGCAAGACGAGACAGGCACCTATCGGTGTTGCAATTCCAAGTTTGATTTCTACAGAGCACATGCTCACCTCCTCCCTCTCCAGCAACCTGCCAGCTAACCCCTCCCCAATGAGGCTGAGCTCGGGAGGCCAGGGACCAAGACGAAGAACAGCCTCATTGGATGGGATCATGGCCATCAGGGAGGGGACGGCCACTCACGTGGGAGTGACCATGTCCTGTTAAGCTCACAATAACCAGGGAAATTGAAAAAAAATGAAATAAAGAGATTTCAAAATTTGTGAGAAAGAGGCAAGGAAAATCAAATAAAACCAGAGTTTCTGAAAGGAGCTGGAATGCTCTCGAAAGAGAAATTCCTGCCCACCCACCACAACTAGAAAGGAGAACAGGTGGTCCCCAGGCTGCTCTTGGAGGGGAGGGAATGTGCCAGGCGAGGAGGAGGTATCTGCTGTCTCCCTGCCTTGGTCTGCCAGCTCGCAGGCTCTCTCTTTCCCAGTTCCTGGGAGGTGAGCCCAGATGATGTCTAAGAACTACCACCTCCAAGGGCTGGCAATCTCATGGACGAATAAAGTCAGGAGGGTCAAGCCCAGATGGGTGCAAGTGCTGAGATCCAGAAAAGAGCTTTAAACAAATATGTTCAAGGTAAGAAAAAGAAAGGGAAAGAACCACTAGGGTCCAAGGATACATTCAAAAACGGCTCTGAGTTTGCCGTTTCCATGAAGGAGGGTCACCTTAAAACAGGTAAGCAAACATGGTTAAAAGGGATTTGAAGACCAAACGTAATGAGAGGCAGCGAAGCATTTTGTCTGTGCAAGTCCCAGATTGCTAACAGCATCTGTACTGAAAACACTCATAGACGTGGCAGAAAAAGTGATTGCAGAGATTCTAGGAGCTCGAGGTAGGCAAATCCCCTGAAGATGGATTTGAGAAGGGGCCAGCCCCCGACCACCGTGGGACTAGGACTTACCAGCTCTTGTGTTTCCCCTTCTAACTGTGCTACCCGGCTAAATGAAAAAGCCTATGTAGCCTTAGGCTGCATTGATGAGAATTATAAAGTTAAAACCGGACCAATTTACTCCTTTAGCTCAGGTCAGTCCTGATTTGGAGTTTATGCTCCATGTTCTCAGAGGAGAACCAACAGGGACAATTCAAAGAGCAGAACCAAAACACCGCAGGGTCTGGAAGTCAGGCTGTTAAAAGGTATTGAGCTGGGCTTTGGCTATTTAAAAGGCTGCCACGTGGAAGGTGGATTAGATGGACCCTGTGGCAAAGGGTGGGCTTCCCCTGTGGCTCAGCAGGTAAAGAATCTGCCTGCAAGGCAGGAGCCACAGGAGACGCGGGTTCGACCCCTGGGCTGGGAAGCTCCCCTGGAGAAGGAAATGGCAATCCACCCCAGTATTCTTGCCTGGAGAATCCCATAGACAGAGGAGCCTGGTGGGCTACAGTCCATGGGGTTGCACAGAGTTGGACACGACAGTGGGCACGCAGGCACGTGGCAAAGGACAGAGAGACGAGGATGAGGCCCCATCAGCCCTTCATCTGGGGGGCGTTACGTCACCACCTCCTCCCTGCCTCCCAGGTAGTCGGATTCTAATTACTTCTACAGTTTTGATTCTGCAGGGACCTACTGGTTTCCGCAGCAATCAGTTTGTTATTATGACAGTGCGCTTTACACGTGTATTCGGTCAAAAAATAATTACTGGGCACCTGTCCCATGCCAGGCACTATGGGCATATATTGGATTGGTTAATAAGTTTGTTCAGGTTTTTCCATCCAATGTTATGGAAAAACCTGAATGAACTTTTTGGCCAATTCGACACAATGGCGAACATGGCAGAGGCGATGCCAGCCTCATGGAGTCCCCGTGACTACAGAGTGCGGTGTCGAGATGGGGGCTCAGGGACAGCAGCGGCCGCAGGGCGTGGGAAGCCGGCTGACCACATCCAGTCCCAGTCCCAGGTGCTGGACGAGGAGGTGAAGAGAGGGTTTCAGGCAAAAGGGACAACATGGGCAGAAGCTTGGGTGAGAGAACACACACAGTGACCCTTCAGTCCCAAGAGCTCTGTGCGGCTGGAGTGGGCAGCAGGGCATTGAGATGGGCCTGGTGCTGTGTGTTTCAGGTTCGAGTTTACATTGGTACCAGGGAGCCAGTATGCCGTCCGCTCCATGAGGACTGGTTTGGACGCGATGTGCGTGGAGCCCCCCTGGGAGCTGTGGTTCCAGAGGAGGGGGAGCTATATGAGTAGAAACAGGGATGTGCTTAGTTGCTCAGTCATGTCCGACTCTTTGCAACCCCATGGACTGTAGCCCGCCAGGCTCCTCTGTCTATGGGGATTCTCCAGGCAAGAATACTGGAGTGGGTTGCCACGCCCTCTTCCAGGGGATCTTCCCAACCCAGGGATCGAACCCAGGTCTCCCTCACTGCAGGCAGATTCTTTACCAGCTGAGCCACCAGGGAAGCCCAGGAATCCTGCACTGGGTAGCCTATCCCTTCTCCAGGGGATCTTCCAACCGGGGTCTCCTGCATCGCAGGTGGATTCTTTACCAGCTGGGCTACCAGGGAAGCCCAGAAAGAGGACTATGAGGTGGCGAATGGAGAAGAGGGAGGTCCCAGGGGTGTTTAGGAGGAGGCCAAGACAGGGCTCTGCGCCTGAGTGGACCTAAGGATGAGGAAGATGGCCAAGCCAGGGAGGAGTCCAGGCTTCCGGTTCTGGCAACTCCAGGCAGAAGTCCATGCTGGTCATTGAAGCAGGGTAATGGAGAGGAGAAAGAGTGCCAGCCACAAGCACCCTCTGGGACAGGATGGGCGGGCGCCCGAGGGAAATCAAAGCACATCTGCGCAAAGGAGGCAGTTAGTGTTTGGGTGAGAAGCTCGGGAGACAGATGCGAGGCAAAGATGCTGCTTCAGGAAATCAGCCAGATGGGCAACCAGAGTCACACTCTGCAGAAGGAGGGCTGAGGAGGGAGGAGGTCACTCAGACAGAGGGAGGTGCCCACCTGGAGTGAGGAAGAGGGATATTCCAGCCAGGAGCCTGTGAAGAAAGTGAAAGTCGTGTCCGACTCTTCGCGACCCCGTGGATTGTAACCCATGGAATTTTCCAGGCAAGAGAACTGGAGTGGGTGGCCATTTCCTTCTCCAGGGGATCTTCCTGACCCAGGGATCAAACCCAGATCTCCCACATTGCAGGCAGAGGCTTTACCTCTGAGCCACCAGGGAAGATACTCAGAAAGGAAGGCGGCAAAGCAGCTGAGCGGAGAGCCACTGAAGCCGCAGGAGATGAGCCTAGGTTGTGGATGACGGCCGCCCCAGATACGGGGGCAGGAGAACAGGAAGGTGTCTGTAGGAGCCGCGGCCTGAGCGCGCAGGGACCGGGGCCAGCTCTCTAGGGGACACTGGCAAATGGGGGCAGGAACGCAGCACAGAAGGACCACCTAGGTAGGAACAGGTGTCCCTCGCTTCAGAAGGAGGAGGCAGGTGGGCTGCAGTGGGGAGTGCAGATGGCCCAGGTGGGGAGCACAGATGGGGGCCTGCAGCAGTGGGAAGGGTGGGCGAGAGGTGCTCTTGCGTAATTCTCTCGAGGAGCTTGGATGCCACTGAGAGGAGAAATGTAGGCGCCTTCTGGATAAAGGTTTTCATGTTTTAAGTTTTTTTCAAAAGTTGGGAGCCTTGAGCATATTTAAACACAGATACGAAGGAGTGATTTGGGAGAGGTTGACGTCGGAGAGAGGGAGACACTGAGACAGAGTCCCTGACCAGAAAGAATGGAATTGTGCAGGTGGGCACACATGGAGGTGCCTCTCAGATGGGGGGTGGGGGAGTGTGTGTTCACGCCTCCACGGCTGCAAACACACAGGGGGCCCTGGGCTTCGGGGCACCCTGATTACTCTAATATGATCCCTCAGTCCAAAGCGGAGTCTCCCTCCTCCTCTTTGTCTTTACTTCATTTTTTCTCCCAAGCAGCTGTGACTACTGTAGAAGGCTGCGTCCATGCATGCATGCTCAGTAGCTTTAGTTGCATCTGATTCTTTGTGACCCCATGGACTGTAGCCCACCAGGCTCCTCTGGCCATGGGATTCTCCAGGCAAGAATCCTGGAGCGGGTTGCCATGCCCTCCTCCAGGGGATCTTCCTGACCCAGGGATCCAACCCACATCTCTTATGTCTCCTGCACTGCTGGCGGGTTCTTTACTGCTGAGCCACCAGGGAAGCCCAGAAGGCTGCAGAACGGGCCCTCAAAGAGATGCCCCCACCCTCATCCCCAGAACAAGGATTCATTACTGTATATGGTAACAGAGATGACGAAATTATGGAGGTAAGAGTGTCTGGGCAGGCCCTAAATACCGTCGCAAGTGTCCTGATGATAGAAAGAGGGCCACGTAGAGATGATAAGAAGCCCAGAGAGTGACTTGGCCAAGGAATGCCAGCTGCCACCAGGAGCTGCAAGAGGCAAGGCCTGGATTCTTTTCTAAACCCACTGGAGGGAGTCTGCCCCGCTAGTGCCTCAAATTCAGCCTAGTGAACTGAATTTCGAGTTCCAGCCTCCAGAACTAGGAGGGAATACATTTCTGTTGTTTTAAGCCATCAGGTTTGTGGTCATTTGTTACAGGAGCCACAGGAAATGAACACACTGTCTAACACCACCGTATGTGCCAATTGCCTGTCTTCTCACTGAGATTATAAACCCCTCTAATAAAAGAGACAGTGTGTTTCTTTCACTGGGGTAGCCGTGGAGCCTGGTGTGGAGCAGGGGCTCAAGCATTTGCTTTAAACGACTGCATGAATAAACCTGGACGTGCTCTTTCTCTGGGGAGCTGTGTTGGTAAATAGAAAAACTCTACGCCGGGCTCCCCACCCTCCCAGATCTAATGCCTGACGATCTGAAGTGGAGCTGATGTAATAATAACAGAAATAAAGTGCACGGTACATGTAAAGGGCTCGAATCCTCCTGAAACCATCGCACCCCACCCCACACCTGTCTGTGGGAAAACTGCCTTCCATGAAACTGGTCCCTAGTGCCAATGGTGTTGGAGACCACTGCTCTAAGCAGAAGTGTTCCATCGCCCAGGCTTTAGACAAGTTTGGCAATGCATCCGTGAGTGATCAAAAAATCTTTCCTTACTGGCATTTCTAATATTTGGTTGGTGTGTACACATTTATCAGATCTAAGCCAAAGGATGAAATGTATCAATTTCTCTCTTTCAGAGCTCAACGAAGCTTGTGGGTAACGGCATGAGTGCGCGCTCAGTCGCTCCGCTGTCTTTGTGACCCTATAGACTGTAGCCCACCAGGCTCCTCCATCCATGGGATTCTCCAGGCAACAATACTGGAGTGGGTTGCTGTTTCCTCCTCCAGGGGATCTTCCCAACCTAAGGACTGAACCTGCATCTCTCGCGTCTCTTGCGTTAGCAGGTAGATCCTTCACCGCTGAGCCACCTGGGAAGCCCCGTGGGTAACGGACATTTCTGAATTAGCAAGACAACCGAAGGTTGGAATGAGCACTGTCAACACCTGGCATTGGAGAGTGTGCACAGGAAGGGGACCTCAGAAGAGCTTTCCCAAGTTCTCAGGGAGAGAAACACGCAATATGTGTCCCATGTGTGGGCGAAATCTGTCCAGAGGAGGACTGTATAAATCTGTCAAGAGGGTGAATTTATTTTAAACACTGAAAAGAAACACACACACACACACACACACACACACACACACACACACACACCCCCACAGAAATTTGGAAGGGTATGATAGGTATCACTAGAAGAATTCACAAAAGTATTCACTGGCATCGAATATACCAGTAGCTGTTTATTTATACACAGCCATCCTTCCGTTTCATGGGAGCCATTGTGTCTGGGGGCCACGGAGCAGGGAGCTGGTATTCTCTGCTTCCAGCGTGCCAGGTGTGATGCTAAGCTATTACTCCTTTGAAAAGCCTCAGAAGGTGGGTATTCTTATCATGCCCGCATGGCAGCTGGGGAAGTTGAGGCTTTCAGTATTCAGTGACCTCCCAGTGGGTGAGTGGTGGGGTCAGGGTTTGAACCCAGGCCAGGGGGGCCCCTAGACCCACACTCATGAGCACTGAGCCATGTGGCCCCGAATTCAAGCCTAAGCTAACCCTTCCCCCTTGGCTCTCTGCCCCCTCCCCAACCCACCCCTTTTAAATCAAAATCCACAAAGAAGGCAGTCAAGTGTCACAAGAGCCCAGGGCCATTTGGCACAACTCACAGCCCTGCCTTTGAACCCGTCTCCGGTTCAGAGGGGCCGGCTCTCCAAACCTTCTTGTTTTCTGTTTGTTTTGGTAAGGGCCAATTCATTCCTCACACCACACGGGTTAAGAGCCGTGTCTGCGGGCGGATTAAAGGCAGGCCTTTGAGAGCTGTCTGGTTTCTGATTAACGATGCGCCGCTTTCCCAGGCACTATTATCTGCCACACGTGTGTTTTCTCAGCATCACACTACGGTTCTTTGAGGTTCACCCTGGGCTCAGAAGGAGTACAAAAGGACTCCCAGAATAATCTCCTGAAGCAACGTAATCGTGTTTCCTTCACTGCCTGAACAAGCGGGCACTCCTGCCCAGAGCTGGAAATAGAGCGAAACCCTTAAGCTAAAATTTTATTTAAGATAAAATAAAAGAACACGTTCAGCAAAGGCCACGGATCAGTTAGCTAAAGGCAACTGTACTTCCCCGTTCACTCTCCCAGTCTGCCTGCAGATACAAGAGACACCTAAGTGCCGGGTGAGGTACAGTGGGTGTTAAATGCTCCACTGACTGTTTTCTTAAGACATTTCTGTTCTTGTATATTTCCAACTTCTCCAGGTGAGAACTTGAATCCAAGGTTAGCTTAGAAATATTGTTTGTGCAGGTCAGCACTGTTCCCAAATTTATGCGCTTAATTATGTCTTTGCGGATGGGGCTTTTGGGTGGCGAGGGGTGAGGGCGGGAGGGTGTTGGTATCAGAGCCTCCAGTGGAAGCACCAGTGTGTGATTTATTCCTTTGACCAAACTCCGGGAGATGGTGAAGGACAGGGAAACCTGGCGTGCTATAGTCCATGGAATCGCAAAGAGTCGGACACGACTGAGTGAACAGCAACCGTGCTGTTGAGAAACACGTTTGGGTAACCAGGATGATGCCTGATTGTTTTCTCCTATTTCTGGGTCCAGTGGTCTCTAGCTTCACGCAACACACAATGAGCACGGAGCACACCAATCAGTGTTTTCTGTCCTCATGTGCTCAGTTCAATAATCTATTCAGTGTTTCTTGAGATAGTTTACCAAAACAAGCGTTTGAGATATTTCACATGCTGACTCCCCGCATGTCCTTGTCAGCATGGATCGACAGGACATCAGAATTCCAGGCCACCAGGAAGATGCTCATGTTCATGGCCCAAAGCACCAGGGAGTGAGGGCAGATGCTGAAATCAGAAAGCCATTCAGCCACCAACACCATGGCCCCGTTTTGTCCATAAGGGTCTGGACCATGCAGCTGACCAAGCCGACGTCTGGGTCCTATACGCTATAACAGGCCCATCAGATAAGAAAATGCTCCCTTACTTCTGTTATCTTTAAACTGTGCGAGCATGTATCCATGCTAAGTCGTTTCAGTCCTGTCTGACTCTGTGTGCCCGTGGACTGTAGCCCACCAGGCTCCTCTGTCCATGCGACTCTCCAGGCAAGAATACTGGAGTGGGTTGCTGTGTCCTCCTCCAGGGCATCTTCTTGACCCAGGAACTGAACCCATGTCTCTTACGTCTCCTGCTTTGGCAGGCAGGTTCTTTACAACTAGCGCCACCTGGGAAGCACAGGCATCTCAGTCTTTAAGCTGAGATGAATAACAACAATTTTTTAAAAAGCCACAGACAGACATAAAATACAATTCCCGGAAATCTATGAGTTGATCCCCACTGGGTTATTCGGCTACTGGGTGGAATGATTTCTGACTGCTGTCTTTCTCTGATAAATCTGCTTTTATACTGGGAAAGCCTCGGAGTAGAGCCTGGGAACCACATCCTCGATGTGAGGCTGGGGTCCGGCAGGCAGCAAGTGCAGAAGCCAGAGAAGAATGCACTTGTCTTCCCCCTGGTTCCCAAGCCCTTGCAGGTGGCGGCTCTACACCTGTTCTTTGCAGAACCCAGGTGTGTACTGATAGGTGAAACTGAAACTAAGTAATTTTTACAATTTTGTGCCAAATCAGATACTACTGTTTATGTAGGAAGCAGCAGAAGGGATTAAGATCTTGAGACAATTTCGTGGTGGTGTGGGGGTGGGAATGGATAAACACAACTGGATAAAATAGTAGAAACTTAATTTCTTCCCTGAAAATTGTGAATGTGTCTCAACTTTTCAGGGTTAGTGATGCTGGGTCTGCAGGGCGTGGGTGAGATAGCACTGGATTGTTCAACTAATGGTAAGCAGAATAAAACCAAAAAGCAAAGAGACCCAACTTGAACACTGGTACTTCTACTGGATACTACGATGCCAACCACATCCTCATATCCTCCGAAAAGCCCCATCAGCAAGGATGTAACTAAGCACATAAATCCTGACAAGTGTGTTAGTCACTCAGTCATGTCCGACTCTTCGCGACGCCATGGACTGTAGCCCACCAAGATACTCAGTCCATGGGATTTCCCAGGCAAGAGTACTGGAGTGGGTTGCTATTTCCTTCTCCAGGGGATCTTCCCAACCCAGGGATTGAACCTGGGTCTCCCGCACTGCAGGCAGACTCTTTACTGCAGGAGCTTGGGACAGTGCTAACCTGCAAGAAGAATATTTCTAAGTGATTCCTACACTCAGATCCTTACTTCAAGAAGCTGGAAACACAAGAATACAGATGTCTTATGGAAGCAGTAAGTGGGGAATTTCAAAAGAAAGCAAACGAGTTGGGTAGTTTGTTGTTGTTTAGTCACTAAATTGTGTCTGACTCTTGTGACCCCATGGGCTGTAGCCTGTCAGGCTCCTCAGGCTCCTCCAGGCAAGAATACTGGGACAGGTTGCCATTTCCTTCTCTAGGGGATCTTCCCAACCCAGGGATGAAACCCGTATTTCTTGCATTGGCAAGTGGACGCCTTACCACTGAGGCACCGGGGAAGCCCCTAGTTGACTAGTTAGGCCTGGTCAATCAATCCACATGGCCTTAAATGACAAGAGGGTGCTTCTCTTCCAGAAACATCAGTGTATGAGTTTGCTAGAGCTGCTGTAACAAAGCACTACAAACTGGGCAGCCTAACAACACGTTATCATCTCTCGGTCCGGGAGTGACACCAAAATCAAGGTGTCGGCAGGGTCACGCTCCCTCTGAAGGCCCAGGGGAGGGTTTGCTCCAGGCCTCCCAGCTTCCAGAAGCATCCAGCATCACTCTGGCCTCCACGTGGCACCCTCCTTGTGTCTGTGTATCCACATCCCACCCCCGCAAGAGCACCAGTCAGATGGGACACGGGTCCACCTGACCCACCCACCAGGACTTCACCTGAACCCTATTTCCAAATAAGGTCTCATTCCAAGGTGCTGGGGCTAGAACTTCAATATAGAACTTTGGGGTGGACACCATTCAACCCATAACCATCAGAATAGAACACTTGGGATTGAGCACAGAGTCATACTTTCCCTTTTTACCACCCATTGACGTCAAAAAGCAAGGCTCAGGGTGGATCCAGAGTAAAAACCTATTTTAAATCTTTTTTAAAAAATAACCAGATCCTTAAGTAGTAACAGCCACTGGCCTCGGATACTCCTGCATTCTACTATGAGATACTCTGGTTGGATGCTGAAGCTGAAGCTCCAATACTTTGGCCACTGGATGCGAAGAGCCGACTCACTGGAAAAGACCCTGATGCTAGGAAAGATTGAAAGCGGGAGGAGAAGGGAGCGGCAGAGGATGAGATGTTGGATGGCATCACTGACTCAATGCACATGAGCTTGAGTAAACTCCGGGAGATGGTGAAGGATAGGGAGGCCTGGTGTGCTGCCGTCCATGGGGTCGCAAAGAGTCAGACACGACTGAGCGACGGACAGCAACAGCAATGGCATGGTTGGATAGCAAGGCCTCCTTCTCTCTCTGCCCTCAGTGACAGCCACACACACGCACGCACACACTCCCCACCCCACCGCGACCACCACCACCGCCATCAAACAGCCTCCATTTGTTGAAGCTGGGGGAGGCCAGTGGGGTGCAGCCTGGAGGCCTTGGCATGGCCCCACAACCTCAGAGAGTCTGAATCTGGGGCCATGAAGCCCACCCTGTGGCCGCCTAGCGAGAGAAACCCTTCACACCCGCCTTCCTGAAACAGCCGAGTTCACCCACTTCAACCTGTGGAACAGTCTATTTAGCCCATTGACAACTTGTTGCAGTTACTCATTTCTTAAGAACCTGCCTCTTTTAAAACTCTTCTAAAGTTCACAGCAGGCTCCCCAGGCGGTGGTAAGGAACCTGCCTACCAATGCAGGAGATGTAAGAGACTCAGGTTCGATCCCTCGGTTGGGAAGATTCCCCTGGAGGAGGGCAGGGCAACCCACTCCAGTATTCTTGCCTAGAGAGTCCCACGGACAGAGGAGCCTGGCAGGCTACAGTCCATGGGGTCCCAAAGAGGTAGACATGAGTGAAGCGACTTAGCATGCACACGGTTTACAGCAATTGCTATTGGAAGGACTGGCAAGGCCTGGGGTGGGGGTGGAGGGGTCTCTGGGGCCTTCCCATCCTCCCCACTGTCTGCTGAACCCACCTCCGCCACTCTGCTCCATCTCCTCTGATGCTCCAGTGCCCCTTTCTCTCCCGGGCCCCTCGGTCCCTCCCCTTCCCTGCTGACCTCACTCTCCGTTGCTCTGACTCTGTCTCTCCCTTTCCTCTGCTCCTAGCTCTTCCCCTCTGGCCTCTCTGGGGTTCAACATCCAGGGGTGCTGGGTGTGACCGTGCAAGTTGTTCACTGCACGCAAGTGCTTTGGTGGCTCTTCCTTCCTGCCAACATCCCTCTGGGAGGACGCCGTTCCCATTTTGTATGAAGGGGGTTGGGGAGGTTCAGCAGCAGCCAAGCCTGCGCTTTGCAGGGATTCTTCCCCACCTCTCTTGAGATAGAGGGGCCCCCTCTCTTGGCAACGGCTCCCCCACACTAGAGCTGCAGAGAGCGTAAGAAAACAGCAGACGTTGAAAAACTGGCATCGTGAAGTAAAAATGGAAACTGGTCAGCTAAACTCATCCAAAGCTGCTATAACTTGCCCACTTAATATGATTTGCTATGAATTTTAGGAAAAAAAAACAAACACACAACTCCCTGGTGGCTCAGATGGTAAAAGAATCCACCTGCAATTCGGGAGAGACCCAGGTTCGAACCCTGGGTTGGGAAGAAGGGAATGGCAACCCAACTCCAGTATTCCTTCCTGGAGAATCCCATGGACAGTAGAGCCTGATGGGCTGCAGTCCATGTGGTCGCAAAGAGCCGGACACAACTGAGCCACTAACACTTTGGGAAAAAAAGACCATGCGTATGGGGCACCAAATTGGCAAGCTTGGTACATTTAGCAAGCTCATCCATTCACTTCACCACAGTGGCCTCACATCCAGGAATATGGGGGTCTGGTACCTTTCGGAGTGCTGCTCTGCACCAAAAAGGCTATTGAAAAGACATACCCTACCTGGTTAGTGGTTTCTATCTATCCCCAAGGCTGGGGTTCAGGGGGCAGTTGTGATCAGTTCCAAGGGGCTGTGTTTCTCTAAGTTTAGTGTTATCGGTTCCTCTCCCCAAGAGGAAGGAACACCTGCCTCCTTCTCAAGCTCATGGCAACCACCCTCTGTCTGTGATCACCACAAGTGTCTACTAGAGAAACGCAGCCTCTCAGAACATGCTGGGTATCACGGGGCTTCATAACTGGTCACGTTAGGGACGGAGACCATGGCTCTGCCAGAAGGTTCTGGGCAAACCCGGCTGCCTGCTTCTGACCCCGGCGCCAGATACAGCCTTGTTCTTCGTGGTGCCACCTTGTCCTGCACAGCTCGGATCACTGGCCTCCTCTGAGTGGCTGCTGCACCACGCCTGCTCCCGCCAGGCGGCATGCCTTCTTTCGACCTTATTTAAAGACAGCATGTTTTTGAACTGTGTGCTCCTTCACCCCAGACAGCAGTGTGTCTGCCTGCCCCTGGTCTGCATCGCGTCTGCGCCTTTGTTGCTATTGAGGGGATTCATTTTTATCAGAGGGTTCTTACTATTTTGAAGTTGATCTTTCCAATCAGCTAAAGCTCTCCCTTTTCACCCTCACACCCATCAAATGGTCTAAAGGAGCCAATCAGTGATTTTCTAAGTTTCCTAAAGGCAGGGAAGCAAGATGCTCCTTGGGCCAAGCTTCTGCTTTCCTACCTTATTCTCTTCCTAAATCCACTTCCGCTTCCAGCTGGGCAGAAGGCATTCTGGGCTGCTTGTCTTGAAGCCCAGTGGTTCAGACAAACTCTCAGATAAGAAAATGAGGGAAGAATGAACTTTCGGAGTCAGGGATTCACTCTAAGTTAAACGGAAAATCTGTACTAGGGCATAAGCATATGCATGCTTTGTAGCATGCTGAAATATTAGTCTCATGTTGTTGCTCAGGTGTGTTCAACTCTGCAACACCACGGACCGCAGCACGCCAGGCCTCCCTGTCCCTCACCATCTCCCAGAGTTTGCCCAAGTTCATGTGCATTGAATCGGTGATGCTATCCAACCATCTCATCCTCTGTCGCCCTCTTCTCCTTTTGCCTTCGATCTTTCCCAGCACCACGGTCTCTTATTAACTGTCAAAAATATTTTTCCCAGGCAAAGACAGATATTGAACTGAACATGTCAGGGCCTGAAGAATGGGCCCATTCTGACTGCAAGATGAGTTTCTGCTCTGGACAGGACAGGTTTTCCTTCAAAAAGCAGTTAGCATCATTGGGTCACTGAATGTCTGCAGCATTTGTGGCGCCAGCTCTTCTCAAAGTCCCAGAGAGAAGAGTCACTAATGCCCAAAGGACCAGCGCTTGGCAAAGTGTTCTAATCCTAGGCAACGTGTAGAAAGCTCTGGAACCATCAGAAGGCTCGCACTTTGTATAGAATATCGCCTACTGTAATAAGCATGGTGTGTCTATCCTAAGCGCTCCGCAATGTTAATTTCCTGATACTATGCAGTTTAAAAATTTAAAAAGTGAAAATAGACTCTCAAGTTAAGGGCATCTTAAGAGCTTTAAAAATAAGATAACCTCAGTATAAATAAGGAGATTGTGGCTCAGGAGGGGTGAATGCCATCGGCACCTTTCTGATTCTTATCACACAGGTAAGTATTAATTGATTCCTGTGTTTGGGTTCTGTTTATTGTGCCCCTTCTGTGTCAGGCAGGATGCTAGGCCCTGGGGATAAGAGGTGACTAACCCGCAGACCCTGCCTAGGGAAGTTCAGGGCCTACAGGGAATAATAGATGTGAAGAATGAACATGGTAAGTGCTATACAAAGCTATATGCACTATAGTGACACTATAATGAATTTAGGGGGATAACCCTTATATTTTTTCTATATATCTTTTAATGGCAATTCCTGGTGGCTTAGTGGTAAAAAAATCTGCCTGCCAATGCAGGAGATGCAGGTTTGATCGCTAGGTTAGGAGGATCCCCTGGAGAAGGAATGGGCAACCCACTCCAGTATTCTAGCCTGTAAAGTCCTATGGACAGAGGAGCCTGGTGGGCTACAGTCCACGGGACTATCACAAGTAGGATATGACCGAGTACGCACGCAGGCCGGCCTCTAGCCAAGATGGTAGAGCCAACTGACTGAGGCCCAGTGGATTGAGTCATTATAAAGGTAACGTATCTGCTGCTGTGCTGTGCTCACCCGCTCAGTTGTGTCCAACTCTTTGCAACCCCCTGGACTGTAGGCCACCAGATTCCTCTGTCCATGGAATTTTCCAGGCAAGAATACTGTGGGCTGCCATTTCCTATTCCAGGTGACCTTCCTGACCCAAGGGTCGAACACACATCTTTTGCGTCTCCTTCATTAGCAGCCAGATTCTTTAGCACCACCTGGGAAGCTGATGTATCTGAGACACACCATAATGCTACTGTTTGTATTGTTGAAGAAACCACTGCTTCAAGCGTGCCGGCAAGCCCTGGCCTCAGGGCCAGGTATCTGTTCCTATTTGCTGGAACAGCAGAGTACGAGAGGAAGGCCCTGGAGGAGCTTGGAAGGCGAGCTTCTAGCTGGTGCCATCACAGGCAGACCTCGGACATAATGCAGGTTTTGGTCTAGATTTCCTTGGTGGCTTGGATGGTGAAGAATCTGCCTGCAATGCAGGAGACCTGGGTTCAATCCTTAGGTCAGGAAGATCCCCTGGGGAAGCAAACAGCAATCCACTCCAGTATTCTTTCTTGGAAAATTCTACGGACAGAGGAGCATCGTGGGCTACAGTCCATGGGGTCACAAAGAGTCAGACACAATCGAGTGACTAACACTTTCACACTTTCACTTTTTACTTCCCCAGTAAAGTGAATATTGCGATAAAGCACGATTTAAAATTTAAGCCTTATTAAATACGTGTATAGACATCTCTTGGAACTATTTCGGGCCATCACCATAAAGTGAACATTGCAATAACGTGAGACACATGATTTTTTGGTTTCCCAGTGCACATAAAAGGTATTTGTTGTTGCTAAGTTGCTGAGTCATGTGCAACTCTTTGCAACCCCATTGGCAGGCAGATTCTTTACCACCAAGCCTCCTGGGAAGAACTTTTTAAAAGTCAGGTTTACCCTATACTGTAATCTGGGCTTCTCAGGTAGCTCAGTGGTAAAGAATCCGCCTGCCAATGGAGGAGACTCGGGTTTGATCCCTGGGTCAGGAAGATCCCCTGGAGAAGGCAATGGCAACTCACTCCAGTATTCTTGCCTGGGAAATCCCATGGACAGAAGAGCCTGGTGAGCTACAATTCATAGGGTCAGGGTTGCAAAGAGTTGGACACAACTGAAGCAACTTAACATGGATGCATAGATGGTAGCATTAGAATAATTAAATAGCTAAAATTAAATAAAACTAAAAATTAAATAACCTCTGCGGGAGATTAAAGCATTTTTCTAGCTTTTACATGGTTATCACTTCAAAATACACTTACTGCTTTTGTTTTAGAAGTATAGGGTATTGCCTGTGAACTGAAGGAAGGAAGGAATATCCGTAAACTCAGTCTGCTAAGGTTCTCCGTCAGACTTGACCATAACTGAGGGAGGAGGTCCACATGGAGTGAGAGGAGACAGGGGAGCCAGACCCTGACCGCAGAGTGAGCAACAGCCCAAAGCTTCCAGCTCTTGGAGCTGGATGGTGTCCAAGTCACAGACCCTGGCATCCGAACCAACTTTCAGTCACTTAACACAGGCTCCAAAAAGCTGAAGTCTTTTCCGGGAATAGAAACCTTCTCTGTTTTTCCTAAAATCCTCTTTTAAATGGTTTCAAGGTTGTTCAGTGTTTTGCTAATGTTTTAGGGAACTATGGAAAAATTTGCACACTGTAGGGAGAAATAATACAACCAGGAGAACAGGGTTGCCGGGGGTGACCTACCTGACTCAGGCAGGCGTGCTATCAGAGGTCTCCCCACCCCGGGGAGGGGGCCTGGAATATGCTTCTGACATCCCCTTGCAGTTTCCCAGTTTCACGGGGGACGGACTGAGAGGAAGGGCTGGGCTGGGGTGATGGGGTGGCCAAGGATGCCGAGCAGGACCCAGTGTCAGAGGGCTTAGGTGATGGGCTATAGACCTTGTGTTGTCCTTGATGAGTTTATTCAGGTGTTGGGTCAAAGGATCAAATATTAAACTATGTTTTTAAACAAAAAAAATGTGCATCAGACTTGATTTTAAGGGACCCCTCTTAGGGCTCATCTAGCTAAGTGGTTTTTGTGATAAAGGCCAGTGACAACGCTCACGATGGTCCTGTCATCACTTGTCCCCAAACCTCTTCTTGTCTTATGTCCTCGGTATCAGTCATTTATGATGGGAACTGCACACACTCAGCTAGTTCTGTTACGGTTTTTCCCTTATGCTGTAAAAGAAGCAGAATTTCTACAGGACTTAAATATGTAGCCACCACAACAAACAAGGAACTGAATTCAAAAGACCCCTCTTTCATCTTATCCTCTTCTCATCTCCATCTTTAGAACTCACAGAGCACAGTCTACGATGTGGAGTTGTTTATAAATGCCATTATTTTCTTGCTACTGTTGATAAATGTTATAAACAGCCTTAAATTATATACTGTGTGCTTGGGATTATAGAGCATTTTGGAATTTTTTCTCATGTTTTCTGAACATATCTCCTACATCTGAACTGCCCAGGTGAGTTGATAAAGGAAGGGTGTGTACTGCTTATTTAAGGCTGTGCAGCGTCACTGACAGGCCCTGCCAACAAGGAGGCGCTATCCACTCTTGTTCACACCTCTGTCCTTGAAGACAGCATGGGGTTTCGGATCCTGTAGGTGCCTGGTAAGTGTGTGGTGAACGATGGCTCCATAGGAAGGATAGAGCAGTGTAAACATACAAAGAAAGTAATTTTACCCATGAAACAAATCATACCAATTAAATTTGGCAAAGAGACAGTTGACTCTGAGTGTTTAAAGATGGGCTGGAAATAATTCAGTAAGACAGAATATCATTAAGAAAGGTGAAGCCTGCCTTTCTTCAGCAGGAAGAAGCCCCTTACAGAAATGCCAGAAGTTGACCCTCCATTCTTAGACTCAATGGAAGTGAAAGTTGCTTAGTCCGTGTCTGACACTTTGTGGCCCCATGGACTGTAGCCTGCCAGGCTGCTCTGTCCAAGGAATTCTCCAGGCAAGAACACTGGAGTTGATGGCCATTTGCTTTCTCCAGGGGATCTTCCCAAACCAGGGATCGAACCCAGGTCTCTTGCCTGCAGGCAGATTCTTTATTGTCTGAGCCACCAGGAGAAGCGTAGCCCCAACGCCATCCTTGATTAACTGTCGTTTGTATTTTGGGATGAAAATATCTAGGAGAGGCTGTCACCTTACCCAGCATAGCACTGCATTATGGAATACAAGACTTCTCCCTTTAAAATGGCAATTTCCTCTTTTCTAATACCAGAGACAGAGGCGGGGGCGGAGGTGGGTCTGTCCTTACCGTCAGCGACAAGGCCATGCAGACGAACGTGAACTTCTTGATGTGGGCTGCCGTGACAGTGTTGCTCGTGCTCACCAGTTTATTGCTGGGGTTATTCTAGGGGGGGCAAGAAAAGGCTCCGGGTTATCCTGGGCTGACCACTTGTGCTTCTTACCGAGCATCTCATTTCTGTTTGATTTGACGCGTCTGAAGCATAGATGTCAAGGGACAGCTTCGAACATGGCTGTGACTGGACGTCTCTCTCAGACAGCTGTCAGGCTTTTGGACATGATGGCTAACCAGAGGGAGTTCTGGACTGAACTGTCCAGCAGTGTCTCCGGAGTCAGTCCCCTCTTTGGGGCGCTGGGTGCCCACCCACCTAGTTCAGGGCCCTAGCCCCTCCTGCAGTGTCCAACCGCCCTGGGCTCTGCAGGCAAGGATGGCAACTGAGCCTGCATCAGGGGGCAACTGAGCCCCCAGATCGTATCTGGGGGCACATGTCAAGATTCCTGTGAGGGGCACATTTGCTCCCTGAGATAAAGGACTGGGTGTTTCACCCATCTCTTTAGCTCCTGCAACTCAGCACCACCTTTCTTAAGTAGAGAAGATGCTCAAACAGCCCTTATTAAATTGAAATGTGAGCACACGGATGTAGGGGCCCTCAGACACATCCCTGAGGCTGGCTGATGCCATCTCAGCGTCATTGCTAAGTGTACCCGCCACTCAATCAAAACCTTGATTGAGGGTCGCGTGTCCGGCCCTTGACTATGAACAGCAGCTGAGAAAAACAACACCCGCCTCATTATGGATCCACCGAGCCCCAGAGTTGACTCATGGAAACAAACGACAAACCCCTGGCTCGCGCACCAGCCTAATGGCAGATGTGCAAGCGGAGGTGTTACAGGCCCCACTTGCGAGAGACCTTTTGATGTGTGCTTCCCATCAGAGGCTGAGACAGTCTCTGGAAGCCCTTCTTGTTTGCGCTGCCAGCGCAAACCTCTGGAGGGGTTTCCATTTTCTTCACTCTGGTCTCTAAAGCACACCTGCTTTTCCTGGAAAACAGACTGCTGTCCTGGCACAGTGCCCATCACAGCACGTGGGCCATCTCTTCATCTGCTCTCCCCCAGGGATCTACGAGGGTGGTCCCCTGGTGGGCTGGGTGAGGAGGAGACTCCTCTTCCAAATGCACATGCCTGCCCCCTCCCCCCTTGTGGGAGCAGCCACGGGCCCCAGCTCCCTCAAGTGTGCTTTGATTTTTAAGACAGCAAATGTGTTTGCCAATATGGTTGGAGTAAACCAGCACATATCATTAGCTCAGCATCAGTGTCTCGTCTTGCTTGCCCCGTCGGCTTTTTCACAGAGACACAGTCTTTTGCAAGATGATAACCGAACACTAGGGAGAATGTGGAAGAGTGGAAAACTCTCCCATCTCCCTGTTTAGCTAGAAACATCAGAAGTTATGCGAGAAATGTTAAATCTCTAAGTCTGGAACCCACAAGCAGGCTAAGGATTTTCAACTGTCAATGCAGCAAATTCCGGAAGTCCACACAGAGGTGTCTAAGATCTGGGTGAATAGACAGCATTCATGGGAATGGCCGGAGTGGTACAGTGGAATGCATGGTGACGACGGGGAGGTTTCACAAGGATCCTGATTTCCTCCAGCATCGGGCTTGAGGGATGCTCCTTAAAGGGATTTTTTTCATAGCGTCTAACCTCTGTGATCGTGAATAAAACAATGTTTTACTTGGCTGCTCTTAGTGAAATTGGACAGGGCTGTATTGTTAAGTTTAATCATTTCAAGGTAGCCAAAACCAATTTCAGATGAGACGCTCACAGCCAGGAGGTTCGAACACAAGTAGAACCCTGCTATTGGATTTTATTATATAGTCTTATTCTCTAAGAGCTAAACATTTGGCAAGAAGACTTATATCCATCTTGGTTTTCGAGGACTTCTATACACATGTTCCTTGACATGAGAATACTGATTTCCCTCCATAGATTGGCTTAAACCCAGTCCAACATAGCTGTCTGCTGCACGTGACTCAGACCTTCTGAAGTCCACTCTCAAAGGGCTGGGAAGCAGGCATCAAAGGCATTTTTTAGGACACACTCTGTATTCTGATGCTCCAAGTGAATGTTGGCAAGTGGTGGAGCGTCCAGCTCATTGTTTACTGGGGAAGTTCCAACCCTGTAAAGAGTTCTGAACGAGAGCCTCCCTCTCTCATGTGTGGCTGTGTGGGGGTGATCCCTGACTTGCCTGGAAGGGAGCTGCTACTCACAGATGACTGATTATGGGTGGGGGGAGAGAGGCAGGTAATCTGCTGGGGACGCTGGTGAACAGACTTCCTCTCGTCACCTCTCAGGGATCTTTTGGGACCAGATTAAAATGATGTCAGCAATGACTCTGAGCTAGTTCTACAGAAATCCAAACAGTTGCTATTATGAGTACAAGGGGTACGTTGTTTGCTTTTTTCCTATTTTTTCATTTAAAAACATTACATACAATCTTTTGGGGGAGGGGTCTCTTTTTCTACTTATTTGCTTTAGGTTGAAAGTTTAAATAATTATGCTTGAATGAAAAAGGCATTTCTCAAATGATCTGCAGGTCAGTGTTGACCTGGTCTCAGGTTACAGATCTGAAGACTTATGTGCCTCCCTGCAATGTCAGCAGAAGCTTTCAGCTAGAATAAGTACATCCCACTCCTGAATATTCGTTGGAAGGACTGATGCTGAAGCTGAAACTCCAATCCTTTGGCCACCTGATGTGAAGAACTGACTCACTGGAAAAGACCCTGATGCTGGGAAAGATTGAAGACAGGAGGAGAAGGGGAGGACAGAGGAGGAGATGGTTGGATGGCATCACTGACTCAATAGACATGAGTCTGAGTAACCTCCAGGAGTTGGTGATGGACAGGAAAGCCTGGAGTGCTGCAGTCCATGGGGTCACAAAGAGTCGGACATGACTGAGCAACTGAACTGAACCAGCCTGGACCCAGGTTGTGCATGTACCCCCTCGAAAGAAAACCATAAGCTTATGAACTCAAGCACACAACTCTCTGTACCTTCACATCAGCTATGAGGTCAGTAAAAACACAAAAAACAAAAAGTAACAAACCACAGAAACAAAAACAATATATTAATTTTTTTGAGAGCATCATTTTCCTTTTGCAAATAATTTCTCAACAGAAGTAACCTAGAAGTGAGGACCAGTTTGGAGACACGTCCTGGGAGCCACATCAAGGCAAGCATCAATTCGCCTCTGTGATTTCCTGAGGGACGTGTTCCACAATTACCTCCGCCAGCCCCAATGCTACATCAACCTTGCAGAGGGAGGTGAGGCTGAGAGACAGCGAGGTGTCCATCACCAGAGATCGCTGTCTCTCAAACGCTAATTTTAAAGAGAGTGTTTTGGAAACCGCGCCGCGCGCCGCTCGGGGTTCTCACCTTGTCAAAAGCCGGGTAGACAGCACGGATTTCCGTCAACCAGCCATACGGCATGTGACCCACGGGGTATGTGGCCGTCAGAATTGCCACTGCCTGCAAGAGGAAGAACCAGCAGTTAGCAAGGCATTCGCAGAGAGCATCTCCAGCCTCTGCCTGCCACCTGCCACGTGGCAGCGCGAGCTGTCTCACCTACAGTCCCCCGACAAGTTATTCCATCCCGGGTGACAGCACGGCCAGCCTTGGGATGGCCCTGGAGCAGGAGGAAGGGGCAGAGGCCCCCTGCATCCTGGGGAGCAGGCTGAGCAGGTCCAGGGTGTGCATCTGAGGCTAGGAGGATGCGTCTTGTTTTAGATACATTTATCCAGGCCCCGATTACGGATTGAAAAGCCAAGATTTCAACCCTGGTCCTCCAGGTTCTCACAGAGCCAAATGGAACCCTCTAGTCTAGCCGGATTCTTGAGTCTCCAGATGCGATTCTGAGCTCCACCCCTGCTCTCTGAACACTCAGCACTCAGGGACCACCTCTCCGCCTCCACGCCGTCCTTCAGGGAAGCTGATGGTGCGCACCTGTCCATGGCTTTATGGTACGCACCACCCCACTCACCTCCCTTCCAGTCTGTTCAGCCCAGGAGAGCCCAATTCTGATGTTTAACTTGTGACAACTAATACTTCTCACAGGAAGCCAAACAGGAATAGGAGAGTTTCATTTCTTTGTTGTTGTTCAGTCTCTAAGTCACGTTCCTCTCTTTGCGACCCCACGGACTGCAGCATGCCAGGCTTCCCTGTCCTTCACCAACTCCTGGAGCTTGCTCAAATTCATGTCCATCGAGCTGATGATGCCATCCAACCATCTCATCCTCTGTCATCCCCTTCTCCTCCCCTGCCTTCAATCTTTCCCAGCACCAGGGTCTTTTCCAATGAGCCAACTCTTCGCATCAGGTGGCCAAAGTATTGGAGTTTCAGCTTCAGCATCAGTCCTTCCAATGAATATTCAGGGTTGGTTTCCTTTAGGATGGACTGGTTTGATCTCCTTTCAGTACAAGGGACTCTCAAGTGTCTTCTCCAACACCACATTTCAATTCTTCGGCGCTCAGCCTTCTTTATGGTCCCACTCTCCTATCTGTACATGACTACTGGAAAAACCACAGCTTTGACTATACAGACCTTAGCTGGCAAAGAGATGTCTCTGATTTTTACTATGCTTTCTGGGCTTGTCATAGCTTTTCCTCCAGGGAGCAAGCGTTTTTTAATTTCATGGTTGCAGTCACCCTTCGTTTTGATGCCAGGAATGTGAGTGAGGTAGGTCTTCAGCTGGTGAAGACACTGCTCTGAGGAGTAGGTGGTGGAATCAGGCAGGTCTGGATTCCAGCATCACTCCATCACTTCCCAGGTGTGTGTGAAGCACGAACCCTCTCAGGCCCCCTCTCTGTTCCTCCAGAAAAACCACGAGACTAACAACAACCACGGCACAGAGCTGTTGGGAGTCAATGAGATGTATGCAAGTGCCAACACCATCAGAAGCAGATGGTTAATTCATGTCAGTTCTGTCTCCCTATGCTGAGGTCTGTCTCTATGCACTGAAGTCCATTTAGAAATGATTTTAACCTAGAAATTATCTTGGTTGTCTTTTTATTTTTAGGGGAAGATGGAATTCTAGCACACAGTTGATTGGTGGGGATAGGGCGTGTCCCATACTTTTTACAGGACAGCTGAAACAAAAGTATTAGGTTAAAAAGCTGCCATGTTACAGAAGCCGCCCCATAGGACATTTGTGAGTCAAGAAAACAAAATCCAGGAACCCACGGAGGCAAGAGAAAGCATTCGGCTTGTGATTTATGTACTTCTCTTTCCAGGCTAACACGAGCTGCTTCCCGGGACATGGAACCTGGCAAGAGACCCCGGCCTGGAGACATGCTGAAAGTGCACGCAAGGGCAGTAGTGTAAACAGGAGGCCCTTGGGAGCGGCCACCGGCCTTCCTGAAGGATCAGCAGTCCCAGAGCCAGAATTAATTCCCCAGAAGGCAGCAGATGAGCAAACAAACAAAGTCTTTCTATTTGTTCATACCATACTGGCATGATGGAAAAATATTTTAAAAATGTTTCGACTCTCTCCCTGGAGGAGCTGCCAGTTTCCAGATCAATTTCTTGAGCTGTGAGTAAATAGAGGAGACCCTCCTTTGAAAGAGGGCAGGTTGCCGAAGATGCAGAAGCCATAGTAGGTTGGGTGGCACATTCAGGAGGCGGAGCAGCGACAGGTGAGGGAGGTCGCGGAACACAGAAGCATCAGCCCTTGCCTGCTGGGTGCTTCTGCGCATGGCCTGTCCCATCATCCTTGTGACTGCAGTGAAGAGGCTCCACGCTGACTCCATGGGGAAATGGAGAGGCCAGTGAGTGGGAGAAAGAAAACCTGGATTCTAACACAGTCCAGCTTCTTGCTACTTTTGTGTCCTTACCTCAGTTTTTTCATGTGGTAAAAGAGAAGGAAGAATAAGATATCTTCCTCCCTAGTCATTATACTCGTTCAGTCGCTTAGATGCATCTGGCTTTTTGCGACCCTACGGACTGCAGCCCGCCAGGCTTCTCTGTCCTTCACTATCTCCCAGGAGTTTGCTCAAACTCTCTCATCCTCTGTCTTCCCCTTCTCCTCCTGCCCTCAATCTTTCCCAGCATCAGGGTCTTTTCCCATGAGCCGGCTCTTTGCATCAGGTGGCCAGAGTATTGGAGCTTTAGCATCAGTCCTTCCGATGAATATTCAGGGTTGATCTCCTTTAGGATTGACTGGTTGGATCTTCTTGCAGTCCAAGGGACTCTCAAGAGTCTTCTCCAGCACCACAGTTCGAAAGCATCAATTCTTCGGTGATCAGCCATCTGTATGATCCAATTCTCACATCCATATACAACTACTGGAAAAACCATAGCTTTGATTATACAGACCTGTGTTGGCAAAGTAATGTCTCTGCTTTTTTATTACACTGTCTAGGTTTGTCATAGCTTTTCTTCCAAGGAGCAAGCGTCTTTTAATTTCATGGCTGCAGTCACTGTCCACAGTGATTTTGGAATGCAAGAAAATAAAGTCTGTCACTGTTTCCATACTCATAAAAAAACAAAATCACATCATTCTAAGTCACAGATGGAGATCCTCAATGCTTTCTTGTGTGAAGGTATCATAGAACTTAATATCACAGAATTTCTTCGCTTTCAAGAGGAACTGGAAACAAATTTGTCAGCCACCTCCCCGCCCACATTTGTTACACGGTGACTTTGGGCACCCATGTTCCCAGAAGGGGCCTTACCTCCGTAGCTGCAGAACTGCCACCGAGGTCCCGGGAAACAAAGAGGTTGACAATGGGCCTACTGATTCTCTGTGTGGCCAAGATGAGCGCCAGAGGCCACCAGAAACTCAGCATCTTTCTTATTGTTGCATCTCCCTGTATCAACAAAATGGGATAAAGTTTGCTGAACTTGAGAAGGAGAACAGAAAAAAATAATTCGGAGTCAAAGCCTTTTCTTTTGATGTCAATCATGAGTCAATTCACTATACTTAAAAATAATGTAGGAAAAGCCTCTGTAGACAAGCCAAGTTGAATTAAAATAAAATGTACAGTGTTATTAGAATTGAACTTAGACAGCTGGCAAGCTCCCGTGAAATCAAAACACGCCTTTAAGCCTGATGGCTTCAAACCACTATTGTCTAAACAGGGCAACACTAACCCAAGTAGAACCCAGCTTCACAGCCTGAGAAACAGGTGGGAAAAGTTCTTGTTCATATCATAAAACTGACTGGCTAGAAGCCATGTCGGTAAGAGGTAGCTCGTAGAAGTAAAACATTATTGTAATTTATTTTGGAATCAGTGTGGTCATGAATAGCCTAATTATTTGGGCACTTTATAAGTCTACGACAGACATTCCTAATCTCAAGGCTCTGACAGAAGTCATGTAAGTGTTCAGAACCATAAGCAAAATAAAAGCACAGTAAAGAAAAGGCTATTTATTAAAAATTCCACAGCAAAGATAGGCATTATCTTTAACACCTGGCTTTTATCAAGTGACTTTGGTTTTGAGTCTTCATAAAGGTTAGTGTTGCGTCCTGGAGCCATCCCAGTCACTTTATTTCGCTTTGCTAGCAGCTGAATGTTAAGATGGATTGCTACCATCAAGACCAATCTGATGTGGTGGTCCTCATGATGGAAATATCTCAATCTGATACTATTGATGGCCTGACCTCAGATCAAGGTGAGTGGTCAGTACAAGGACTGTTTTGACATGACAAAAGTAACATGTGGTCAAAGGTGGGATCAGGGTTAGAGTGTGGTAATGTACTCAATTTATATATCTATATAAATTGAAATTGTTAGTCATTCAGTCATGTCTGACTCTTTGCAACCCCACGGACTGTAGCTCACTAGGCTCCTCTGTCCATGAGATTTCCCAGGCAAGAATACTGGAGTGAGTAGCCATTCCCTTCTCCAGAGGATCTTCCTGACCCAGGGATCGAACCTGGGTCTCCTGCATTGCAGGCAGATTCTTTATTGTCTGAACCACCAGAGCAGCCCTATATATACATATATATGTGTGTGTGTATCCACACACACACATTCATGTACATATATACACACCACTTTGCATGCTAAGTGGCTTCAGTCATGTCTGACTCTTGTGACCCCATAGACTGTAGCCTGCCAGGCTCCTCTGTCCATGGGATTCTCCAGGCAAGAAAACTGAAGTGGGTTGCCATGCCCTCCTCCAGGGGATCTTCCTGACCCAGGGATAGAGTGGTATATTTATATTTATATATAAATACAAAGTCATGTCTATTTGCCTTATAGCTGGATAGATACCAACTCAATTGGTATCAGAGGGTAGAGAAGATTAGCATACACATAAATCGGATACTGTTTACACCGGTGATGAAAAGAACACTGTGGCCATCTGGGCAAGATTATCCCTTGTTTGTACCATATTCACCTTTTGAGGCACAGGCCAATCTCTGCCTCCATCAGGAGGGCTTCTGAGATCACATCCCTCTCTTCCTTCTCTTAGCCTCAGAGGGGAGGCTCTTGTATTCCCATTGTGGTCTCTGTGCTGTGTTGTCTGAATATTGTTCCTGTGTTGGTGACTAAGCCAAATGGGACATGAAGCTGACTGAGGCCACAGACCATATTTAAAATTTCTAAATTTTAAATTTAGAAATTAGGTGTCACCTAAACCCTCCCCAACTCTCTCTGTAGAAGATACCTGAATGAGTGTGTTTAGCCAGGACAGAAAGCCCAAACCCAGTCTGGATCCCTGCTGTGAAATTACACAAATGTGAGGTCAGTGGTACCAGGGCTCCTGAAATCTTTGTTGATCACAGAGTGACTTCCTTTTGACCACAGAGTAAGAAGAACCATCAACACTGTGCCTCCACTGGGGCCTGACGTGACTCACTGTGACTCAGTCTTCTTGTATGGAGATAAGAAGGCTGGAGAGTGACCTCTAAGGTCTCTCTTCCATCTCTAGAGTTCATCAGCTCTCCAGCTGTTTATCCCCGTGGACGTTACCAAGCACTTGACCTTGGGATATGACATCCCAGAGCACCTGCCTGTTACGCTGATACGTTGAATCACAGGGGTAGGATCAAACTGTAGTCCCCTCGGATATACAGACAGGCTCTTCCTCGGGGTCTAAGGACCTACCCCCAGCTCCGGTCCACTCCTGTCCGGGATGATGTCGTGGATGTTCTTGTAGTAGCCCAGACACAGGGTGGTGCAGCGCACGAGGGCGCCCATGTACAAGGACAGGATGGGGATGAGCAGCGGCTCCCTGCACTCCAGGTGACTGTGAAGTAGAATGGCTACGAAAACGACCTGAGAGGTGGGGAAACAGACAGTCATCAGGGAGGGGATGGAGCCAGTTAACAGAAGCCGAGCCCAACCTCTTGCACCCGCAACTGAGATGGATCTCTGAGCAGAAGCCTTGGCACTGCAGATGAGGAGAGCAGGACCTGGGGCTACTGCTCAACGCTTCTCTTGGGGCATCCAGGCTCAGATGTTTGGGAAGCACTGGAAGGACTCGTGGCCACTCTGCTCTGTTCACCACTAAGTGTTTCTTTTAAGGCAACTGCACACCTGGTTAACATTATTGCTAAAGACTAGCCAGAAGCTTTGGCTTCCAGACCCTAAACTATACAGAAGAGTTTTGCCCTCTCCAGGTGCACATGTAATCCACGCCAGAGGACCTAAGTGACCTTCCACAAAGGACAGAACAGTGGCCAGCGATGGGCAACAGAAAAACGGCCATTTACGCGTATAACGTGGACTCTGCTAAACATGCTGCGAAAGCCGCCAGTGTTAATTATAAAACCAGACAATCAAAATTTAAGATATCGACTTACAAATGTGGCATAGGTCAAAAAAATACAAAGTCAGCAGGGACTGAAATAATAGTAAAGTGTCAATCTCTATTGAATGGTACAGGCTCTAAAGCAAATTTATCAAACTACTTAACTTCCCATCTTGTAGAAATGAGGGAATCAGTCCAGCCTCTGAGCAGAGTCCTGGGGTTCCCATCTTGGGAGGAGCCCTGAGGAATAGCGGATGCAGAGGTAGGAAAATAGGGGAGGGGAGAAAGTATCTGAGCTACATCAACCTTCTTAGCCAGTCATCCACAGAAGGATAGGCTTGTGAAATATACTGCTGCTAAGTGAGTCTGACCAAAGGAGGCATACTCTGATCGCTGCATTCTCAAGAAATGACTGGTGACAGAAAGTTGAAAAAGAAGCTGGAGAATGAGCATGATTCATCAAATGCGTGCATTCAATTGCTGTAGGGAACAGAGCAATCCAGAGGAACTTTGGAATGAAAGAAAAGTATCAGACGTTAGAGGTGGTCAGCTTATCTCACAAACTGACGCGTGTGCCGGGGCTGTTGCTCTTAAACCACTAAATGCGACAGAACCTGTTAGAGATGTGCGCAGGGGAATGCAGATGACAGAGCTGTGTGGCCAGGCTGCCTGGGCAGGACCTGGCTGCCCGGAGCACGGATGACGTGAGTGTCCATTCACGCTCACTGAGGATACAGTGGAGCCCACTGATGGAAGGAAAGATGACTGTCTCCATGCCTGCTGCTTCCCAGGGGAACAAATGTTCTGTATTAACTGCTGCTGGCTGCTGCTGCTAAGTCGCTTCAGTCCTATCTGGCTCTGTGCGACCCCACAGATGGCAGCCCACCAGGCTACACCGTCCCTGGGATTCTCCAGGCAAGAACACTGGAGTAGGTTGCCATTTCCTTCTCCAATGCATGAAAGTGAAAAGTGAAAGTGAAGTCGTATTAACTGAAGGATGGCAAAGACCAGCTGGGCAAAGCCTTGTTAAGGCCCTATTGTTTTTGGAACAGAATATTGAGTTTTGTGATGTGGCCAAGATGCCCATTTACTTCTCTAACTAATCAAAGACCTCTCAGGGGCCCTAACGTGCAAACAGACTAGTATGTCTGCAGCAGGCTTCACATTCGACATACACAAACCTACGGTGTTAGTGAAGATGGCAGTGTTTAGAGACTGAGAACATGCTGGAGGGAAAATGAATATGTGAAGACGAACCCCTCCTCTGCCAAGTGCAGGAAGGCTCCTGGTGGCGCCATCAGGACGGCCAGGTGAACAGACCCGAGCAAGGAGATCTGGACGTGAAGGAAAAGGGAGGGGGAGGTATGGAAAGGACCAGAAGGAGCAGCAGAGTGGGCTAGAGTGGGGCAGAGGCGGCAGGAGACATTCGGCCCAGAGCAGTCCAAGGCCAGAGTGATGGTTTTGTCAGCCTCCTCCGTGCTGTTACTAGCTTGATGCCATGTGGTCCAACACTTATTGTACATCTTACATCTTCACTGTGGGTTGGGTCAGTTATCAGTTTAAAACAACAGCTGGCCCTTCTGCATTTCAATCCAGAATTAAGATTTTCGAATCTGATACAGCCATCAAAACCGTATTGGGTTATTTTGCAAGCGGAACCTACAGGCTCAGTAGTAAGGATTTTCCCAGGGGGGAGCCTGCTCTGGGCTGGAGATTCAGTGATGGATAAGGTGGTCCCAGACTCTGTTCTCCTAGAGCTGACAACCTCACGGGAAAGGCAGGAGTCATGGTCAACCTCTGACAAGGCCAGTGAAGGGAAGAGGGTGGCGGTGCTGGGAGTGGGAAGGAGGCTGTGAAGTGAAGGGGGGTCGCCCTGTCGGGGTGCATCTGAGCTGAGACCCAGAGCCCAGGCAGCTGGCTGGCAGCGGATTGCGGGAGCTGGTGGTGGGTGGGGAGAGCAGAGGCCAGGGCATTCCCTTCTAGGCAGAAGGATGCAGGCAAAGCCCCCAGGGGGAGGGGTTCGGCTGCATTGGGTCTGGAAGGGAGGACCAGGGGCTGGAGGGCAGAGAGCTAGGGGACAGAGGAGAGTGATTGGGCTGGGGAGGAAGCAGGGCCAGTGGGTTTTCAGCCCCTCTCAACCTGTGATCAGGACACTGGCTTTTTATCTTAAGAACGCCAAGGAGGCAATTTGAAAGCAGGTTTGAGGAGGGGGTGAGGTGGCCAGAATGTCACTAAGAATCGATTACTGTGGTCCCAGTGGGGAAGGAGGGAGGAGACCCAGAGCACAGGGGCAGGCCAGGGGGCAGGAGGCATCTCTAAGGATCCAGGTGGGAGGGCTGACCTCTCAGAACAGAGCAGCAGAGATGGGGAGAAGTGGGCTGATAAGGAAGCATCTAGGATTAAGTGTTTTAGACAGAGGGGAATGGAGAGGGGTGCTGTGAGGGTGGCTCCCGGATTTCTGAGCAGATGGCATGGGCAGAGGTTCATTCAAAAATGCAGTCATCAAGATCACAAAGATTATGAATGGAGGCTTATGATGCCTTTGAAGGATCTGAGTGGAAATATAGAGACATTCAGATGCCTTGCCTAGAGCCCTGAGCAGAGGGCTTGACTGCAGACAATTATTTGGTGAATATCAGTCATGTTACAGATGGTATAAATGCAGGGCAACCATCAGATTCTTCATGAATAGAATACACAGTGAGGAGGGATGGGTCTTGAGCAACTTCAGCATTTACACATCAATAGATGACCTGGGCTGTCAGAAGTAGAAGAAAAACCACAATATGGTGGTGTGAGAGCCAGTGGGAAGGGGTGTTTCATGGAGGAGGGCGCAGTCAACAGAATGAAGAGTTACTGAGACATCCATGAGGTCAATGGGAACTGCTGCACTGGATTCAATGGCAAGCAGGTCATTAGTGAGAGCTGTGTGGGTGAGCTGATGGGGCGGAAGTCAGTCTGCAGCAGGTAAAAGAAGGAAAGAGAAGGGAAGAAATGGAGACCCTGAGTGCAAACCACCTTTCTGAAAGGTTTGGCTGTGAAAAAATAGAATTGTAGCTACAGAGGTACATGGGAGCCAGAAAAAGCTTGTTGCTGATGCTGTGGTTGTGTTTTTTTTTTTTTTTTAATTTAAATGTATTTATTTTAATTGTAATTTATTCTAATTACTTTACAATATTACATTGGTTTTGCTATACATCAACATGAATCCGTCACGGGTTGTGGTTGTTTTAAGAAGGCAGAAGTTTGAGCATGTTTCCATGTCAAGAGAAATGATCCAGGGGAGAGAGAAGGAGTCACTGATAACTGATGAATAAGGTTCCCCAGAAAGCAGGACAGGACGGGCTAAGAGGCACTGGAGGAAGAAGTGGCCTGGGACCAAGGAGGGACATGTGCTTTCCTGTAATGGGGACAGCAGAGGTGAGGCAGGGGTCTGAGAGTAGGCATGTGGGTTTGAGCTCCTCAGTGAAGTGGGCAGTGAGGGGATCTGCTGGGGACAGTGAGGTGGGTGGAGACCCTCGGACATGGTCCCTAGAGTCAGTTGAGGTGAGTGATGAGACTGTGAATGTGTCTGAGATCAGTTTGCCCCATTGTGAAACTTTCTGCAGGAGCACTTGCTACCTGGGTGCAAGTGGTGCAAGCCGCACACCATTGGTGGTTCAGGACTGGGATCTCACCAGAAGGCTGCAATGGAGAGGCAGGAGACGAGGGGCCTTACAGTAGTATGGCCAGATTACTCAACCGGGATCCTGGGATCCCATCTCTGGGGTCTGAGCTGACTTCAGAAGGCCAGGGCTGACGGCAGCAGAAAGAGGAAAGAACTAGAGGTCTAACAACACCCCCATCCACAAAGTTTCATTTAATACTGAGCAAGCTAAGAATGTCCAGGTGATCATAAAATCTATACAAAAGATGTGATTATTACTAAAATGGTGACACAGAAAACTGTATCATGTTGGAACCAAACCAAGAGGTTTTTTTGTATTATGATATGAAGTTAGTTAGCTTACTAAAAATTACTTTTTAAACAGGAGTTGGCACTGACACTCAAGGCATTATAAACTGTTTCCCTGTTATCATTGGTGATCACTCCCTTCCTATCTATGCCAAGGTGGTATTTCAAGGGACTTTCATGTTTAGACCATGAAATTTTTGCACCTTGTTTTATGTCCCTGGATATTTCCAATGTCTCTTAGTTTATAGTCTATGGGAACTTGAATATAATTTGTATCCTACTTCTGTGTGAAAAGTGTACAAATCTTAATTATGTTGAATTGGTTCATGGTGCTTTTCAGGTCTACCATATTCTTCTACTTTTCTATATATTCATTTTATTAATTTTTTGAGAGCTTGATATTGAAACTCCAACCAAAGATCTTAATTCATCTACTTAAAAATTGTAATATATAGTGAAACTACATGTAACTTTGTTCTGGATTTTCCAAGTCTCCTGTAAATGCATTATCATACTTTCATAATTTAAAAAATAAAAATAAAAACCTTTAAAAATGTTTCTAAAAAAGGACTTTGCCTGGGATTTATTTTTTCATTACCAGATCTGGTAATTCACAAATGCTTTCAAGTAATGAGAGGAATGAAGTGGAGGGTGGGAGTGAGAGCAAAAACTGAATTTATTCCCTCAGCCAAACCATGGCAGGAGCTCGAGCTACAAGGTTCAAAATAACTATATCACCTGGAACAGCCCGAGGTCAGATGGCACCTGAATCCAGCTGCCATTGCCCCGAGTAACCAGGTAGGTTTATTCTGAAATTTTGAGCCCTCCCAGCAGGCAGGGGTCAGTACTAGTTTTAAAATTAAGAAGGAAAAAGGCTGTGGGCATACTGGGAAAGCATTTTTCAGGGATATGATTTATTTATTTTACTCTTGGATGCTTGCTGTATTTATCTAAGGCAAAGATGTGTGTTTTTCTTTTTGCCTTTGAGGATACCACATCTACAGATGCTCACTCAGGCGTCAATGCTCATGTTAAAAATGAGACGTGTTCCCTTAATTTCCCTTAATTTCAGTAAGTGATTAGCGTGAACGAGGCAGTTCAGTTCATCCCTCAGAGGATGAATCAAAAGTAAGACCAAGCAAAAAATCTCCAATAACTCAATAAGAAAATTAACAAAGATACATCAAAGAATGATGTTAGGGGGTATTCAGGCATGTGCTAGAAAACGCACACACACTCATACACACACACAGACAAAGACACACACTCATAATGTTAGCAGGAAGCAATTTAAATTACTTTAAATAGTCAATGCATGGGGTCAATGCAATTAATTTGGAAATTTAATTCTTGGCCTTTAGGGAGGTACTAACAGTTGAATAGTAGATTATTTCAAAAAGGTGGTTGAAAGACTAGCATGCTGAGCAGGGAAAAACCAGGAAGAACCATGTGGACATGTTCCTAGCACAGAATTGAGAATTGGAAAGCAAGTTTAGAAATCAGTCCATCTCCTTCTCCATAAAGAGATCACTCTCCAAATCCCCAACTGTAGGAACTAAGTCTAACTTACAGAGTATAGCAATTAAATATCTTCTGCAAAAACCTGTCATGGTATCTTTGATGGAAGAAGAAAGGATGGAGCATGGAAACCAGGGCTGGTGCCAGACCCTGGGGAAACTGGACAGAAGTAGAATGTTCTCAGACTCAATTTCCTGATTCTAAGTTGGGGGCAAGATGCCTGAATTGCCCAGGTGGCAATGACAATTAAAGACTACTTTCTAGGCACACTCTTCTAAACCTAGCCTGGAGTGACTCAGCCACATAGAGGCCCCTGTGTCCACCCCATCAGGTGCACAGTGACCCTGTGACCACATGCTAGCCATGGCTTTAGAGTCATTTCGAATGCAAGAGCCTTAACAATAAAGGTCAAAACCTCTGATAGTGAGATTCAATTCCTCCAATCCCCTCTTTTCGCAAGATTCTACACGCTGTAATCACGGGAGGGTTCATTTGCTCACTCATTTAACAAGCATTTATCAAAGTCCATGTTTGATTTGAATCAAGTAGGGATGCACTGCAGAGTGGATGGACGTAAATGAGGTGTCGGTCAGTTCTGTCCGTCACCTGAAAGGAGCAGCTGTAACACACACACACACTTACCTGAGCTATGACGTCTGAGATTGAGGCACATCCGACCAGGAAACTGTATTTGTGTTTTAAGAGAATGCCAGCATGGGTCCACGCCTGCCGGGAAGGAGAGATTTGGGCATGAGATACATTGAGGATTAGGTTACTTCTGGTTCTCATGAGTTCCTGGGCGTTCTTGAAATAGACATTATACCCACCCACCTCCCAATCTTAGTAGCACAAGTTTAATGAATCTTTGATTGATACAATGATTGTAACTTAACCTGGTACCCAGGACCAAGTGAGGTTTTTAAGTGGAACCAGTGACCACATAGTATTTGTTTGGTACCAATTATCTGAAGACTGGTGTCCTGATTCATGGGCCTGGCAGGAAATCTGGGTGAATACCAGGAACGGGGGCCAGTGTGAGTCACAAAGCACAGCTTTCTGGTCTGTGAAGCAGGTTCCAATGAGGAGGGTTCAAAGCTGGTTCTGAGTTACTGCAGTCATTACAGGCTTCCGCTGACTGATCAGGGCTCTACCACTTCCTTCTCTTCAAGTTTGGACAGGATCTGATCTGACACTTTGTGCCTTTGAGGGGAATTAAGAGGAAGGTGCTAGAAAGGCTGCAGACAACGAAAAGCCCAGGGGATGGCAGGTTTGGAGAAGGTTTGAAGTTCAAAGTAGGATCTGTCTCAGTATCATCTTTCTAACTAGTAAAGGTCAACCTGAACTGACACAGAAATAACCTTTCACGTGAGCTAAACACAAGCACACCTAGGGAATAGCCTAGGTCTGCGTCAAGACTATGTAACTGCTTCTGTCGCTACTTCCTCCTCAGCTCACAGGTCCCAAGGTGCCAAATATGAAAAGAAACGCAAAGTATAGATGACAGTTGTGAACTGTGGATGGTCGGCTGTTTTTATTGACTGAAAGTGACCTGGATGATAAGCTTCAAAAATATTCTCTCCAACTAATACATCAGGGCCAAGCTGTAGGGTGTGTGTGTGTGTGTGTGTGTGTGTGTGTGTGTGTGTGTGTGTGTGTGTGTGTGTGTGTGTGTGCACGTGTTCATGTGTATGTGTGTTTGGGGAGAAGATATGTATTATTTTGGTCTTTATCAGTAATCTCTTACTACTGGTCTTTTGGAGGAGCTGGTAGATAAAACATGGAAGAAAAGTGTGCTGGTCACAAACGTTTTGAGTTTTGGGAACTTCTGTGGCAAACGAGCCTGTGAGCCACTTTTAGTCTTGCTTCCCCTGATAATTGTAGTTCTTCTGTGTGTTAGCAGAGTCTCAGGGCAGATAGGAGGAAGGGCATTAGAATCTCAGACTCTGCCTAGGAAGCTGGGTTTTCACTCTCTTAGGCTGTGAAAAAGGTCGGTCACCCCGTTCAGTTCTCTCACTGCTTTGAGGGCACTGTGGTGCCACCTCAGTCCAGCCTGGGCCCCGTGGGGACTCTGCTTCCACACACCCCAAATCCTTGGCCTTTTTCTTTTGGAGGCAGGGGGCATAGGGGTGGAAGGTATGTGTGCGCTACCAGAGTAAACACACCTGGTGATAAGTAAGAAAAAGGAAATCCAGGCACAAGTGTTCCAAAGGCCAAATTCTTAGCCTAAAGTGATGTCAGGATGACTGAAAATCAGAACCTTCGATGGAAACTGAGGGTTTATTGTCTAAGGCTCCCCCACACCACTAGCAAGCCATCAGATTCAGTGAGGCTGTGCCCATAATCCAGCTGTGGGCACAGTGAGACTTCTGCTGACATTTGAGAGGATGGACCGCGTGCATTTTTATTAGTACTTTGCCTCCTTCCTCCGAGGATTTGGGGCTGCTGCCTTAACCTTGATACAGAGGTGCACTCACCTCACACATCTAATGTATACAGAACTGGAGGAGAGGAGTGGTTAAGCAAAGCAAAACAAAACCTATACAACTGTAAAATCAAAGGCTGTCTTCTTATAAGAAATGCCTTGCTGCATGCTAATGATTTGTGTTTACTTTCATGTATGCCTAAAATTTTTCATAATGAAAAATTGTTAAAAACTAGAAATAACCCCATACAAATGATCATATTTTAAAGCTTCCTTCCAAGGGTAATTTAAAATGGATCCAAAAGAAAGGGTTTATTTTCCACCATTAGCCATTATTGGAGATATATGTATATGTGTATATATATACATACATACATATATATATATATTTTTTGCTAAGTCTCTTTTATATCTACAATACAGATGAATAGGAAAAAAGCATTATTTGAGAACTTTTCAGTATCAGGACAAAGAATTTAATCTATGGAAGTGAGTCATCCTTATCTGCTCTAGCAAAGCTGGTTATTAAAGTAATCAAGCCCTATCAGTATATTCAAGTGAGTCTTATTGTAAAAAGCTTTGGGTGCTTATACCACACAAGTGGTAAGTTTATCTGAAAGCTATCCTGATCTCTTGAGCCTGAATATATCAGAAAAGAATTTATACTCGAATCAAATTTTCAAGGGAGCTCTCTTGCCTCCTACCAGAACTTGTGGCAAATACAGACCATTCTCATAAAACAAACTGACAAGATGAACTGGTTAAAAGTCAGTGAGTGGTCAGTCGGAACCCTTCCACACAGCTGGTGGAGAGGTGAAATGGTGCAGCTTCTCCATCAGTATGATGGAGCCTCAAAAACTTAAAAGCAGAATTATTATATGATTTAGCAATCCCTCTTATGGGTATATACTCAAAAGAATTACAGTAAGGACTCAAAGGGATATTTGTACACTCATCTTCCTAGTGGCAGTATTCATAGCAGACAAATGTGGAAATAACCCAGATGCCCATGGATGGATGAAAGGATAAACAAAATACAGCTTATACATACAAGAAATATTACTCAGCCTTAGAAAAGGACATTCTGACACAGGCTACAACATGCATGAACCTCGAAGATATTCCGTGAAGTGAAATACGCCAAAGAGCGACCAAAAGACAAGAACTGTATTATTCTATTCATGAGGTACCGCAAGTAGTTGAGTTCCCAGACACAGAAGTAAGAGTGATGGGTGTCAGGGACTGGGGGAGGGTGGGGAGTCAGTGTTCAGAGGGGACGATGGAGAGAGCTGAGCGTGGACAGTGGGGATGGGCGAAGAGCAACGTGAAAGCACCCAGCGCCACTCAACTGCACTTAACAATGGTTCAGATGGGAAATTTCACGTTATATGAACATTCCTCCAGTGAGAAAAGTGTGGAGGGCAGTGAAGAGAGCCTCAAGGGTGTAGGTCATTTTGTAGGGAGTTCAGTTCAGTTCAGTTGCTTAGTCATGTTTGACTCTTCGTGACCCCATGGACCACAGCACGCCAGGCCTCCCTGTCCATCACCAACTCCCGGAGTTTGCTCAAACTCATGTCCATTGAGTCAGTGATGCCAAGTAACCATCTCATCCTCTGTCGTCCCCTTCTCCTCCTGCCCTCAATCTTTCCCAGTATCAGGGTCTTTTCCAATGAGTCAGCTCTTCGCATCAGGTGGCCAAAGTATTGGAGTTTCAGCTTCAACATCAGTCCTTCTAATGAACGCTCAGGACTGATCTCCTTTAGGATAGACTGGTTGGCTCTCCTTGCAGTCCAAAGGACTCTCAAGAGTCTTTTCCAACACCATAGTTCAAAAGCATCAATTCTTTGGCACTCAGCTTTCTTTATCGTCCAACTCTCACATCCATACATGACTACTGGAAAAACCATAGCCTTGACAAGACAGACCTTTGTTGGCAAAGTAATGTCTCTGCTTTCTAACATGCTGTCTAGGCTGGTCATAACTTTCCTTCCAAGGAGTAAGTGGATCCATTGTAGGGAGTAAGTGGACCCATTACCATTTCTGGGTTGCCGAGGCTGGGGGAGGGGTGGATGGGGAGTTAGTATTTAACAGGAATAGAGTCGGTATCCCAGGATGAAAAGAGTTCTGAAGATTCACAACAATGTGACTATACTACACGCCATTGAACTGCACACATAAAAATGGTTAAAATGGTAAGTTTTAGGTTATGTATTTTTTTTTACCATAATTAAAAAAAAAAAATGCTAACGATCTTCCGTACTCACCATTGCATCCATAAAAGGGAAGGCAGCGAGATACAGGAAGGCCCTTCTTGTTTTGTTCCCCACCGACTCATCCACATGGTGCAATTTATTGATGATATAGTAGCCTAAGTCACTATATGCTGCAAAAGAAATGCACGGCAATATTTAGAAAAAGTTATCCTCATAAGCTTTTTATCTCAAAAGTTTAAAAACAATTTTAAAGATTATATGTATATATATTTGGTAGAAAAATCTAGATAAGCAAAAGGAAGAAAATCATCTACAATCTCATCCATCCTTCTGCCCAGAAGGGGTCACGGTCGACACTCCGGGTGCTAATCATCCAGTTGTTTTATGGATGTTTTGTGGTGGAGTGTGTGGGTGTTTCAACATAAAAATGGCATCATATTACCTACATACTCTTTCGTGACCCATAAACATCTTTCCCTAACATGCTTCTATATTTGATTGGTTGTACTGAATTCCTTTTTGCCGGTTTATTGAGTATCACTTGCTCAATCTCCAAGTATTACATATTTAGGTTGTTTCCATTCTTTTGATATTATCAAAGAATGCTTGATGGCTGGGTTGAAAGCTCAATGCCCATGTAGTTGTTGTTTAGTCGCTAGGTCGTGTCTGACTGCTTTGCCACCCCATGGACTGTAGCCCACCAAGCTCCTCTGTTCATGGAATTTCCCAGGCAAGAATACTGGAGTGGGTCGCCATTTCCTTCTCCAGGGATCAAACCTGCATCTCCTGCTCTGGCAGGGGGATTCTTTACCACTAAGCCACCAGGGAAGCCCTTCATGTCTGTTGGTATTCTTAATTATTTACTAAGAGAAAATTCCTATGTGTTAATATGCCTTTTCTTTTTTCTTTAATAAGTTTAATGGATCTACAATATTATGCTAGTTCCAGGTGTACAACACAGGGATTCAACAAAACGTGGCTTTTTAGTAGAAATTTAAACGTAGCTAGTCACTGTTTGTAATTCCTTTTGTTTCATTTTTCCAAGGAAGGCAAAAATTGTGGGAGATGGAAACTGTGGGTATAGTTTGCCCAGTGGAAAAGTGCTGTCTCTGTGCTTTCCAAGTCCCTCCAATGTGAGGATTTGGGACCAGTGTGTGACTAGAAGATAATGGGCTTTAACCAACAAAGGCTGAATGAATGTGTACGTGCCAAAGGGTGAGAAAGGTAGAAAGAGAAACATTCCATAATGTATGAACTAAGCACTCTGACACTGCTGTGTGTGTGTGTGTGTGTGTGTGTGTGTGTGTGTGTGTGTATGTTATTTGTCTATGACTCTTTGTGACCCCACGGACTGTGGGTCTCCAGGCTTTTCTGTCCATGGGATTCTCCAGGCAAGAATGCTGCACTGGGTAGCCATTCCCTTCCCCAGGGGCTCTTCCCAACCCAGGGATTGAACCTGGGTCTCCCACATTGTAGGCAGATTCTTTACCATCTGAGCCACCTAGAAAGCAGAAGAATGCTGGAGTGGGTTGCCATTCCCTTCTCCAGGGGCTCCTCTCAACCCAGGGACTGAACCTGGGTCTCGTGCATCACAGGCAGATTCTCTACCGTCTGAGCCACCAGGGAAGCCCCCTGACATTTTAGTAAAGGTTAAATAAAATATTGACTATTTCCTACCTCATTGATACAAAGTTTAGACCATGCAGGAAAACAATAATCTTTGTGTTTTCATAGGGTTTTACATAGTGCTCTAATAGTAGTGTTCCTGCTGTGTTCCCTCTTTCATTAATATGAATATTTATGTACTTGAGAAGCGCAAAAGCTGCTTTGAAATCAGAAAGGAGGTCAAATGTCCCTCTTACTTTTTTGTGAAACAATCAGAATCCCTTCCTCCATTTTAAAGTGTGGGGGACTGTTTGTGGCCATTTGTTATTGTCGTTGTTCAGTCACTAAACTGTTTCTGACTCTTTGTGGGTTTATTACCATATTAATTGGTAAAAAGAAACAATCCCCCATCTTTTGTTGGGATATGCCTGGAATTATGAGGACGTTGAATTAAGCATGCTCTTCAGGATGAAAACAAAGATATTTAAATGCACAAATGGGAATCCCAGTGGGAGTGACGTATGACTAAGTGATTTCAAGAGGCAGGGGAATAGATGACTGAGTCAGACAGAAAACAGGGCTGGTGAGGGAGGCAAATGCAGGAGGGGAGATCTGAATCCTCCCAGGAGGAGCAGAGGTGGAAATCAAAAGGCAAACCGCCAGGTGAGCCCAGGTGTCAGGTGTGGAGCTGGTGAGGCCAGCAGAGCCACTGAGGCAACAGGAAGGGAAACCCAGGAGGGAGGCTGGCACTTGGCAGAAAGAGCAAAGAAGGGAGAAGAGGGCTTAGTTATGGCCAGGGACCAGGGGCGCAGCTGTGATGTCCTGCTTGGATCAGAAGGTGACCTAACCCTTTGAGGCAGGGAGGGAGTCCTCCAGCCCCACTTTGCAGCAAGGTGAGAAGTGTGTTCAGATCTGAGATGAGCCGCTGAAACCCGAAGCTGGGATGCAGATGTTCCTGAGCCACACACACAGCTTACTGTGAGTGCTGAGACTTGGAAATCATGGCCGCTGTTGATCTGTACATGCTTTTTACTGTCGGTCAAGTTCATTGTGTGGAGATCCCCAGAGGGATGTCCTGATCCTGCCCCCTTGCCCCTCCTGGCAGAGGCAGCTGCCAATGGGAAAGGCAGCCACGCTGGGCAAACAGAGCATGCCAAGTCCAGGAGCCCAGGGCTGGCTATGAATAGCTCAGAACTAAGGTTCCCTGGCAAAGGTTAGAGCTGATATAAATGCCTGGACGGACCTGACTGGAGAAAGGCTGAGATTCAGAGGGGGATGTGTGGGCTGACCTCTGTCCCCTCACAATTCATTTGTTGACTCCTAGCCCTTAGGACCTCAGAAGGTGACCTTATTTGGGATCAGGATCATTGCAGGTATAATTAGTGAAGGTCGGGGGACCCTGAGGCTTCCCTGGTGGCTCAGATGGTAAAGAATTTGCCTTTATGCAGGAGACTCGGTTCAATCCCTAGGTGGGGAAGATCCCCTGGAAAAGGAAATGGCAACCCACTCCAGTATTCTGGCCTGGAAAATCCCATGGACAGAGGAGCCTCGTGGGATACAGTCCATGGGATTGAAGAGCTGGACATGACTGAGCGACCAAGCACACACGTGCAGGGTGACACTGGAGGACAGTGGGCTTCCAAGCCAAGGCAACTGGTACCCTTCTAAACGGGGAATTTGGAGACCTAGAGAAATGTGCAACAGGACAACCTCACAAGACCATCAAGAGAGGATCATGGGGATGCCTCCTCAAGCCAAAGGACACTACATATCACAGAACCCCGGAAGCTGGAGAGGGGCCTGGGACAGGTTCTCGGTCATGGCCTTCAAAGGAACCAACCTCACCACCACCGCCTCGATCTTCCAGCCTCCAGACTGTGAGACTATGCACTTCTGCCGTTTGTGGTGCTTTGCTAGGATAGACCTAGCAAACTTATACAGGTGGCTTCTAGAGAGAATTCTTTTCCCATGAGACTCTAGGATAGCAGCCAGAAAAGAAAGGTTGTGTGAGTTTGGGAAGCTGAGAGCAGGGCGTGCAGTTGGCTCATGTGGTCTGAGTGTATAGTTCAGTTCAGTCGCTCAGTTGTGTCTGACTCTTTGCGACCCCATGAATCACAGCATGCCAGGCCTCCCTGTCCATCACCATCTCCCGGAGTTCACTCAGACTCATGTCCATCGAGTCAGTGATGCCATCCAGCCATCTCATCCTCGGCCGTCTCCTTCTCCTCCTGCCCCTAATCCCTCCCAGCATCAGAGTCTTTTCCAATGAGTCAACTCTTCGCATGAGGTGGCCAAAGTACTGGAGCTTCAGCTTTAGCATCATTCCTTCCAAAGAAATCCCAGGGCTGATCTCCTTCAGAATGGACTGGTTGGATCTCCTGAGCGTATAGGGGTCAGTATAAGTCAGTTTCTCTACCTCTATGAATATACCTAAGTATTGCCACTGTTCCTGTTTAGTTGCTAATTCATGTCCAACTCTTGCGACCCCATAGTCTGTCGACTGCCAGGCTCCTGTATCCGTGGGATTTCCCAGGCAAGAATACTGGAGTGAGTTGCTGTTTCCTTCTCCCATGACATCTTCCCGACCCAGGGATCGAACCCAGGTCTCCTGCATGGCAGGCAGATTCTTTACCATCTGAGCTGCCTGGGAAGCCCATACCTAAGTATACAGATTTATTAGAATATTTGAACTAAAACGTTAAAAACAGTGCCTTTACACAGAGCAATGAAGAGCAAACATCGAAAGTTGAAGAGGGTCTGTAGGACTGCTGGGTGCTGAGCTCAGCCAAAGCTCTGATTCTGCCAGGATGTCCCCCGCCTCCTCGTTTTGTTCAGACTGCAGCTCCGGGCTCCCCAGGTGCCAGGGTACTTTGAGACCAATGGGCCTGAGGATGCTTTTGCTTCTTTTTACTTCCTGTCCTCTTTTAGCTACTAGAGGAAAATTCTGGAGGCCACGGAAAGAAGATTTTCTTCCTGTTTTTCTTCCTTCCTTTTACTCCTCCCCTATGTGGTAGAAGAAGTCTGATTATAACTACAAAGGTAGTTTCCACCCTGGGAGTTGGGAATGTTCAATTCCAGCAGCTGTTTTTCACCTAATATCCCCTCACCCTCCCCTCTGTGTCCCAGAGCTGTTTCTGGCTGGAGCTGGAGGCTAGGGGTAATTTGTTTAAAGTGCTTTGCATCGAGTCTATAATTACCAGGCTAGCTGCCTTCATGACATTTAGTAACCTTCAACTTTTATAAACGGCCTTACTAAGACTGTTCTGAAATAGTCTACACTCCTTATGAAAAGTAGAACATTAGAAAGAGAAATTAAGCGAGGCTTTTGAATAGATGTACATGGATTTCATGGCCTGGCTGCAGCAAAAGGACATGGACTTGACTTATTTATAGGTATTTGAGTTGCAGAAACAGGAAACAGGAGGGGCTGTCATTCAAATCCCTAGCTCCTCCTACCTCAGCCCACTGGAGTGGTGGACCCTGCCAGAATCAGTGGTTCTCAAACTTGTTCATCCAGAGTAACCAGTGCTTGTTGCAAAATGCCACGAAATATTGGTATTAATCAAAACAAGTCTCATTACCTAAAATTTTCTGATGGGAGTTGACGAAAAAGCCTTCCTCCCATTTTAGGGAAAGGTTAATATGTGCATTTCCGAGACGCAAATTTGGGAACCCTTGTTGCTGTTGTTCAGTTGCTAAGCTGTGTCCGACCCTTTGCAACCCTATGGACTGCAGCACACCAGCCTTCCCTGTCCTTCACCATCCCCCAAAGTTTGCTCAAACTCATGTCCATTGAGTTGGTGATGCCACCCAACCGTCTCATCTTCTGTTGTCCCCTTCTCCTCTTGCCTTCAATCTTTCCCAGCATCAGGGTCATAATTATATACATTATATATATGCTACATATTATAGCACATAATACAAATGATAGCATATAATATATATTATAGTATAGGGAACTATACTCAATATCTTATAATAACCTATACTGGAAAAGAGTCTGAAAAACAATATATATGTATAGCATTCACTTTTCTGTACACTTGAAACTAATGAAGTGAGGTGAAAGTCACTCAGTTATGTCCGACTCTGTGACTCCATGGACTATACAGCCCATGGAATTCTCCAGGCCAGAATACTGGAGTGAGTAGCCTTTCCCTTCTCTAGGGGATCTTCCCAACCCAAGGATCAAACCCAGGTCTCCCACAGTCCAGGTGGATTATTTTCTAGCTTAGCCATAATACCTCAACAAAAAAAGACTTGATTGAGTGGGTAACGTAATAATTTATTGCATGATTTCTGCTTCTTCCTAGAGAACAAGCCTTATGTCTGAAATCCCAGGATGTAGGCCAATATTTTCCACATAGCAGGTGTTCAGTGTCTATGGATGGAATAAATGCATGAATCCATAATCCCACCAAGAAGTGAGTGGAGTAGGCTGATGGCTAGTGTCCTCAACTCTCCTCTCCTCCTTACGCCCCTACCCTGCATGTGATTTTGTAGTTCCTCCTGTCAAAAGCTGGAGTCAGTTTCCCTACTCCTGGAACCTGGGCTGGCCTGTGACTTGCCCTGGGCATGAGTGGGCAGTGGCAGTGAAGTTGAGCCGCATCTGATTCTTGGCCCAAGAGACCCTGTGTGTCTCTATCCATCACTGGAGGTACTGGCACAGCTGTTTAAGCAAGCTCAGGCTGGTGGAGGAGGATGAGAGGCGATGTGGAACAGAGCTCAGCGGTCCATAGAGCCATCTGGACCAGCCTACTACCACCTGATAGAACCTGGTGAGCCCACCAAGACCAGCAGAGCCTCCTTTGGATTCAGCTGACCACAGAGGCATAAACACGGCCAAGTGCAAAACAGCCGCCCCACTGACCTATGACCTAGTGAGCAAGAATGAAAGCTTGTCTTGTGAGTTAGTGAGTGCGGAGGTGATTGCCACATGGCAATAAATCCTGAGACTGTGCAGACCTGCCTGTCCATCCCTAGTGCCCTTGCTGGTTTAAATGATATCCAGTTGTCCCAATTTACTCTTTACAGGATTGGTTTATAATCCATGAATAATGGACAGCTTTGTTGACAAGGGAACAAGGACAAACAGAGTCTCTTGAAAAACTGTAGAAGCACAAGAGACTATACAAGTTTTGTTCCTCTGAGCTCTGCGGATGGCCTGGACTCCTCTGTGGCATGGAAGAGGCCTTGCAGATCACTGGAAGGAATAAGTGTGGAAAGAAATAATCAAACCCACAGCAGTGGTTTCTATCTCTGGGTGAATTAGGAGGCCAGGCCATGCTATAATTTCGACGCATGTGAAGTTGACTTGGACCCAATGAAACCGAGCACAAGGTTGGCAAATTTTCCTTTCTTTTATAGAGAAACAGGGAGAAACAGGAAAATACCTGACCCCTGGGTTAAATTAAGGTCTGGGGCTGGCAAATCTCATGACTTGCATTTTTATAAAATGGGGTCTCATAGATGAGTTCATGACTAGAGTAGCGGCTACAATTTAGCTTAAGTAAAAGTATTAGTCGCTGAGTCGTGTCCAGCTCTTTGGGACCCCCATGGGCTGTAGATTGCCAAGCTCCTCTGTCCATGGAATTCTCTAGGCAAGAATACTGGATTGAGTTGCCATTTCTTTCTCCAGGGGATCTTCCCGACCCAGGGACTGAACCTGGGTCTCCTGCATGGCAGGTGGATTCTTTATAGTCTGAGACACCAGAGAAGCCCATAATTTAGTTTAAAAGGGACACTTACTGGCAGTTGCCCAACAGATGACAAGAACAAAAAGCCAGGAATACTTTCAGGGCTCCTGCAATTTGGGTGTCTTGAGCCAGGCCACAGGTGTACATAGAATAGACATCAACTTTTCGGCCAGTGGATTTCTTGATTTCAAGTCTGTCAGTTCAACAAGTTCCAAGTGTCTACTCCCCTGACTAATTGTGTAAGGTTTGGGGCAGGAAATTTGCTGGAACCCTCTTTTCCTCAGCATCTCCCCCACAAATTCCTGGGGAAGTGCCTGTCTGGTCAGTGAGAATCACCCCAGTCATGTCAGGGAAAAGCCACAACCATGTGCAGAACTCTCAAGGATGGGAAAAGATTTGGCTTACCAGCTGGGTCCAAAAAGAATAAGAAATCAGAGAAAATGAATATGAAACACACAAGGAAAAAAACCTTACTTCAAAGGCAATAAGCAAATGTAATAAAAAGGACCTAGTGAAAGATCTCTCTTTTACTGGGACAAACACAAAAACCCTACAAAGGATGACCCTACAAAGAAGTTTTGGGTCTTCTCTGACCTAAGTCTATAACATCTTACTGTAACCCACCAGTGGATGTCCAGATATAATACCAGGTAAGTGAAGGAAAGGAGAGACATCTGAAACTGGGTTGCTCAATGCTGGAGACGCTCACATTTGAAATCTCTTCCAAGTAAGAAGATCCTGCAGGAACTGGTAGGTGACTAGTAGATACTGAAAAGTTTGAAATGTCAAAGTTCATCCAAATTGGGGGAAAAAAAAACTCTAAGAGATCATTCTGGGAATCAGGATTTCTCCAATGGAAAATATACAATCTTTGGAAAGAAAAAATCTCACAGTACTTAGCTAAGGCATTAGTTCATAACCAAGAGACTATGCAGAATGACAAAATATATTCAACTTTTCTAAGCAATAAAAATTTCTTCAGCGACCATAAGGTTATAAACCAGTAAGCAGAACATATAGATCTGCCTTGTATTAAACATACTTATATGAACATCGTTGGATCATCGAGAAAGAAAGAGAGCTTCAGAAAAATATCTACTTCTGTTTTATTGACTATGTCAAAGCCTTTGACTGTGTGGATCACAACAAACTGTGGAAAATTCTTAAAGAGAACAGGAATACCAGATCACCTGACCTGCCTCCTGAGAAATCTGTATGCAGATCCAGAAGCAACAGTTAGAACTGGACATGGAACAACAGACTGGTTCCAAATCGGGAAAGGAGTACAACAAGGCTGTATATTGTCACCCTGCTTATTTAACTTATATGCAGAATACATCATGAGAAATGCCTGGCTGGATGAAGCACAAGCTGGAATCAAGATTGCTGGGAGAAATATCAATAACCTCGGATATGCAGATGACACCACACTTATGGCAGAAAGTGAAGAGGGACTAAAGAGCTTTTTGATGAAAGTGAAAAAGGAGAGTGAAAAAGTTGGCATATAACAACATTCAGAAAACTAAGATCATGGCATCTGGTCCTATCACTTCATGGCAAATAGGTGGGGAAACAATGGAAACAGTGAAAGACTATTTTTCTGGGCTCCAAAATCACTGCAGATAGAGACTGTAGCCATGAAATTAAAAGATGCTTGCTCCTTGGAAGAAAGCTATGACCAACCTAGACAGCACATTAAAAAGCAGAGGCATTATTTTGCCGACAAAGGTCTGTCTAGTCAAAGTTTTGGTTTTTCCAGTAGTCATGTATGGATGTGAGAGTTGGACTGTGAAGGCTGAGTGCCGAAGAATTGATGCTTTTGAACTGTGGTGTTGGAGAAGATTCTTGAGAGTCCTTTGGACTGCAAGGAGATCCAACCAGTCCATCCTAAAGGAGATCAGTCCTGGTGTTCACTGGAAGGACTGATGCTAAAGCTGAAACTCCAATACTTTGGCCACCTGAGCTGCGAAGACCCTGATGCTGGGAAAGATTGAGGGCAGGAGGAGAAGGGGATGACAGAGGATGAGAAGGTTGGATGGCATCACTAACTTGATGGACATGAGTTTGAGCAAGCTCTGGGAGATGGTGAAGGACAGGGAAGCCTGGTGTGCAGCAGTCCATGGGGTCGCAAAGAGTTGGACACGACTGAGTGACTGAGTTGAACTGATACGAACATTAGGATAAATCTGCTTTATTTTATATAGCTGTCACTGAGATGTAACAACAACAAAAAAAATGCCCACTGGTATCAAAGGCTCTCCAAGGGACCCAGGAACAGCTGTAGGGCTAAGTGCCTAATGCCCTCTCTGCTGGTCCTCTTTCTGCCTCGCCCTTGCCTGCTTTCCTTCCCTTTCTCTCTTCCTCCCGCTTTGCCATCTGTGTTGTCTAACGGGCTCTTCCATAGTCTCAGGCTGCACATATCCTGTGCTAGGTTACCTGCCCCAACCCGAGCATCAGACATCCACCTGGTACTTGTGACATTCAACACTGAACTCTTTTCCTGCTTTATTGTCCCTGATTTATAAATGTGTGGTGGCTGTGTGCCTCCCACATCTCCCCACCACCACACCCCCCCACCCAACAGCCCCTTCTCTTGCCTTCTCCACTGTCACTGGGCTCGCTCAAATCCAATTTTGACTCCTCCAACTTTGACTCTGGTTTACTTCTACCATCTCACTTTTCTTTTTAAAAATATTTATTTCACAGTAGGTTCTCATTAGTCATCTATTTTATACATAGTAGGATATATGTATATGTATATAGTAGTATGTATGTATACATATAGTATACATATACATATATAAAGTGAAGTCGCTCAGTCATATCTGACTCTTTGCGATCCCATGGACTGTAGTCTACCAAGCTTCTCTGTCCATGGGATTTTCCAGGGAAGAGAATTGGAGTGGGTTGCCATTTCCTTCTCCAGGGGATCCTCCTGACCCAGGGATCGAACCCAGGTCTCCTGCACTGCAGACAGACGCTTTACCCTCTGAGCCACCAGGGAAGCCCCATACATATATATGTCAATCCCAATTTCCCAAATGATCCAGCAATCCCACTCCTGGGCAAATACCTGGGAAAAAACTATGATTTAGAAAGATACATGCATCCCAATGTTCACTGCAGGACTATTTACAATAGGCAGGACATGGAAGCAAACTAAATGCCCACCAAGAGACGAAAGAATGAGATGACGTGGTGCATACACAAGGGGGTATCACTCAGCCATAAAAAGGGACAGAATTGTGCTATTTGCTGAGAATGTGGATAGCTTCAGAGACTGTCATACAGAGTGAAGTTTAAGTCAGAAAGAGAAAAATAAATGCTACATATTACAGTATCATAAATGTTTTCACAGGCTGAAAATAGCTTTTGCTTCTAGAAATCCATGCTGAACAGGCACACTTTCCCATTAACTACTTCTCCTTGAGAAGAAGGGTGTCTCTGGCCACCATCTGTTTTGTATTTCTCTCACTTCTGCATCCAGCTTATCATTAGCAGGACTTGAACGACATGCACATACTATTTGTTCAGTAAGCAATTTGTTGGACCACTGATAGGACAGACAGGGATTGGGTTATATTAAAAGTGAGTTAAACAAAGGGCAATTCTTACTCTCACTCTCCTTTAGTCAAAGCCCCTCAAGTTAAAAGCAGGAAGGTTAGCTCTACTAATACTAGTGGTGTGTCTCCTTAGAATTAACAAGAATGCTAATAATATCATAAGGGAAAATGGTTGAATTTTATCTATAAATGTGTTTGAATAAAGAAGTATATTCATTAAAACTACAGATGACATCTTGCTGGGAAAAGTAACTAAAATGGTAAAGAATAAAATGAAGAAACAGGTAAATTAGGAAACAAAGCAAAAAGAAATCAAGGAGTTGGCCATTAAACTGAAAAAAAAAAACCCCGCCCAACAGGGTGGTGGTGGTAAAGCCACAGCCTGAGGTTGGATGGAATTAAGGAAACATTGTGATAAGAAGAGTCACCATTTGTAATCTTGTGCAGCGAGGCAAGAGTCATTTAGAGCCTTGGGTCAAACTCACCAGGCCATCTTGTATCAAAGATAAGGGAAAATTAGAAAGGGACCTGTGATCCGCACATGTCAGTAGTGGTAAAGATCCTGCGTGCCAACCCAGGAGACGTAAGAGACGCAGGTTTGATTTCTGGAGGAGGGCATGGTAATAACCCACACTAGTATTCTTGCCTGGAGAATCCCAAGGACAGGAACGTGGTGGGCTACGTCCACAGGGTCGCAAAGAGTCGGACACGACTGAAGCAACTGAACACTGCGCGTGCTGAAATACAACTCATGCTTTCAGAGCCAGTTAGAAGATGACTGAGTCCCTTGGACTGCAAGGAGATCAAACCAATGAAGCCTGAATACTCATTGGAAGGACTGATGCTGAAGCCGGAGCTCCAGTCCTTTGGCTCTCTGATGTGAAGAGTGAAGAGCTGACTCACTGGAAAAGCTCCTGATGCTGGGAAAGATTGAGGGCAGGAGGAGAAGCAGGCAACAGAGGATGAGATGGTTGGATGGCATCACCAGTTCAACAGAAATGAGTTAGAGCAAACTCTGGGGGATAGTGAAGGACAGGGAAGCCTGGTGTGCTGCAGTCCATGGGGTTGCACAGAGTGGGACGCAACTGAGTGGCTGAAGAACAACAGAAGATGACCCGCCTCCTGAGCTTTTCGGAGCACATCCCTAAGAGAAAGAGTCTCTTCCCCCCCTCTGCTCTCAAATGTCCTTACACAAATGCTATGGAAAAGTTAGAAGGTCTTGATAAAAGAAATAAATCCATTAAGGAGAGAGGGAAATAGCACCTAAAAAGGAACGTTTGAAGCGATAAGACTGGTTTCGCCTGAAACAAAGGAATATAAAGAAACTAGGTTTCTAGCCTAGATCACTCTGGTTTCTCACTCTGTGAGTTAAGCTGGTGAACTGGTAACACCTTGCTTCTTGTACCGACTCTAAGCCTTACTGAGGAGCTGCTTCTGTGAGGAATGGTGGTGCTGGTGGTTTAGTTGCTCAGTCGTGTCCGACTCTTGCAACCCATGGACTGTAGCCCGCCAGGCTCCTCTGTCCATGGGATTTTCCAGGCAAGAATACTGGAGTGGGTTGCCATTTCCTTCTCCAGGGGATCCTCCCGACCCAGGGACTGAAGCTGGGTCTCCTGCATTACAGGCAGAGTCTTTACCGACTGAGCTAAATACATACTCGTTTCACTCTCAGGCCAAGCAAATACAATTAGAAGACTTCCTGAGAGCAGATGATGGGTTCTCAAGTCAAATATATCTGGAATATTTGCTTTTCTGTTTTATCTATCACTGTTTCCTTGTCCCAAGCATAGACATCCAAGAACTAACTGTTCAAGTAGAGATATAAGTAGCTGTTTTTAGCATGACTAAGATGTGATAAATGGGTTTTAGTGTCTAGTGTAGGCGACACATTGTAACGTAGAAACTAAATGGGTGGATGTGTATTGATGACGAGAAAATTATGTTGGAAAAGGTAGCAAAGAGATCAACATCCTATCTGGAGCTTGTGGTCAAGCTTCTGGGAAACCATTGGCAAGATCTGAGGACAGTAAAGCTTGAGTGCCCAGTCACTTCAGTTGTGTCCAACTCTTTGCAACCGCATGGACAGTACGTTGCCAGGCTCCTCTGTCCACGGGATCTACCTGCCAAGAATACTGGAGTGGGTTGCCATGCTCTCCTCCAGGGGATCTTCCCCATCCAGGGATTGAACCCACATCTCCTGTGTCTCCTGCATTGCAGGCGATTCTTTACTCCTGAGCCACCAGGGAAGCCCCAGAAAGGCTTACAGGAGACTTAAAAAACAAAAACAAAAACAGGAGACAAGAAGATGAGCAAATATGCCTGAGGCAGCGACAAGGCAAGAGAAGAATTAAACCCTTAGACAGAAAATTGAAATGAGGCCAATATATTACAGGTGGAAAAATCATTAAATTTTGAGTTGTAAATGTTTGAAAGAAATTGATATGTGCTTCTGTAGTGACTGTGGAAAGCATTTGGTTTTTTGGGGGGGGATGCTATATAGTAATTGTAAAGATATCAACAGTGATAAAAACAATTGTTAAATATCTGGAGGTAGAACCATTTTGGTTCAAATTTAAGATTTTAGGATTCCGTCTTAAAGTTGAAAAACTTGGATTTAAATTAGAAAATGACTTCAATTTTTATTTCAGTGACCAAATTGTTCCTCCCAACAGTGTCAATAACTCAGAAAACTCAAGTTTTCCTTAATTACAGACAGCTAGTAATTAGCTGTGAGTCCCAAAGTCTCATTCCCTCATAAAACAGGAAATGTTGGGTTTATTTGGAAGGACTTTTATAAAAAGGAACTAATTTGTCTTCCTTTTTTAGGCAAAAACTTATTTAGACCCGCTCATTTCATGTATGTCATTTTACACATGGTGGTGGTGGTAGCTTAGTCATTAAACCGTGTCTGACTCTTGCAACCCCGTGGACTGGAGCCCACCAGGCTCCTCTGCCCATGGGACTTCCCAGGCAAGAATACTGTGGTGGGTTGCCATTTCTTCTCCACGGGATCCTCCTGACCCAGGGCTCGAACCCAGGCCTCCTGCACTGCAGGCAGATTCTTTACTGACTGAGGTACTGTGCCATCTATGAAAATGGCCCAGATGAATTCTTGTTGCTGAAGTTTCCTTTAAAGCTCAGTAGAGAGCTCAGTATTCAGGGTGTAAGTTGAGGGCAAGAAAGGCATCTCCTCTCCACCCCATGCCCTGAAGCTCTCAGTCCAAATGAAAACGATCAACAGCAACACTTGGTCTGGATATTTGGCCCATGGGAAGCATCTTCTGGTCCTCACTGTTCTTAGCACAAAATCCTATGCTCTATTAAAAAGGAAACCCACAAAGAGCTGGCTCTGTTTACTTCCAGATTCACAATTGCATGAGTAAACTTGAGTTGACACCTGAGTACATGGGAAATGGTGTGGGTTAGTCTCCTGGCTCTTCATTCACCGCAGACATTCATGGTTCTCAGGCAACCAGGGCCAAGCTGAAGTCACACAACGGGTTTGTGAAGGGTTGTTCACGGGCTTCATGTAACTGGGTTCAGTAGGTGGGTCATTCAACTTTTATGCCAGGTAAGCTGAGCTGTTCTGAAGTCTATAGGCTCTGAAGTCTTGCCCTTAAGGGTTTTTATCACTACCCTGAAGGCAGCAAAAGTAGAGCTCTGACTCTAAAGGAAGGGGCTTTCCAACCACTGGTCAATCACTCTGTGTGACCTAATTTTCTTGTTTGATGCAAAGAATGTTATGCCCAGAGTGTTGAGTCTCATCTAAAATAGAAGCATGAGGTCCTAAAATGAGACAATTTTAAAACAGAAGACAATCGCATTTGTTTTCACTGCTGATAAGCATTAATCCTAAATAATGCTCATTCTGTTTTTAGTCTTAAGATTAAGTGAGACTGATAAAGTAGATAAGCACCAAAGTCCTACTGTATAGCACAGGGAAGTCTAGTCAATATCCTGTAATGAACTAAAACAGAAAAGAATCTGAAAAAGTTATATATATAGCTGAGTCAGTGTGCTGTACACCTGAAACTAACACAATATTGTAAATGGACTACACTTTAATTTGAAAAAACAGGTTAAGTAACGTCTGTCTAACAAAAGCACCTGACTTTTTTAATCCTTGTGTGTGTGTGTGTGTGTGTTGTGTTTAGTTGCTCAGTCATGTCTGACTCTTTGACCTCAAGGACTGTAGCCTGCCAGGCTCCTCTGTCCATGGGATTCTCCAGGCAAGAATATGGAGTGGGTAGCCATTCCCTTCTCCAGGAGATCTTCCCTAACCAGGGCTCGAACCCATGTCTTCTCCATTGAGATGGATTCTTTATAATTTGAGCTAGCAGGGAAGCCTTACCAAAAGTGAGTGAAGTCGCTCAGTCGTGTCCAACTCTTTGTGACCCCGTGGACTGTAGTCTACCAGGCTCCTCCGTCCATGGGATTTTCCAGGCAAGAATACTGGAGTGGGTTCCCATTTCCTTCTCCAGATTTTCCTGACCCAGGAATTGAACCTGGGTCTCTGGCACTGTAGACAGACGCTTTACCGTCTGAGCCACCAGGGAAGTCCTGAGTCTGATCACATATTAATGAAATTCCTCCCTCTCTGACACAGGGTTTGGAAACCAGAGACATACAGTTTCCTAGAGAAAGGACGTCTCTTTTTTTTTTGTCCTAGAAGTACCAACTCCACTCCTCCCAGCCTTTAAAATTCTCATGATACTTAATAATTACAGAAGAAATCACTTACTACAATAAATACACGTAAATAGATTAACTGAAGTCGCTCAGTCGTGTCCGACTCTTTGTGACCACATGGACTGTAACCTATCAGGCTCCTCCGTCCATGGGATTTTCCAGGAAAGAATGCTGGAGTGGATTGCCATTTCCTTCTCCAGGGGATCTTCCCGACCCAGGAATCGAACCCGTGTCTCCCGCATTGCAGGCGGACGCTTTACCATCTGAGCCACCAGAGAAGCCCCAAATAGATTAAGAGGAACAGGGAACTGGCAAAGCTGGATTCTTAAGGGATGACCGACAGTCTTACCTATGAGGGTGTGGAAGACGGCAGCAATGGCGCCGGCCACCACCATGCACAGGACAGCTTTGGTCCTGTCCCGCTTGCTGTTCACAAACACCAGGCCCACGTTCTTGAAGTCACTCATGGGCCCTGTGAAGAACTTCATTAAGGAGTACGCCAGCCCGTAGCTGGCCAGCATCTCCACTGCATCTTCCTTGACAGCAGCGATCCCCCGGTTCAAGGCCTGTGGAGGGAAGAGTCCCACAAACAGCATTAGAAACTTCGTCTCCTCTCCCACAATAAAAGGCAGCAGGTTGTGTTTCCATAGGAACGCTAAGCAGCTTATAGGGTAAGTCTCACTGTAATTTGATAGAGGTTATTTATTTTCATTTTCATCCATATTAGCTTCAGTTTGAAATATCTTCTTGTGGGGGAGATAGCTGCCCGCTATCACCTATGAAATTCCTATGAAAGGAATAGAAAAAACCCAACAAGTGTTCTAGGTTAATATCAGAAAATAATTCTAAGATGTTCTGGTTAAAAGGTAAACATGTTAAATTTTATTTGCAGGCTGAATCTACACAATAGCAACAGGCATTTTGGAAATGGGTCAACCACTTTATATGGAGTGGGTGATGGGTCCTTTTTCCCCTGTGTGTATGTGTGAAATGTTGTACTTATTTATGTATCCTTCATAGCATAATGTAAGCTCTATGTCATGAAAATGGGTATTGATGGAATTTTTATACCATCTGTGGATGCTATTCACCTGATTCTTACTGTACTTTAATTTGAAATACATTCCTGATTTTTGTGCAGACAAATAGGAAAAGAAAAATCTTTAAACTAAATACACTGTTTTTGAATAATTCTTGCTGGAGATGTGGCCATAGAATATTCTGTTTTAACATCCCCAATGAGGGACCACCCCTATGAGTTTCTAACTTTTCCACCTACTAGATGAATAAATTGGGGCCTCCCAGGTGGCACTAGTGGTAAAGAATCCACTTGCCAATGTAGGAGACACAGAGCCTCGGGTTTGATCCCTGAGCCTGGAAGATCCTCTGGGGGAGAGAATGGCTACCCACTTCAGTATTCTTGCCTGGGGAATTCCATGGACAGAGGAGCTAGATGGGCTATAGTCCATAGGGTTGCAAAGAGTGGGATAAGACTGCGAGACTGAGCACACAGACGAATAAATTAGATCAGAGCTTGTGGGAATGGATGTCTAAGTAGAAGAACTTTGTTTTTAAAATGTCACCAGATGGCTGCTATCAAAAAGTCTATAAACAATAAATGCTGGAGAGGGTGTGGAGAAAAGGGAACCCTCTTACACTGTTGGTGGGAATGCAAACTAGTACAGCCACTATGGAGAACAGTGTGGAGATTCCTTAAAAAACTGGAAATAGAACTGCCATACGACTCAGCAATCCCACTGCTGGGCATACACATAAAGGAAACCAGAATTGAAAGAGACACGTGTACCCCAATGTTCATCGCAACACTGTTTACAATAGCCAGGACATGGAAGCAACCTAGATATCCACTGGTAAATGAATGGATAAGAAAGCTGTGGTACATATACACAATGGAATATTACTCAGTCATTAAAAAGAATGCATTTAAATCAGTTCTAATGAGGTGGGTGAAACTGGAGCCTATTATACACAATGAAGTAAATCAGAAAGAAAAACACCTATATAGTATACTAAGGTATATATATGGAATTTAGAAAGATGGTAATGATGACTCTATATGAGAGACAGCAAAGGAGACACAGATATAAGAACAGTCTGTTGGACTCTGCGGGAGAAGGCGAGGGTGGGATGATTTGAGAGAATAGCACTGAAACATGTATAATATCATATATGAAACAGATCGCCACTCCAGGTCTGATGCATGAGACAGGGTGCTCAGGGCTGGTGCACTGGGATGACCCTGAGGGATGGGGATGGGGGGGGTGTTCAGGATGGGGGACACATGTACACCTGTGGCTGATTCATGTCAATGTATGGCAAAAACCACTACAATATTGTAAAGTAATTAGCCTCCTATTAAAATAAATAAATAAATAAAAATGTCACCAGAATATCACCCTCTGTCTTTAGGAGCAGGCAACTGCCTGGGCAGATCAGCTTTCTGTATATACTTCTCATTTTTTTAAATTTAGTTTTTATTGCAGTATAGGTCATTTATAATGCTGGGTTAGATTCTGGTGTGTAATTAAGTGATTCAGTTAAACATATTCTTTTCCAGATTCTTTCCAATTATTGTTTATTACAAGATACTGAATATAGTTCCCTGTGCTGTACAGTTAATCCTTGTTGGTTATCTATTTTATATATAGCAGTGTGTATCTGTTAATCCCGAACTCCTAATTTATCCCTCTCCCACCCTCTTTCCTCTTTGGGAACCATGTTTGTTTTCTGTCTGTGAGTTTGTTTCTGTTTCATAAATAAGTTCATTTGTATAATTTTTTTAGATTCCACATAGAAGCGATATCATATGTTTTTATCTTTTTCTCTCTGACTTTAGTTACTATGATAATCTCTAGCTCTATCCATGCGGCTGCAAAGGGCATTATTTCATTCTTCTTTATGACTAATAGTCCATTGCATATACACTTTTAAAATAGACTTAATTTCTTGGATTAGTTTTAGGCTCACAGTAAAGTGGAGCAGAAAGTATGGAGAGCTGCTACATTCCCTCTTCCCCGAGCACACACAGCATCAAAACTACACTGACTACAATCCATGAACCTACACTGACATGTCATTATCACTCAGAGTCTACTGCTGATACTGGGGTTCACGCTGTACATTCCAGGGATTCTGACAAGTGTCCCTGACGTTTACCTACCATTATATAGTTGAACAATCTATGCAAAGCACTGTTAGCCAAAAATGTATTTATTGTAGAAAATACCAATGTGTAAGGTTATTTTAGAAAAATCTATAATAAAAGTATATGATACTTGTAGAAATTCAGTGTCATTCTTCTGATAGGTGGTGTTATATAAGGTGCCATATGCTATGTACTCTGTCATGTCTGACTCTTTGTGACCCCATGGACCATAGCCCACTAGGCTATGGATTTCCCAGGCAAGAATACTAGAGTGGGTTGACATTCCTCCTCCAGAGGATCTTCCCAACCTAGGGATCAAACCCGCATCTCCTGTGTCTCCTGCATTGCAGACAGATTCCTTACCCGCCGAGCCAATAACATTTGTGTGATTATATAAGGTGGTTTTTGATAACTGCTTCCAATTATATCTCTCATTCTCTTTTCCTTTTTTTCCAGTAATAACTTAAAATTTTCCATCAGAACCTTCATACCTGACATGATGTCCTCCTTAGGAACAAATTTCCTTTACCAAAGCTGATCTAGTATCTTATCAGCCTGAAGCAAACTAAAAACCAACAAGCTCATTGACAATAAATCCTGTGTTCAAAAGGTGTATGGTGTCAGAGGACTCCTGCTATGTGTCAAGATCCATCACTTGATAATCTTCCCAGATTAATTTCCTTTCAGACCTCTACAGTAGATGTGGTTGATTTCCCACCCAGATGCCCCTTATTGGTCAGCACATCCATCGCCAGGTCCTGGGACTTGGCCACTCAAGGCTCACAGCTGCCTCCTTCTCAGGAAACACTGCTCCCAGCCACTTTGGGTTGGTTAGGCCACTTCTGACCGCCCCCAGGCAGCACCCAGACAGTGAAGGGCTAACACAGGGATATACAAGATCACCTCCCCTGCCTCCCTGTGGGATCAACGCTGGTACAATTCATGCTCCAGAACTCCCTGTGGGAGCAGGTGGGAGGTAGTCTCCAGTGGAGACCACATCCTTTTTAAATTTTCCCCACCACCCACTGCTTCCTGCTCCCCTTCTCCTGAGAGCACTCACTCAATAAAAAAGTCACATGAAAATTTCCCAAGGCAGGCTGTTCCCAGGGACCCCAGCTCAATACAGCTTCTAATTACATTTCTCTCAGTCATAGAGAACAGCGTATGGTTTGTTCTTTTTCCTTCTAATCCTTCTCCACTCTGACTGTAAACTGCTTGCTTTTCATTGCTAAAATTGTGTTCAAATTTAAATATATAGTATATATAATTTAGGGCTTCCCAGGTGGCACTAGCAGTAAGGAACCCATCTGCCAATGCAGGAGATTTAAGAGATGTAGGTTTGATCCCTGGGTTGAGAAGATCCCCTGGAGTAGGAAATGGCAACCCACTCCAGAATTCTTGCCTGGAGAATCCCATGGACGGAGGAGCCTGGCAGATTACAGTCCATGGGGTCGAAAAGAATCCAAAATGACTGAAGTGACTTAGCATGCACTTAAATATATAATTAATGGTATAATTAATATATGATGATATATTACATATTAGCACAAGTTTTAAAATAACATAGGATTAGTCTTTTTAGGTGTCTTGCTGGCAAAACTTTATTCTTTGCTAAAAAGGAATCAGTCTGGCTGGGGCATCCACAGTAATGCTATTTCCACCAACTGTTCCTTGACAGGGTCCTAAACCCAGTGCTGAGGCAGGAAAGAAAATCAAATTACATAAGGAATGACAGCTCTGTCAGCAAGACTGGGTGTGAACACTCCGCTAAGCTCAACAATTATGGTAATTTGAGGAAAAAGCACAGGGTTTAGAGCCATGCTGACTTGATTGGATCTGCTTCTATCACAGTTCTTATTCTCGCTGAAATAACAGATCTTAGATCGTCTATAAGTAGCATGCAGGGCACCACGCACAACTGGCCTAGAAAAGGCACTTGAAAGCAAGGATTTATGCCCATACTGTTTACCACCACACACTTACCACCTTGCTACACTGTGTGTGAGTGTATACTCAGCCTCTCAATCGTGTCTGACTCTTTGTGACCCTATGGACTCTAGCCCATCAGGCTCCTCCACCTGTGGGATTTTCCAGGCAAGAATACTGGATCGGGTTGCCATTTCCTACTCCAGGGGATCTTCCCCACCCAGGGATCGAACCTGCATCTCTCGAGTCCCTTGTCTCCTGCTTTGGTAGGCAGATTCTTTACCACTGTGCCACCTGCAGAGGCCCCCTTGCTACATTATAAACACTCAAGAATTTGTTTGATGAATGAATGAATTAGGTATTTTTTTACTAGGAATTTCAAGGTTGATACTAATTTGTGTACACTTGGAACAAAAAATCACATTTTGATTGTAAGATGAAGATGTTATTGTCTGTAAGAGCTAATATTTTAACATTTTTATTGGCCATACTAAATGTATGCTGTGATGAGAAAACAAATCCTGACTTTAAGAAGCATTAAGACGCAAGGCAAAAAGAGCTTTAGAATTGAGGAGATTTGCTATGCTGATATTATGAGCCTTTTTATTATTGCCATTTGTAGTACTTCCCTCAGTTTGTTCACTTCCTAATTTCATGATTTTCATTTGATACCAGAAATATGAAGTTATTATGCAGTCAATCCTTCATTTCATGGAGTTTCTCTCCATACTTCTGGACTTTGTCGTTCTTACCTATCCTTAGCTAAGGCAATTTTGTTTAGCTTATAGTTTCATTTGCACATTTAACTTTCTACTCCTCCTTGAACTTACACTGTGAGGTATGGATTGAAATTAATTTTCTTATAATAATTTGCTTCTTCAAAATTAGTTTGAATAAAGCACCTATTGCCTATATATTTGTGATGTTTTCTGATCAGCCATTAGTTCTCAGGCACCCTTCTGTCACCTGCGGTTTGCTTTATCTGTTGTTTCAACTTGCTTACTCTGTTTTTCTTCATAGAATGTTCATTCAGTTCAGTTCAGTCGCTCAGTCGTGTCCGACTCTTTGTGACCCCATGAACCGTAGCACGCCAGGCCTCCCTGTCCATCATCAACTCCTGGAGTCCACCCAAACCCGTGTCCATCGAGTCGGTGATGCCAACCCACCATCTCATCCTCTGTTGTCCCCTTGTCCTCCTGCCCCCAGTCTTTTCCAGCATCAGGGTCTTTTCAAATGAGTCAGCTCTTCGCTTCAGGTGGCCAGACATCATATTGTCTATTTTCTTGTCATTTGTCTTCCTGTCTACCTTCTCCATTGGATGCAAGCTCCAGGAGTCACAGGGAACTTTGGTTCACACCACATCCCCAGTCCTAAACGTAACAGGGGATCACATGATAGGTGAGTGATGAGGGTTTGAAGGCATGAAGTGAAATATACACAAATTGTATAAATATTTCCCATGACGGACGCTATAGAAATGCAATTACTGAGCTGGAGATTCCTGGGAGGAGCCTATTCAGATGAACCAGACAAGGAAACTCCTTCAAAGAGGTGACATTTGAGCTGAGAGTTGAAGAACAAGAATGAACCCGCCATAGGAAGAGCTGGAGGAAGACCCGGACCTGCAGGAGGGCATCCAATAAGAGTAGAGGGGATATAAGGTGAATTCTGAAGAGTAGGTAGTGCTAAGGTCATCGCAGGTCATAGTAAAGAACATGGGGCTTTGATCTAAGAGCAGTGGGAAGCCGTCAAAGGGTCTGAGCCCAGGTGGGAATGTCCATCCTCCTGGCTGCAGGTACAGATGTGGCCTGGAGAGGGTCAGACAGAGCAGGAAGTGAAGAGTTCACTGGTGAACTCTGGATCACATGGTGATCCAGAGAAGAGAAGGCGATGGCTTGGAAGAGGGTGTATGGGGAGATGGAGAGAAGTCGATGGACTAGAGAGCCTTTTGTGTATTTTTTAAATTTAATTTTTATTAAATTATAGTTGCCTTACAATGTTGTGTTAGTTTCTGTTGTACAGCAAAGCGAATCAGTTATACGTGCACATATCCCCTCTTTTTTCGGATTTTCTTTTCATTTAGGCCACACAGAGCATTGAGTAGAGTTCCCTGTACTATGACTGTAGGTTCTCTTTAGTTATCAATAGTGAGTATATGTATTGATAGTGTATATATGTCAATCCCAATCTCCCAATTCATCCCCCTACTGTCCTGACTTGAGAGCTTTTGGGAGGTAAAATAAATGAAACTAATAATGGACTACATGGTGGGTGTGAGGAAAAGGAACTGTTTAGTTTTTTTGGCTTGAGTCTCTGGTTAAATGGTGTTACTACTTACTGAGTGAGGGCACTTTGGGAGGGAAGATTGGGAAGGAAAACACAAGGTTTCCATTGGGGAGTCCCCTATTGGGTGTGAGACACCGGTAGGATTCCACACACAGAAATCAGGGAAGACAGTTGGCTATGTGAGCCTGGAGTACAGGGGGATGTCTGGGCTGTGGATATTTGGAGACCGTCAGCATATAGATAGTATTTAAAGGCAGGAAACTAAATAAGATCATCTGGCCTGGGTACAGACGGAAAGGAGTCTAAGATTCAACCTTGTATCTTTCTAGAAATACATGTAAACAAATCTTCCCTGTTACCTTGGGGTTGTAATGATGCTGTGGTTCAGCATCCATCAGTTAGCTAGCAGTGTCCTGGCCAGGTCACTTGTGAACATGGCTGCATCTCTAGCCAAGACCAGGAAGAACGGTGGCTGAGGTGGGGAAAGAGCAAGCACTGCGGTCTTGAAATTCAGCTAAGGAGGTGTCTGAGATGTCTTTGGAAAGAATTAGACCTGGAGTCACAATTTTGTCCCTAGAGCGTGTTAAGTACAGCAGTTCACCTGCTGTTCAAATCAGGTGTCTAAGGACTCACAAGTTTTCCAGAGTAAAGACACTTTAGGGCCACATCTACCAGGACTCCAACCACTATCAATACAAACTGCCCTTCAACCCAGCATGGTTCTGGGCCCAGAAGGCTGGCACACGGCCCTCATCACACTGCAGATCAGCATTCTTTGTGCTGCTGGTCCTCGGCAGTGTGCAATGTCTGACTTCAAAACTTATCTGGCTCCAGAAGGCTTTCCTTGGGACCTACCTGCCTTCTTATCTCCCAGTATCTGCCAGGTTCATTGTGTTCTAGGGTTTAAATTTTTTCCTCCGAAAAGTCAGCAAAATGACAGGATATTAAAAAGTGGGGGGAAAAAAAAACCCAGAAAAACTTAAGAAAATCCACAACCTCCAGGGAAATGGCTAACAAATCCCATGTGATCTCTCTGGTATGAACTGTCTTAGATTGTTAAACCCTAAAAGAGATCCTGACATTTTAAACTTGGGCTCTAGAGACCAGAAACATCTTGACACTGCAGACTGAATGTCTTCAAACTAAGAGTCACCGCCTCACCCCAACCCCGCCCATTATTTCACACCACTGTGAACAGTAGGCATTCCTCGCTAGCTGGGTGCTGTGTAGAGCTGTTCCCCCTACCCCCACCCCGGGAACAGGTCCAAGAGCTGACACCTTGTCCCTAAGAGTAGGCCTGGAGGCCACCACGGCTGATCTCCTGTCTGGGAGATCTGAGGCTCTTCCTGTCGTTCCCCTTCTGCCTATTCTGAACTCCACTAAACTTGTCCGTCTCTCATCTTGCCCATCTCCTCCCTTGGCTCCTTCTTTCTGTCCTGCCTTATTCTACCCTCCTTGTCATGGTTATCACTTTTAACTACACCATTGTCAATAACTACAATTCACTGTCTGCAAATCTCTAACCTTGGAGTCATCTAATTATTTACCCATTCCACTCTCATCTAGAAGGGCTCTGAGAGTGACTGGAAAACATGTGACAAATAGGCTGCTGCCAGGCTCACTGGTCTCCATCCTCAACCGGGCTGTTCACTGCTCAGTTATCCTTCCATCCTTCCCATCCCTGCTCTCCGAATTTCTCAGCTGCCTTGTTCCCTCTTCCTTGGCAGATAACCTCACTTTTACTTCATCTGCAATAGGGAATCCATCAGGTTGGAACTAAATTTCTCGTTGCTTCTCTCTGTAACAATGCTCAACAAAACACATAGGTACCAAACCTTTCTCTACCTCTTCTTGGTGTTACAATGGAAGGGCCTGTCTGACCAGGGCTAGCTTCCTGGGTTTTCAGATTTCTTTCTCTTTTTTTCACATTGCCTTTATTAAAGGAAAAAAAAAAAAAACTTTATTGGAGTATAGTGGCTTTACAATGTTATGCTATTTTCTGCTGTACAGCAAAGCGAATCATATATATATATTTCTTTTTTGGATTTCTTTCCCATTTAGGCCACCAACAGAGCATTGAGTAGAGTTTCCTGTTTGTACAACAGCTTCTCATTAGTTAACTATTTTATACATAGTACTGTATATATATGTTAATCCCAATCTCCCAATTCATCCTATCCTCCTCATTCCCCCTAGGTGTCCATACCACCGTTCTCTACACCCGTCTCTCTATTTCTGCCTTGTAAATAAGATCGTCAACACAAATTTCTCTAGAGTCCACATATATCCATTAATGTATGATACGTGTTTCTCTTTCTGACTGACTTCACTCTGTATGACAGAATCTAGGTCCATCCACGTCTCCGTAAATGTAGGTCTCTGCATTTCTGTCTCTTGGTCCTGGGCAGGAGCCACTATCTTCCCCTCCCGCTCATCTGATCTTTGCTACTTGTCTGGCTCTTTCCTTGGAGAAGGGAATGACTACCTACTCCAGTATTCTTGCCTGGACAATCCCATGGACAGAGGAGCCTGGTGGGCTACAGTCCACCAGGTCGCAAACAGTCAGATATGACTGAACGACTAACACTTTTCACCTTTCCACTGGCCCTCTCCCGTCCTTAGTCACACATGCTTAAGTGTTTTCCCTGTGAAAAATAAAGCTTCTCTTGCCTCCTCTCTTTCTCTCCGTCCCACCTTCTTTCTCACCTTCTGAACAGAAGACTTCTATGACGTGCTACCTGTGCTTCTTATTTCCACTTTTGTTTTTCAAACCATGTATTCCTCAGCCTGTTAGAACAGCTGCCTCAGAGGGGCCGGAACCCAGACCTACAGCTCTAACAGGCTTTGGGCACACCACAGGAGTCAGCACAGAACGCTGCCGTGAGTGCAGCCACTGGGTTCCGGTTCCGGCTCCCCCTCCCCGACAGAAGCTTTTCCCGCTGAACTAAATGCGCACTTCCGGTCCTCGGCTCTGACCTCTCAGCCGATCTGCCCTCTGGGCCATCCCTTCTCTCTCAAACACTGTTTTTCTCCCTGGCTTCGATGACAAAAGATTCTAGGTTCTCCTCCTAGCTCTTCTGCTCCAGTTCTTTCTCCTGGATGCCTCTTCTTTGTCTCTTAAATACTGGTGTTCCCAGGGTTCCGCTCGCCCCCTGGTGCTCTCTACTCTGACTCAGCAATCTCTGCCGCCCACCCCTACCCTTCGCCACAACTTCAATCACTCCCTGTCCGCTCAAGAGTCTCCAGGCCATCTCTCCAGATTTCCCAGGCGTCTCTTAAGTTTCAGATCCACTCATCTCCATCTGAACGCCCCTTGGTTCCTCACACTCTACGTTTCGAAAACTTCACCATCTACTAGGCTACCTGGGTTCCCACAGTCTTGGCCTTCCTCTTGGGTACCTTTCGAATGAATGCATCCAAGGTTTAAGCCCAGAAGCCTGAGAATCTCCCTGGATGCCTTTCAGCCCTCACACCCACTGATTGCTTGGTTCTATCCATACTTCTCCCTTAGTCACTCTTGAATCTGTCTAGTTCTCTCCAGCCCCATCACTGTGCCTTGGGCAAAGTCACTGGTGGTCTTCTCGTCTCCAAGCTCTTCTTCCCTCCACATGATGGTCAGATTACACAATCCAAATTCCTACAAGGGCATCGGGGTGCTTCAAGGCTGCATCCTGTTCACAGACCATGGGCTCCATAAAGGTTGTCCTCAGGGTCTGGGACAGTATCCGGCTCATGCATGGATGACATCTATAAAATCTATAAATAATAATCTATAATAATATAAATTATATATAATGTATATAAATATAAATAAATATTTGTGCACCGAGTGACCTCTCATAAAGGCCACTCGTGACCTGACCTTGCTTGTCTGTCTGATCTCAACTCTCTATGCTTGCCTGGCCTTGTGTTTTATGAGTGCGTGCTCAGTTGCTTCAGTCATGTCCGACTTTTTGAGACCCTCTGGAGAGTAGTCCGCCAGGCGCCTCTGTCCATGGGGTTCTCCCGACAAGAAGACTGGACTGAGTTGCCATTTCCTCCTCCAGGGGAATCTTCCTGACTCAGGGATGGAAGTTGGTTCTTCTGCGTTGCAGGTGGATTCTTTACTGCTGAGCCACTGGGGAAGTACACTTGAACTATTAGTGGTTTTCTGAATATGCCATGTTCTATTTCAGCTAAAGTTCTTTGCTCAAGTTCTTTTCTCTACACAGCATCACCTTTACCATTGCCCGACCTCATTTGTCTAGTAAACTCATAATCAGTTCAGGAGTCACATTTTGGAAGGTGCCTCCCCCCACCCCCCAACCCCGTGCTCCTTGGTACCCTAACCCAGGTCCCATTCCCATGCTCACTGCGCTGCACTGTGGTTGCCTGGTTACTCAGCTGCTCCTCTCACCAGACTACTACTGCTTACCAGCCTTCCTATGTCTACCTAGTACAATGCATGCCACATAGCCAAAATTCAGTATGTGAGCCAAAATTCAGTATGTGAACCAAGAAAATGTGTTAACTAACATCCAGCGGATGTATCTTGTCCTTCATAAAATCCTCCAACAGCAGGTTTGGTTTTTCCGGGTAAATAAACCTATTTTTGGTAGAACTGATGTATTTGGAATATGCAAGGAGGTGGCAGTGGCACTGCGCACCTTCCTGTAGCTCTGATATTTCCTCAGGAGATAGACAAGCATTGCCCCTGCTATTTCTACCCTGTCACAGGGGCACCCAGTAAGTACTGGATAAGGTGACTCCTTAACTGTAGACACATGGAGATAAATAGGATTTAACACTGGGCCGCATGATTAGACTCAAGTGTACGGCTTAAGCAAAGATTTTTTCCAGCTCCTTTTCCCCCTATGTCCTTTGGATGTCAAGCTGTCCCCCTGTGAAGTCAAATCCTATAACAGAAGTCAGCTGCCATGAAAAGAAAATCAGAAGTTTAGATTTGAAGGAGAACCTTCTCGGAGAAGCTGAGAGAACCCTGCAAAGAGCTAAGTGTGCCCTGACAGGTGAGCAGGGTGATAATCTCCAAATTCAGAGAGATGGGTGCTTGTAAGGGTAAGCAGGCTTGGGGAGAGAGGGCCACCCAGTTTAGCAGTGCCAAGGACAGCTGGATGCCAATCTAGTAATTGACATTTATGGTCACATGCTAAGAAAATGATCATGTTGCTCACATAGACATGGCTCTTCAAATTTTTCCACAACAAGGTGCTGAGTTGACACAAATGAATTTATCTACAAAACAGAAACAGACTCACAGATGTAGAGAACAGATTTGTGGTTGCCAAGGTGGGGGAGGAAGGGCAGGAGGGATGGACTGTGAGTTTAGGGTTGTGAACGACACTTGTGACCCCACGGACTGTAGCCTACCAGGCTCCCCCGTCCATGGAATTTTCCAGACAAGAGTACTAGAGTGGGTTGCCATTTCCTTCTCCACGGGATCTTCCTGACCCAGGGATTGAACCCTGGTCTCCCACATTGCAGGCAGATGCTTTACCATCTGAGCCGCCTGGCAATCCCGAGTGTAGGGTTAGCAGATGCAAACTATGACATATAGAATGGATAAACAACAAGGTCCTACTGTATAGTACAGGGAACTAGATTCAATATCCTGTGATAAATCATAATGGAAAAGAATATAAAAAAGAAGGAGTATACAGGTAAAACTGAATCACTTGGCTGTACAGCAGAAATTAACACAACATTGTAAAGCACTATACTTCAAAAAAATATATATACCTGTCAGAAAAAGGTGTTGGGTTGGACACTGCTTCTGTTCCCTAAAATACCAGATTATTACATAAAATGCTGCAGGTCCTTTTACTTTACTTCTAGTAAGATGAATACTTTCTTTACTTGCCTCACCCTGGATTAGAAAAACCAGTGGGACAAGGGATGAGTAATGTTCTGTCTGGCTAGATTGTCATTTAATCTCTTTGATAAAAGACTACTCCTCTGTCTATAGCTTCAACCATCCCATTACATGTTCTATGACATGGACATGGAGCAAACTCAGTATTACTGTGGCAAAAGAAATATCATTAAAATTTTTTTCTCAAACTTAAGGTCCTCAGGAAATTTGCATTCATGGGAAAGTGGAAAATTCAGAAGTACATGTGTAGCAGAGCTACCTATGGGAACAGCGTCTTCCAGTGACATGGATAATCAGCACCTTGGATTTCAGTCCTCTCAAAGAGTCTGGGTTCCTGTAGTTTTCCACTCTTATTGTTCTGTTTGTCTGTATTTTAAACAGTGGTTTGGGTTAAATTAGATCATTTATCTTCCCGGTAGTTTTCCAGCCATGTTTTATTTTCTCAAGGATCTATACCCCCCTAAAGGAGACAGCCTCGCTCTGTCTATGGAGCTCTGGCCAAGAGCTCGACACCCACACATGAGGTTGTGGTTAAAGGGAGTGGTGGTTAAATGAAACCTGGTCGCTTTGGTCATCAGAGTCATTGCTCCGGGCAGCACCGTCCGTATTTAGTGCTTCCTGAAGACTGGGAGACAACACAGGGCAAGTCCAGAATATAACACTGCTTTTCTCTGTCATTTCTCACACCTGGAGAGGAGTTTCTATAAAGATCAAATTACCAAACAGGTACCAAATTTGGCAACTCAATTTTCTACTGTTGGTTTCTTCAATACTTCAGGGAAAACAAAAAGCATTTTACTCTTGATCTTTTACTCCAGAAAGATGTTAGTTCACTCAAGGATAAATTTTAGGGTCACAGGACCCTCCTCAAATCCTCTTGATCTTTCATTTGAACATGAAGCTCAGGGCTTCCCTGGCGGCTCAGATGGCAAAGAATCTGCCTGCAATGCAGGAGACCTGGGTTCGATTCCTGGGTCAGGGAGATACCCTGAAGAAGGGAATGGCAACCCACTCCAGTATTCTTGCCTGGAGAATTCCATGGACAGAGAAGCCTGGTGGGCTACAGTTCATGGGGTCACAAAGAGTCGGACACGACTGAGTGACTAACACTATTTATCTAAACTTAACTTTAATTCAAGAATATTACTATGAAAATTCTAGTGTACTTTAAAAAACCAACACTTCCCATGCTAGTTAAGAGTCCTTATGTAGTCCTCACCTTGATCGCACATCTTTACTATTAAAATTCCATATTTCTTACTAGTTTTTAATACTTATAAAGTTATATGGTCCCCAAATGATGCTAATTCTAGGGTAATATATCAAGATTATATCCATCCCACTTTAAAACCAAGTTTTAAATGCTTTTATATTCAAAGGACAAAATAACAACTAACACAACAACAACTCCATAAACAGACTGACCCTGGGATCTGGGGAGTCTTCTTATTAACTTTCTATGCTTTCTTGCTGCCTACATACCAGGTGGTGCAGTGGTAAAGAATCTGCCTGCCAGTGTGGAAGACACAGGAAATGTGGGTTCGATCCCTGGGATGGGGAGATCCCCTAGAGAAGGAAATAGAAACCCACTCCAGTATTCTCACCTGGAAAATTCCACAGATGGAGGAGCCTGGCAGGCTACAGTTTGTGATATCACAAAGAGTCAGACACAACTGAGTACATACTTATGTATTCTGCTCACTTAATACTGTCTTCATGATTAGGAATAGATTTTTTTTTTCTTGATTCCTCTAGCATCTTAAATTTGGCTGTAGACCTCTAAGCAAAGCAGCTCTGAAGCTCCATTCCTTTTCCTGACTCAACTGCAACATTCTGAAATGTCATCAATGCGCTTCTACTGACATTTACAAATGTATTTATTCTAAGAGAAGAAACAGCAAATGCTGATTTGCCTGTGGAGCTTATGAAATCCAAAGACCACTATAGTAACGATGATGGAAATGTCTTGGAAGCTAACATTTCCTGGGTCTTGTGCTGCGATGGACACTGTTCTAAGAGCTTCACTTCTCCTGTCCACTCCGTCAGGGATGTACTCTTATTTCCCAGCTTACTGGCGAGAACACTGGTGCTTGGAGAGGCTAAACCACTTTGTCTAGGAGGCACAGAGCTGGGAGAAGAAGCCAGAACATCTTGACCTCTGGGCTTAAGATCTTAACCATCATTCTATTATCCTGAACCAACCCCTCCTTTCACTTTGAAATAGACTTCACAGTCAGGGCCAAATGCTTACTTTAAACAGAGAGGATTAGCTGAGCAGAACACAAAGAACTTTGGGATGAAGACTGATTTTTATGGAAAATTCCAAAGACATGGAAGCAAGATTATTTTTTAAACTGTGATGTGTTGCAAGCACTACAAGGGTAAAAGTGGAAGATGAAAGGAGTGATGCTGAAGTCATCGTATATCTGAGCCGTGCTAAGAAAATGAGGCTAAGAGAAATCAGGTCACTAACACTCTGGCATGAGCACCGTACAACAAAGAGTACAGATGAAACCCGGGCACACAGACCACATGGGCTGTCTCCCCGAGCTTATGTGCCAGTTCCATCACTAGAGTGGTAGAAATACTAAGAGGCTCTCCAGCCTTCGAAAGACACCACTCAAGAACGTCTCTGATCTTCCTTTATGCTTGGGATAATGCATCATCCTAGAATCTTTAGCTTGTGCAGAATTTCTACTGGATTCTCAACTGTGGGATTCATTTATTGCTGCTCAGGGTTCAGCTATGACTCGCTGCTGGTATTTATGTAACTAGCACACACCAAGTTTTGTGAAAGATCTCTAAAGGTCTGGGGCTTTTGAACTGACTGATTTTTGGAGGTGACTGTGAGATTTAAAATTAGTCATTGTCCTTCCAGCCCATGGACGCACACACTGGTGCACGGCTACACAGATTCCCACACACACTGAGAAAGGAATCCCAACAATTCAGGTAGGTGATATATAATGGTATAAAGCCACGCTACCGTTTTCTTTGCTGTGTGTGAATAAGCTTGTCATGACCTCCCCCTGCCTCCACTGCTATTATTGGTCTAAATTATTGACCTGATTTTGAGATTATAGGTAAAGTATAATCATCTTGAGAAATCTGTATGCAGGTCAGGAAGCAACAGTTAGAACTGGACATGGAACAACAGACTGGTTTCAGATAGGAAAAGGAGTACGTCAAGGCTGTATATTGCCACCCTGCTCATTTAGCTTATATGCAGAGTACATCATAAGGAATGCTGGACTGGAAGAAACACAAGCTGGAATCAAGATTGCCGGGAGAAGTATCAATAACCTCAGATATGCAGATGACACCACCCTTATGGCAGAAAGTGAAGAGGAACTAAAAAGCCTCTTGATGAAAGTGAAAGTGGAGAGTGAAAAAGTTGGCTTAAAGCTCAACATTCAGAAAACGAAGATCATGGCATCCAGTCCCATCATTTCACGGGAAATAGATGGGGAAACAGTAGAAACAGTGTCAGACTTTATTTTGGGGGGCTCCCAAATCACTGCAGATGGTGACTGCAGCCATGAAATTAAAAGACGCTTACTCCTTGGAAGAAAAGTTATGACCAACCTAGATAGCATATTCAAAAGCAGAGACATTACTTTGCCGACTAAGTCCGTCTAGTCAAGGCTATGGCTTTTCGTGTGGTCATGTATGGATGTGACAGTTGGACTGTGAAGAAGGCTGAGCGCCAAAGAATTGATGCTTTTGCACTGTGGTGTTGGAGAAGACTCTTGAGAGTCCCTTGGACTGCAAGGAGATCCAACCAGTCCATTCTGCAGGAGATCAGCCCTGGGATTTCTTTGGAAGGAATGATGCTAAAGCTGAAACTCCAGTACTTTGGCCACTTCATGTGAAGAGTTGGCTCACTGGAAAAGACTCTGATGCTGGGAGGGATTGGGGGCAGGAGGAGAAGGGGACAACAGAGGATGAGATGGCTGGATGGCATCACTGACTCGATGGGTGTGAGTCTGAGTGAACCCCGGGAGTTGGTGATGGACAGGGAGGCCTGGTGTGCTGAGATTCATGGGGTCGCAAAGAGTTGGACACAACTGAGCAACTGAAATGATAATCATCTCACTGAGTAAACTGTTAAGAACACAAAACAAGGAAGGACCAAGAGAAAGCAAACCAGGCAAGAGACAAAGGGTGTCAGTAGTTGTAGCAAGGGCTCAAGAACTACATATCCTGAATTTATGCTGTCTTTGGGTTCATATCCCGGACGAGCCCAGTGTTTGGGGGCTTCCCTGGTGGCTCAGATGGTAAAGTGTCTGCAGGCAATGCGGGAGACACAGGTTTGATCCCTGGGTCAGGAAGAGCCCCTGGAGAAGGGAATGGCAACCCACTCCAATATTCTTGCCTAGAAAAATCCCATGGATAGAAGAGCCTGGTAGGCTACAGTCCATGAGGTTGCAGAGAGTCGGACACGGCTGAGCGATTCACTTGCTCTCTTGCTTGCTTTTACAACTATAACCATGTTTTGTGATGAATATTTTATACCAGAAAAGTGATATGATAAAGGAATAAGCTATAGAATCATGTGGGTAAAACTGAACTGCTTTGAAAGTGTCTAAAGAGAGAATGAATTCATTTTTGTACTTGTTATTTCACGTACATAATAATGAGCCAGTAAATGCACATGCTGAGCTTCCTTCTGTAAATCCAGATTCACTATAATTCAGGTTTGGGATCTTGGGAATTCAGAGTAGACTGAAGTGCTGTCTTGCTGCAGCCCTTTTGCCAACATGAATGAAGGGATGAAAGGACCCAGTGAAAGGCGCATGGGCCCTGTCCACTTGGCCCTCAGAACCCTGAGGATGCTGCAGCCACAGAAGTATATTTGCTGAGTGTTCAATAATTTATTCCAGAAACGTGACTTATGGATCACATGAAGAATACCAACCTCTTACATAGGCAGTGTGGCAGAATCTTGAATGGACCTTCACACATTATCTTATTGGCTGTATATAACAATGCTACAGAAACAGGGAAAGCATGGAAAATTCCTATTTTATAGAAAAGGGGCTCAAAGGGATTATGTCACTTGCCCAAGGTTTGGCCCAAACCAGAAGCCAGGGTGATCGAGAGTATGGCACTCTTTCCTCCTTCAACACTAGACTGAGGATGGCAGGTGGAGGGGTGGGGGCAGGTGGGATAAACATCCCCCTGCAATGCCCATCCAGATGGTTAAATACTAGAAGCAAATATTCCTAAAGGAAATCATTACTTTTTTCTGATGGCAGTGTAGTTTGAAAGGAATCTGAGAGCCTTAGGTAGATTAGGCTGAGTGAAGACTCCCTTGAGGTCTTTCCCTTTGAAAGGAGTCTAGGGTGGGCTTCTGGCTTCAGGTGATGCTGGCATAGATGGGAGAGTGTGGCCTTGACCTGTGGCCTGGTCAGCCTTGACCAGTCTGGCAGAGAAGTTCTGTAGGATGAGTGGCTCAGAAACCTACCTGCACAGAAGCTTCCAGTAAGCACCTGAGAAGGGAGTCGGTTAAAGTATTGGGTTGGCCAAAATGTTTGTTTCTGTAACATCTTATGGGCTTCCCAAGTTGTGCTAGGGGTAAAGAACCTGCTGCCCAATGCAGAAGATGGAGAGACGTGGGTTCGATCCCCTGGAGGAGGGTATGGCAACCCACTCCAGTATTCTTGCCTGGAGAATCCCATGGGCAAGAGTTGCCTGGTGGGTTACAGTCCATGGGGCTGCAAAGAGTTGGACATGACTGAGTGACTTAGCACACACACACACATGGAAAAACCCAAATGAACTTTTTGACCTACCCAACAGCATAGCCCCATTCAAGATCCCAGTGATTCCGAACGTGAAGACCCTGATGTCCCTGCTGACAATGGGACAGCAGCTGGGGCCCCTTGTGGCTCCAGACAGACCTACTGGGCACATCATGCGCTCCTTCCATGCCTCCCGTGAAGATATAGCACAAAAGGAAATTTCATACAGTACTGGCTGGAGTGTCAACTCTAATCCTTGGCAAAGGAAGATGTCAAAAGGTATTACCATTTAGAGCATACCGTCTCTTTAATCCAGTAATGTCCTGTTAGAATCTATCCAAACAAAATAAAGCCCAAGTACAGGATGCCTCTCAAACAAAGGCGTTCATTAAAGCATTCTTTGCAATGGCAGACAGTTGCCAACAATCTGTCTGTCTGCCAACATGGGAAAAGCTAAGTAATTATGATTATTATTTTCTGCGTATATGGTCCATGCACACAGGGGCATGCTGACCAGCAATCACAGAGCTTGAGGTACAACTAAACGTACCCAACTGGAAATAAAAGCTCATGATCACAGTGTGAAGCTGAAGGTTGTACTGTAAGCAATATTATAGTATATTCTCACTCCACTAAAAAAAATTTTTTTTAAAAGATCCTCAAAAATGGGTAAATACATGGGAATGAGCAGAGAGAAAGTTGGAGAGTGACATATACCAAACTCTTAATACTGTTTATTTTAGGAGCGATGGGATGAAGGGAGTCAGGAAGAGGAAGATAATCAGCTTGACACTCATATCTGTATAGCTTTCCTTGTGACAAAGAACATATGTTACTTCAATGGTTTAAAATGAAAAATGAATACACAGAAGATAGATGAAATATCTAATTCTTAGGAGGCAAAGCCAGGGAACCACTCCACAGAGCAAAGTTTTTTTTTTTGGTCACACTGTGGCATGCAGGATCTTAGTTCCCTGATCAGGGATTGAACCTGTGACCCCTGCAATGGAAGGGTAGAGTCCTAACCACTAGACCACCAGGGAAGTCCCTTTTGATAAATTATCAGCGTGCCTCTTGGAAGGGTTCCCCTTGTTCATCTCACTTGAAAGACACCCTGATTTCTGACAGCTTAAACACGAGGCTGAATTCTAGAAGCTGTGTGCTGTCCAAAGACAGCTGCAAGTTTCCAAAATCTAGACCTCTGAGCATGAGAAAAGAAAGATCTGCTCTTGTTTAACTGACCCCCCTGCTGCCGCATGTTCAAGCCCTTTGTTACCTACTTTTACCTCCCACCAGGGCTTCCCTGCTGGCTCAGACAGTGAAGAATCTGCCTGCAATGCAGGAGACCTGGGTTCGATCCCTGGGTTGGGAAGATCCCCTGGAGGAGGGACTGGCTACCCACTCCAGTATTCTTGCCTGGAGAACCCCATGGACACAGGAGCCTGGTGAGTTATAGTTCATGGGGTCTCAAAGAGTCAGACACGACTGAGTGACTTTCCTTTTCACCTTTGTACACATTTATAAAATATATAATAAAATACAATATTTATTATTATATTATTTATTAATTATAAAAAGGGAAAGGCTACCCACTCCAGTATTCTGGTATGGAGAATTCCATGGACTATACAGGACATGACTGAGCAACTTTCACTTTCCTTATGTCATGTACCCTGATCAGCAGAGAGCATGGGGCCAGGCAAATAAGCTGTACGCGCACTAAGTGTATTTGAATATTTCTTTATATTCCCCACAAACCTTTGAATTAGGGGCTTGAACCTGGCAGGCTGCAGTCCATGGGGGTTGCAAGAGTTGGACACGAATTTTTTGCAAACGAACAAAAATGAACCGTTCGTCAGTGAAAGTCCTGGGGTTTAGGGAGGTTTTGTATGACAAGGAGAGGGGCAGACTCAAGGAGCTGAAGATGGGAAAAGCAGTGGGGGAGAGGGAGAGAGAACACAAACGTGAAGAGAGAAACACACAGAAGGATTATTGATGCAACCAGCACTAAGATAGAAACACAGCAGCACACCTCTACAAGCCATAGAGACAGGATGACAATTCTAAGTGGTCAGAATGAGTGGAAAAGAGCTTTAGAATAAAAGTATATGGAATGAGACCTAAATAGGTGTGCAAAAAGAAATGCACAAAAACTATACTCTTTGGGTATAACTACATCTAAACTCATTTGGCATTACATATAACAGCATTTATAGAAGAATTTAAGAATCATTCCAACCTCAACGTTAGAACTGTTTTACCAAGCCTGAACCTTGAGTTTCCTTATGGCTTAAACACTTGTTTTTGAACCAACTTTAATACCCCCGCTATACATTTAGGTCCACTTCAAGTACTTTAAACTCACGTGTCTCAGAGTGCTGATGACGAAGATGCTAAGTTCCTTTGCTAGAAATTCTTTGAAGTGCTCAAGATTTTGGCTTGATAACCTCTGCTTAACGCTTGGGAATAAACCTAAGTAAACATTTCTTCCTATTTCACTGATAGTAAAAGGGAATTTCTAAAGGCTGTCTGTTAAGTTTCTAAATGGCAAAGTGCAGATTCCTTTTTTTAATTGCACATTAAGATAAAACCAATGAGAGCTCTGGACTTTGAGTAGTAAGTCGATTTTCTCATTGTGTAACTTTGACAGTACATTTTAATCTGTTTTAAAGCCTTAAGATTCCTTTCAATTACTCAATACAGAATATGATGTTTCTTCACAAGTAAAATGATTAAAATTTCCCTTTTGGTCCTGCTAAAAGACCATTTCTACAGAATAAAAGCTTTTTCTCTATAGTCACTTACTGCTATGTGAAGATGAAAGTCCACCGAATAGATAAAAAATGACCAAGTATTATATCGCCTAATTTCTAACCCTCTCAAACACAGTTCCATATGACTGCACCACATGTGTTCCTGGCTGATGCAAAAAAGTGAAGAATTCAAAGAGAAAAACACTGATCAGGGAAAAACAGGAAGTCCCAACTTTGAAAAACACTGAATCCACCTTCTCGGCAAACCACAAAGAGATTAGACAAACCAAGTATTTGTTGACACTGGCTGTAAATTTTGGAAGGGACTAGAACCTTAAAATATATCTGGAATGAGACCCAAATCCCCTTTTCACTGGTTCTTTTCTTTTGGAAAATATATTTTAAAGGAACTGCTAAGGAGAAATCTAAACTTACATATTCATTCCTGTAGAGATTAGCACTATGATATGAAGTTCTGTTTTCAAGAGCTGTCGTAAGTGTGTATAGGCGTGTGTGTAAGCCATCTTCTCATAAGTTCTCACAGTTTATTTAATTCTTTTGAAAACCCAGTGAAGTAGGGAGTCTTAGCTCTTGTGAGAGATGGAGAGACTGAAACTCATAGGGAAAAAATAATTTTTTCCTAGTCAGAAAGCTATTTGTGGCAGAGCTGGGACCTTGGCCTGGAAATCCAGCAGAGTGAGCCGGGAAGCATGTGGGCCATCACTGAGGTCTGAGCTCCCCCTTGTCCTAGCTGTGTTCTTTTGGGCATATGACCTTGCCTCTCTGAGATGCACAGTGCTTAGCAAAATGGGAATGCTTGCCCCAATAGGTCTCCTGTAGGACAGATTTTAGGATTAACTGAAATTATGTCCATTAAAGTGCTTAGTACCAAAGGAGGCAAATCACCAACCCTTTTTCCCTCCCCCAGATAAAAACTCTGGGGAGATATGCTGCTGTGGACATCTGCCCTGACCTAACCAGGGCACATCAGGGGCTTCCAAGGCTCCCATGGGCCCTCAGGATGCCATTGTGTTTTATTCTCTCAGTCAGTGCTCAGATGCTCAGTCGTGTCTGACTCTCTGCAACGCATGGACTGTAGCCTGCCAGGCTCCTCTGTCCATAGGGTTCTTCATGCTAGAATACTGGAGTGGGGTGCCATTTCTCCCTCTAGGGGATCTTCCTGAACCAGCGATCAAACCTGTGTCTCTCGTGCCTCCTGCACTGGCAGCAGATTCTTTACTGCTCGTGCCAACTGCAAAGCCCTTATTCTATTCTATTTATGTCATTATTCTTAATTAATTTTTTTATTTAAAAAATGTTTTATTTTTAAAGCCGTTTTTATATGCATTTATTTATTTTTGGCCACACTGTGCAGCATGTCTGATCTTAGTTCCCCAACCAGGGATCGAAACTGTGCCCCCTTCATTGGAAGCACCGAGTCTCAACCACCAGACAGCAGGGGAGTCCCAGGATGCAATTTTAGCTCGGGGCGTACTGGAAATTATTCCTGAAGACCTGGAGCAGGTCTGGGATTAACTTGCTTTTCGGAGGAGCCGCAGCCTGTGGAGAGATCCAGGCTCCGAATTTTGTCCGGATGCACTGGGTTACACCCACAGGGCCTGCAGTGTGATCTCAAGGGGGTTGGTGAAGGACTCTATTTCTGGGTGATGACAAGCTCAGTCCTCCAGAAGTGACTGTGATGACTCAAACTGTATGAAACTTCAGGTTCTCCATCAGTGAGCAGGTGAGGGGCAGCGGGAAGGCAACATTGGTAGGTGCTTTGTGATCTCCATAAAAATGCAAAGATACAGATTCAATGCAGGAATTCCCAAAGCGCCTTCTCCACCAAGTGCTGCCTAACCAGGCTCCTTCAGCCTTAATAACCCCTTCCTGCCTCTCATTATTTATACACGTTTCCCTTGCTTAAAAGATAAGTGGACATGAGTTCTGAATAAATTCAGCCATGCAGTCACAAGCAGCAGTAGCAAAGCAAAACCAAGAAAACTCCCCATTACTCAATATACATTCTCATTAATCTGTCAGCTTTAGAAGAACACACGCAGTGCGTGTCACGCAGCATGGGTTTCACATGCTCAAAATCAGCTTTCAGCAATAGCTCATTAAGTCAGACATCTACCCAGGCGTCTACCTCGGGCCCTCCCAGCTCTGACTGTCACCCGGTAAATCTTGGCCAGGCAGATGCCATGCGGACCCGGCCTGTTGGCAATCGCTTGGTTAGGAAGACGGTTCAGTAGCTATCACGTGCCCAGGGCTGTGGAGCATACAAAAGAGACTGGAGACGAGGTCTCTGCCTCCAAGGAGGTTAGAAAGCACAGAACCAGTAAAGAGAGACTGGGACTTCCCAGGTGGTGCTAGTGGTAAAGAACCCGCCTGCCAGTGCAGGAGATGGAAGACATTCGGGTTTGATCCCTGGCTCAGAAAGATCACCTGGAGGAGGGCATGACAACCCACTCTGGTATCCTTGCCTGGGAAATCCTAGGGAGAGAGGAGCCTGGCTGGCAACAGTCCAAGGGGTTTCAAAGAGTTGGACATGACTGAAGTGACTTAGCACGTATGCAAAAAGTGATTAAAATGCTAAACGGTGGTAAGATAAGGACTGGCGGTGAGACATTTGATCAGCGACAGGCCCCATGTGTGCTGGAGAAGACGGGAAGGGTTCTGCGGTGGCAAGGAGAAGTGGGGAGGGCTCTGGGGGCGGTTTGGAGTGATGGAGTAGAGCCTGCTCTGGGCTCACAGAGAAGAGGCTGGGCCTGGGGGGTGGAGGGATGAGAGGTCGGGTGGGGTTGGGGCGTTTAGAGTGGATGTGATTGGCAACTGAGAGCTTGTGAGCTAGAGTTTTGAAGGTTGATCTGGTAGGAATGTGTGTAATGGGCTAGCGTGAGAAGGAATGAGCCAGAAAACCACCTCTTATCACAACACACCAGGGAACAGGTATTTAGTCCAGGACCCAACGGCCAACATTCATTTTGATGCAACAGGTGAGATCTGCTTCTCATGCGCCTTGAGAACCCCTCTCTCGGGTCAGTCTCCCTGAGGGCGGGACCTTATCCAGGTTGTCAATCAACACTGATGAAACGAAAGAACAGGTCAGGATTTCTAGCTGAGGTGCAGCGGGGCGGGGGTGGGGTGGGAACTGCCTGAAACTGGGCACCTGGAGCACACAGGCTGGAAACAACGCCTGGGACTAACCATTCTCCAAGTTATGTAAACCAAAAAATAAAACAATAGTTACAGCAGAGCCTTAAAAGAAAAGAGAGAGGGAGAGAAAGATGGACATTCTTACGAAGTTATATTTTTGCCTGGAGAATCCCATGGACAGAACACTGGTGGGCTACAGTCCCTGGGGTCACAAAGAGTAGGACACGACTTAGTGACTAAATAACAACAATCTTTAGGTAAGGATGTTTGACCAGGGCCAGGCAGCCTTGACCTTGACATCTTAGGATCCTGGACTTGAAAAAATGCCCACAGAGGGGTGGGGTGGGAGGGAAGCCACGAGGGCGGGGATGGGTGTATACATATGGCTGATTCACGTTGTTGTACAGCGGAAACTAACAGATCATCGTAAAGCAACTATCCTCTAATTAAAAAGAAATGTGATTTTTTTCTACTTAGTTCTAGGGGCTCTCCTCACTGAAAATTTTCATTGAGCTTCATCTATATATGAACATAAAAAAATTTTAAGTAAAAAAAAAAAAAAAGAAAAGAAAAATGCCCACAGGGATACCATGAGTTGCTGCAGCCTCAACAGATTCTGCACCGTGTGCAGTGACTGCTCATGAGACCTCGTTTATCTCTGGAGCATGCGTGGCCATGGACCTCATCCTCAGTGCCCCCACCTCTGGCAGCTTTGTTCTGCAGCTCCTGGGAATTTTCTGCAGCCCGGAGGGGTTGTGCCAGCTCAGAGGGCTGGAAGCCTGGTGAATCCCAGAGGGATGGAGGCCAGTGAGACCACTACTGCTGAGGTTAGTTTGCACACTCAGGCTAAATGGGATGAGATGCAGAGGTTACTGAGAGGCAGAAAACATCATCCAAGGGCCAGGTGGCCAGGAGCAAAAGATTTACGAGACCGGGGACACAGAGTAAGATGGCAGGAAAGTGACAGGCTAGAAGGGACCCTGATGCTGCTCAGCTTTACTGCCTCTGTTCTGCACATGAGACTCCCTTCATCCTGAGGGAGTCTGCCCTGGACATCTGCAGGGGACACCACGTGGCCCCAGCTGGCTAACCAGCTAGCCGGCTGGGAGCCCTTGGTGTCTTCTGGCAGGGCAGCTGGCAAGGTCCTGGCAGGACCCTTTTCTTGCCCTGTTTGCTCTCTCGTGGGGCAGTAAGTCCTCTTCCTCTGCCATCACTGCTTTTCTTTGTTGATTGATGAATGGGGTGACCGCCCACGGGGGGAAAAATGTGTCTCTCCAAGTGTTAGAAGTGGTGCTTACAGAGGATACATTTGAGTCTGCAAAGCTAACGTGTTTACAAAGCGAACGCTTATCTGATGGCAAACTTCTATTGGGATAAACAGCAATATCGCCAGGGATCTGTTAACCCTGGGGAGAACCAGGTCCCGTGAGATGCCGCTGGAATCTGTGCGGCTGCCCTCTTCTCTTCAGCAAAGGGCACCATGGTGTCTGTGCCCTGGGAGGACCTCACGGTTTCGAGCAGGGAAGCACTGTCGGGAAATGCTGGGAACACCAGCTGTTCTGGGGCAGCAAAACCCATGTGCAAAGGAGGCTTATTTTAGCTACAGTGGAGGCCTGGAAAAAGGTGAATTACTCTAGCTGGAAGTGTAACGTGCAGCTTCCTGAGTGCCCAGCCCCGCCTTGGCATTGACTGTGAAGCCAAGACAGGCAGACGTGGGGTGGCTGAGAAAACCCTTGACCTGAAGGCAGCTGATGCGGCCCTGGAGCCCTGAGGATGTTTTAACTAAATCCTCCTTTGCTCTCTCTCCTTTCTTCATTGTAACCCTAATTACTGAATTAATTTTCCTTCCACAGAAAATCCTTTTGCTTGCTGTTAGATCGGTTTAAAGATAAATCACCCCAGGTTTACTAATGGCTGCAATTTGTAAAAGTGCTGCGGTTAAAAGCTGACCCCCACAAACAGATCACTTCCTAAGGTGCTGCTGAATTTTTTTTCCCACGGAGGTGATAAACCTAACACACAAATGACAGAGCTGGCTACAAATCATACAGCAAGTGTGCTTTTTAACAGATACAGCCTTAAGATCTGGAACGGACCAGACTTCTTTTCTTGGAATTGGACTGAGGTTGCACTTAGCACTACCTTGTCCTAAAACTTCGAAGAAACCCATACTGCGTTCGCGTCAGCACCAGCTGAAGCAATGGAAATAGAACTGCTTTTGTGCTTTGGGAGGCATGCCCTTGTGTTTCCCTTTGCTGGGCTGTATGTTTCCGGAGGCAGTGGAACTAGAAGGCACGGAAATTGTGTGTACTCTGCTACTTGGCTGAGGGACCTCAAATGCCCGGATCCAGGTGTGGTCCAAAGCTTATCCACCGCATCTCACCCCTCACATGCTGCTGCAAACAGGAGCTCTTTCCAGAAGCTGGAGTTTTCACATTCATGCACAGAAACATTTGCTATTTTCTCTGCGGCAGTTTAGTGACAACACATAACTCGGTCACTGGTTTGGAGCCCCTGAAACGCCAATCCTTTAACCACCTGATGTGAAGAACTGACTCCTTGGAAAAGGTGCTGATGCTAGGAAAGATTGAAAGCAGGAGGAGAAGGGGATGATAGACGATGAGATGGTTGGATGGCATCACTGACTTGATGGACATGAGTTTGAGCAAGCTCTGGGAGTTGGTGATGGACAGGGAAGCCTGGTGTGCTGCAGTCCATGGAATCGAAAAGAGCAGGACACGATTGAGCAACTGAACTGAACTTGGAGCCCCTATCACCAAACATCAAAATCAAGCAAGAAGAGGGTGAAAAAATTGACCTTAAAGGAGAATAAAATTCAGTTGTGATCTACTAAATATTGTTGTTTGCTATTTGATCAGGCATTTTTTTTTTTGCATTTGAAAAAAAGAGACAGCTTTTTCTTCTAAACTAGAGAATTCTCTTAACAATATTTTGTGGTTCTTAAGCTCACTTTAAGTGAAAGTAAGTCCCAAATCATATGAAATTGACTAAGGAGCATAGGAGAAAATGAGGAAGGAAAGTGCTGGATTCTTGAAGCAAGCCCTCACCCTTTTTAAATGAGAACTCACAAGACATATTGCAAAAGCAGATTGTAGCACAAAATATACAGAGGCAAATATAGTGAGATGAGCCCAGAGACTGTGAGGCTGGTTAATTACTCCTCTCGCAACGTAATCACACCTTATTACTATTTTGTTCCTTGGAGCCTAGTAGAGTTAAAATTATATTGGACATATTTTCCTTTCAGATTGTCAAGTGAATCACTGCCAAAAAAAAAAATTCTTTTTCATGTGATATTTCTTACAGAGAAGTTTGTATCTGTGCTCTTTGGGTCTCATTTTGATGTATATATCTTAGAAGGTTTAACAGAATCCCTGGACAAAAAGGTTTCTTTTTTCCAGGCTGTTTCCCTTCAATTCAGTTCAGTCTCTCAGTTGTGTCCGACTCTTTGCGATCCCATGGACTGCAGCACGCTGGCCTTCCCTGTCCGTCACTATCTCCCAGTGTTTGCTCAGTTCCCCGGAAACAAACTCCATTGCTTCCACTCTGTCCCTAACGTTTGACCTGGCGATTACCGACGTCACTCTAGGTTTGGAAGCTGACAAGCACACTCGAAATTTCTGAAAGTGTGTTCCAGGAACACAGTTTCCTGGATGTTAATGTGCTAAATATAAAAAAGCACAAGGCAGGCAAATAACTTTAGGACACAAAGTCGAACATTTTTTTTATTTTAGAACTTCTCAAAGCTTTTATATGCTAATCTGTGTTATAAACCTCTAAGGGGACAATGGTATTAGAGAGTTTCCCAGGTGATTCTGCCTACAGAATCCTGTTTTTGAAGCACGTGTCACACTGCTGACTTTTCTAAACAGGATATGCTCTTGCTAGGTGTGCACGCACAGCTGAGGAAATCAATACTGAGGGTAGGGTAATTTTTTGAACAGGAGAATAAAGACGTTTCATCAGTGTTCACTGATGATCAAACAGGGTGACACTGTTAGGAGCTCCCTTGGATCTGGTTCCTGCTCTGGCACGAGTGGCTTTGGGGTCTGGAGAAGTTACCCGCTCATCTGGCATGATTTGGATGGCCTCTGAGGTTTTCTGACTTCCCTGGTGGCTCAGACCGCAAAGCGTCTGCCTACGATGCGGGAGACCCGGGTTCAATCCCCGGGTCGGAAAGATCCCCTGGAGAAGGAAATGGCAACCCACTCCAGTTGGAAAATGCCATGGACAGAGGAGCCTGGTGGGCTACAGTCCACAGGGTCACAAAGCGTTGGACACTGAAGGGTTCTTGAGGCAAGAATAGTCAGATCTATGGTTTTTCCAGTACTCATGTGAGATGTGAGAGCTGGACTTATAAAGAAGGCTGCACACCGAAGAACAGATGCTTTCAAATTACGGTGTTGGAGAAGAGTCTTGAGAGTCCCTTGGACTCCAAGAAGATCCAACCAGTCAATCCTAAAGGAAGTCAGTACTGAGTATTCATTGAAAGGACTGATGCTGAAGTTGAAACTCCAGTCCTTTGGCCACTTGATGCGAAGAGCCAACCCGTTGGAAAAGACCCCAATGCTGGGAAAGATTGAGGGCAGGAGGAGAAAGGGGAGACAGAAGATGAGATGATTGGATGGCATCACTGAACCAATGGACATGAATTTGAGCAAACTCCAGGAAATAGTGGAAGACAGAGGACCCTGGCATGCTGCAGTCCATGGGGTCACAAAGAGTTGGGCACAACCTAGCAACTAAACAACAACAACAATAACAACAACATCTAGTTTGCATGGAATCTGCCTCCCAGTTCTTAATTACCTTGTGAGTATCTACCAGCCTAGTCTAGACAGTAATTCACATGGACTAGTTGACATATGTTATTGAGGCTAGATGCACATAGAACTTGGTAGATGGTTTCATCAGACTGCAAAAATATTCACTTTGTCTTCTGAGACAAAGTTAAGACCACACTGTCACTGGCTAGCGCATGCTGCTAGCTGTCCCCCAGGTAAACCGAGCTTGCTGTCTAGCCAGATGTCAGTCAACAGACAGTTTGGAAAATCTTCAGTTTCAGTGGTCTATGCTCCTAAGTCTTTTGATTAGCAGAGACGTTTTGAGAAGATATATATAAAATTAATAGGTAATTTCTGACTCGTTCACAATCTAGGTGGGGAGAAAAGATAAACTTATAAAACTTATACAACTTATACAAGTAGACATACAATTACATGCAATGTGGGTGCAATTCTGTAACCATAAGTTTCAATTTTTCTACGCTTCTGCCATCTCAGTGCGTCTGGGTCAAAACCACTAAAGGTACAAGCTGCTTAATTCAGTAGTTATTGAATAAAATAAAACTATTAATCAATTAAAGAGAATTATTCTCCGTGTGTCACCTCTCCCCACTCGCTACCTGCTCCCTGGGGTACCTCTCTGCCCCCACCCCCCGCCCAAAAAAAAACCAACGAAACTTTAAACATCCCATCATAAAATTTATTTGCGAGGGCAGAGACAGTCTACGTAAGCCGACTGCTTGAACATGGTTTAAAACAAGGGGCTTCAATGTTTTAAATGCACCGTTCATCTCAATCTTTAATAATTACCAGTAGTGATGATCTCAGTCTCCACCAGAGCACTCCCCCTTTGGCAGTGTCTGGGGAGCGTTTGCTATTTGATCACCGGGCACTAGGAACCCTTTTCTCAGGAAGTCAGGGGAGGGACACTCGCTGTGGCTATGGCAAGAGGTCACCGTCCCGCTAGGAGGGCAGGGATGACTCTGCGAGCATCAGGAGCCAGCAGGGCCAGTTCCTGTGTGTGTTGATCTTGGAGGCCCTTCTAATGGGAATGAGCTGAAGCAGCTCTTCCATCAGATGGGATCCATCCTCCAGACGGTGCTAACCATCCTCTTGTGACCTCATGTGTGTAGTACAGGAAAGAAATGTGGGAAAGACAGTGAATCCCAGAACTTACATCTGAGGAAGTAACAAAGCAGAGAGAGTGTAAACATGCAGTAACTTCGCACTGCAGCATTATTTTAGGTACAAAATCACAACATTGGTCGTTGTGAATTCAGAGGATATGGTTCTACCTTAAAAAAAAAACAACACCTTTTTTAAAAAAATAAACTTCCTTGTGATGAAGATGAAAATTTTCTTGCATCTTCTTCCTCCCTAGCCCATTCTTAAACCCACCACCACAGAGTCACAGCTACACGGATGCAATCCCCTCCTGCATCATCAATGTCAACACACTGAGTTCATGAGCACTAAGGGATGAGCACTTCTCCATTGTTTAGGTACCAATTTCCTTAACCTGTACCAGTGGTGAGAAAGGCAAGCCTATTCAAATATTTTGCATTTTTGTATGTACATCTTTACGTGGACCTTCACTGGTTATAAATCTTTATTTAAATTATAAATCTTTAAAAATCAGACCCCTGATTGGCATGTCCTCTGAGTGCATACCAAGTCACTTCAGTCCTGTCTGACTCTTTGCGAACCTTTAGACTGTCGCCGGCCAGGCTTCTCTGTCCATGGGATTCTCCAGGCAAGTATACTGGAGTAGGCTGCCATGCCCTCCTCTAGGGGATCTTCCCGATCCAGGGATTGAACCCAGGCCTCCTGCATTGCAGGCGGATTCTTTACCGCCTGAGCCACCAGAGAAGCTCAAGAATACTGGTGTGGGTAGCCTATCCCTTCTCTAGGGTATCTTCCTGACCCAGGAATCAAACCCACATCTCCTGCGTCTCCGGTACTGCAGACAGATTCTTTACCCCCCGAGCCACCTGGGAAGCCCACTGTGTCCCCTACAGTAAGTCTATATGGCAGCAAAGTGGCACAGGTAAGGGGAGTATTTAAGTGCTTCAGTTATGTGTCTCCATCGTAACAGAAAGCTCTGATTCCCCTGCCCCCTCCCACCTTGTTTTCTATTTCTCCTTGAAATCAACTGTTCCTGGGATGAAATCATGCCTTTCTATAGAGATGCAGGGCAGAAGCTTGTCCTGCAGATGTTCAAGTCTTAACCTTCTGAGTTTCCCAGACTTCTCAGGCTAAGGCCAGGGACCACTTAGATGAGGAGCCTCCAAAGAAAACTCTGGACCCACAGGAAGTGGAGTGGATGACTCAACAGGATGGCTCCTTCCTCTGAGTCAGCCCAGTTGGTCTCAATGTGACCCTGGAGTGGGCACCGGGCTCCTGAAGCCAAAACAGTATTAAGATCTGAAACCAAGCTTTTGCTCACAAAGGAGCCTAAACAGGAAGTTAGGTTGTGATGCCAGTTGAACTGCAGCCACAGACACTGACTGTTTTCAGTCTCTGCTGCCACTGTTGCCCATTATTCTGACTTTTCAGAGGCTATATACCACGAACAGTTTCTGAACTCCACCCAAGAAAGGGAAGGTGCAAGACACAAATCTGAGTTGCGTGGAAGAGGAGAGTAACACTCGTGAAAGACACAAATCATTAACTTTGAAGACTGAAAGTAGAATAATGTTGAGCATGTTTGTACCTGGTTATACTAAGTCTGTCTAAGATAAACCTTCATTGATTTTGTGTTTAAAGCACCCAAGTGACAAGACCAGTTACATTAACCATGAATTTGGTGCCTGGCCATTTATTCCCATATTTTAAGTTTTCAGGAATCTCTTGCAACCGTAAGAGACTAAAGGGACAAGCGTATGTTTAACATCCACTTTCTATGCCCTCAGGAAGCATTATGTGTCTTTGGCTCCCTGACTTATTGTTCCATGGTGGACTTTTTCTTTCTAAATTAAAAAGTCAGCAAAAGAACAAAAGATTTAGTATGAGATTAAACCTTGTGAATCACTGTCAAGGTCTTTTTTTTTTTTCTTTTTTTAGCTCTTCTACATTGAGACCACTGGATGGTACAGTGCATTCATAAGATTCCAGATTCAATGCTCTCATTTCCATGGTGACAAAATGTCACTTGACAGAGAATTATGATTTCAGCGGGGCACCGTGGGGTGAAGAAGGTTGGAGGGAAATAAATGGACTATTAAAAGCAAAAGATAAATTGTGTTCCTGCATGTACTGCTCATGATTCCTCCAGCACAAGCCCACAAAGCCTCTCGAAGGAGGGGACCCCCTGCCCCCCACCCCCCAGCAGCATCTTGCATCCCCAATGCTCTACGTTGGCTGTAACGAAACAGTTACTCGGCTGGCGAAAATCTCAACACTGCCAATGAAACAAGCTCAGCCACTTTATGACCTGACTCACACAGAAGAGAAAGAAAGGGCTGACCAAGCTCCACAGCCCAGAGACAGGGGGAGGTGGAAGAGGAGAAACCAGCAGTCTGGGCGCCTGGACTCTTTCTTCCCTGACGACTCCACCTAGACTAGACACATTATTCTTTTCCAGATGAAAAAGTCCTCATGCACAACTGGGAAAAGTCAGTGGGAGGCAGGGTTGCTGGTTTCAGCTCATAAAACCCCCAGTATACTGTAGAGACCTTTGAGTTGCCTTGTGGGTGTAAACTGTTGGAACTAACAGCAAAATAGCAGTCTGATGACCTTACCCATTGTCCCCCAAAGCAAGCCAACAATTAACCTTGTGTGATACCACAAGAATAAAAAGAATATTGAAACTTCTATCTTCAATCACTGAGTTTTTAGCTTACTAACATTTGAACACATTTCTGTTTCAGAGGCAACCCCTTTCTTTGGAGTCCTAGGGTCTAACACAAAAAGAAACTCTGAGCACTTTCTGTTAAGTTCCTGTTTTCTGCTGAACAAAATTTTGACCGCTATGAACACTTTTCCAAGTTAAACAATTCACATCTGCATGGCAACAAGGTCCTAGAGCTGGAATATTTCATCCACATTTTTATAAAGAGTCATACTTGATATTATCCATCTTTATTCAATTTCTCCTTAATTCTTCAAGGTCTGAAGACCAACAGGAAAATACATGGCGCATTATATGTATTATACATGTTGCTTGTTAGAAGTCTTTTTTTCAAGAATGAACATAGAAAATAATGCACTTTTCTATTTCAGTTCATGGTTCCATCAGAGCCTTTTCATTCCTTTTCCCTTCTATAAAATTCCCGATAGGATACTAAATTTTTTTTCTCAAAGAAGACATACTTAACAAAGACATCTCAAAAGACATATACCTAATTATAAAATGTAAAACAGACATTCTTATATTTAGTATCTTGGTGGTGGTGGCAGTTTGGTCGCTAAGTTGTGTCGGACTCTTTTGTGACCCCATGGACTGTAGCCTGCCAGGCTTCTCTGTCCATGGGATTTCCTAGGCAAGAATACTGGAGTGAGTTGCCATTTCCTCCTTCAGGGGATCTTCCTGAATCAAGGATCGAACCCACGTCTCCTGTACTGGTAGACTGATTCTTTACCTGCTGAGCCACCAGGGAAGCCCTTAGTATCTTGATAGGCTACTTTAAATCATTTGATGCTGAAGATAGTTTTTTACTGTTAGCAATATTTATTTTAAAAAATACCAACAGGGCATCAAGAATCATGAAAACTACTAAGGGAAAACTGATTTTTCTTTAAAAGGTAATGTGTCCTCAAATTAAAATCCAAACCAAGAAGCCATTTTCTACCAAAATGTAAGTAAACTGGGTAAATGTTTCTGATTTGAACCATGTTCTCAATAGCCCCTTCCCTCTGCCCTCGTTAATATACTGGCCAATTCCTCCCCCTAGAGTTCCCTTGACTGTTACACAAATCTCTAATGCTGTCTCTCGGTCCAGAAGCAAACTGTATGGGGCATTACAGGACACACACACACACACACACACACACGCACAAGAAGCCTCTCTCTCTCAAACACTGAACAAGCAATACTCAGCCTTGTAGCTGACAAGACTCTCTCATCAACCCAACATCAGTCAGACTCCTTTGAGCCCTCTTTTCCACTACGTCTCATTGACCTTGGCCTGTTGAGTCATTGGCAGTGAGAATCCTGCCATGTCAGTTTATCAAGAACTCTCCTACCCTTGATATCTGATTACCCTCAATATCTGATTACATGCCTTATCTGCCTCACTTGGCCTGCCTTGAGCAAGGCCTGTGAGGTCAGGTTAGCAAGGATCCCCCATCCTTTTGTTGATTTTATTTGTTTTGTTTTTTGTTTGTTTTATAGGTTGCACCTTGAGATCTGGTTCCCCGACCAGGGACCAAACCCATATATCCTGTCTTGAGAGAGTGGAGTATTAACTACAGGACCACCACAGAAGTCCCAAGGATCCGCCCATCCTTGATGTCTCCTCTTTGTAATTTTCCATCCCTGGGCCCCCTCCTCAGCTCATCAGCTGTAAATTTCCACTTGGCCTGCTGGACTCATCGTTGAGCTTGATCTCTTGCCCCTGTTACAATAGCGTTGACTCCCTAGTGCAAGACTGCTGTTGTTCAGTTGCTAAGTTGTGTCCAACTCTGTGACCCCATGAACTGCAGCACACAAGGCTTCCCTGTCCTTCACTATCTCCCTGAGTTTGCTTAAACTCATGTCCATTGAGTCAGTAATGCCATCCAACCATCTCATCCTCTGTTGCCCCGTTCTCTAGTGCAATAAAGAAAGTGAAAGTGAAGTCGCTTAGTTGGGTCCGCCTCTTTGTGACCCCATGGGCTGTAGCCTATCAGGCTCCTCCGTCCATGGGATTTTCCAGGCAAGAGCACTGGAGTGGGGTGCCGCTGCCTTTTCCCTCTAGTGCAATAGTCCTGAATCAAATCTTCCTTATCATTTTAACAAATACCAGACTAATTTTCCCCTTAACCTGAGGGACAATCAAAAGATGAATGAAGTATAAATGTCCTCAAGCAACTGACTGTCTAGATGTGGAAAGAGACCTGAGGTACAGCAACATGAACACAAGGCAGCATGTATTGAGTGCTATGGATGGTTAACACTACAAGCAAAGGGCTGCGTTTTAATTTTATTTTGTGTAATCATCCTTGCCATTTTTATATATGGTTGAACAGGTTCTTATGAGCGTTACCCATTTTTCAGTGCATGTAAAGGTTTTAGGGTGTTATAAGGAGGTGTTAAAATTGGCTCACAGATACTCTCAAGGGTATGCATTTCAGCAAAAACACAAGTGAAGCCTGAATTCCCTCGGGGAATAGTAAGTTCAGATGACAGAGTGATTTTGGCCAAAATATAAATACAGAAGAGTCACAAGAAGAAAGGTGAATTAAATGGAATCAAAATGTGTAGCAGTTACCTCAGCTTTGTAGTGCCAAGGTGGTCACAAAGTTTCATGTCATGTTGGAAACTCCTGACGTGAAAAGGATCGCTACTCTCCCGACATGAAAAGGATGGATGCTTATGTCAATGCCTGGAGCCTCGTGGCATGGACCCCTGGGTGGGGCAACCCTCAGCTAAGCTTTACAGGCACTTGGCCACCAATCAGTGAATCCGCCGTGGCTCAGCAGCTCCAATCCACATTTCTTGGCTCCCTACTTGCTTCCCTACACTGCTCCAGAGACAGCTTCTTAAAATATGGACAAAATCATGCCACTTCCATCTTCAAAACCCAGTAAGGACTCCCACTGCCTACAACCATAAGTCTAAACCTTTACCTGTGTCTGACTTGTGTTAGGTCCTTTTCCAGCTGCTTCTTCTGCCTGCCTTTCTCTGCATCCTGCCCAGGTCCTGAGCATCACTTCCCTCCTGCTTTGCTTGGATTGATTCCTCAGGCCACGCACACCTCTCTCCTAATTCCCCCTTATCCTTCAACATGCAGCTCAGGTGCCAAGGTCTTGAGACAGCATTTCTGCTTCTCACATCAGAGTCAATCATTCCTTCCTTCAATATCATTTCCACAGACAATTGTCAATCTTTACATGGCATTTATTTCATTTATATATAGTTTTATAAAGTTAGTTACTTATACGTTTGCCTGCTCCACTAGGTCATAAATCATGAGTGCAGAAGACTCTGTGTGTGTGTGTGTGTGTGTGTGTGTGTGTGTGTGTGTGTGTGTGTGTATGAGAAGGAGAGAGACAGAGAGAGACAGAGAGAATGAGAGAGAGATCAATGTACTAGCTTCTGGCAATATCAAGTATCTAAAAATGTAAATATAATAAATGCAGAAGGCTCTGTGTGTGTGTGAGAGAGAGAGAGAGAGAGACAGAGAGACAGAGAGAATGAAAGAGACAGAGAGAATGAGAGAGAGATCAATGTACTAGCTTCTGGCAAATATCAAGTATCTAAAAATAAAAATATAATAAATGCAGAAGGCTCTGTGTGTGTGTGTGAGAGAGAGAGATAGACAGAGAGACAGAGAGAAGGAAAGAGACAGAGAGAATGAGAGAGAGATCAATGTACTAGCTTCTGGCAAATATCAAGTATCTAAAAATGTAAATATAATAAATGAGTCCCAAAGTAGATGGATTAAGTCAGATCTTTTTTTTTAAAGCTCAACATGTAGTCTGTTTCTGATACGAAGGCATATTTTATAGCTTTTTTTGACTCCAACTCAAGGATATACTCTGGGTCAACCTATTTAAGAATATATCTGAACAGCTCGTACTTTCAACCTACAGCATCTCCTGGGTCATTAAGTTTACCAAAAGTCGCCCAATCCAATTCTTTATCTTCCTTCCTCTCCTCTCTAACTAAAAATATAGTTCCTTCAAATTTCTTGGGGGGTGGTGAAGGAAACTGAGTCTTAAGTCCAGAACACCAATATTTCTTAAACAAGGCCACTCCCTACTTGGAAACAGAACTGGAATATTTGGTAGAGTTTTCACCTTTCTAGTCTAAAGAGTCCTGACCTCTGAAGTATGTTCTAATATGTCAGCATCTTATCTCTGTCCTTTTCAACATGTCATTTCGTCCTTTCTGGCAATTCTGTAATTATACCAGACAAACCATGCTCAGAACATTAGGTCTGTGGCTACTTAGAAAAATAAGGGGAACTTTTTCTGTTTCATTTTCAATCCCTTCCACCTAATGAAATATCCACATCTCTGGCAGGACCTCTGGGCTGATGTGTTCAAGAGAGATACACAAGTCTCCTGGGTTGCACCACAGGTGAGGATTTAACAAGTGATGCTCACTCTGCTGTAATCAGAGGGATGCCCTCCCCATAAATTCACTAGTTAACAATGAGCACATACGCGAATGGGTGTGTGTGTGCAAGTGCATGTGTTATAACAGGACAAAGCCACAGCCTTCACAATTCTCATCAACAGCTGTGCTCATTATCTGTAATCTCAGCTATTTCACCATGTACTTCCTCCCATGGATTATTATCAAAACATCAGGGATCTTGATTTTCCATGTGATTCTGAATCCATATGATTTCCAGAGAACCCCATGGGTTCTACATTTCCCTGGAGATATGCTAATTCTTTGGCCAAAGTCAGTTCTCATGAACGGTAGAGTCTTTATTAGCTCCTGCCAAGGAGTATTCTTTCGGAGAAGGAAATGGCAACCCACTCCAGTGTTCTTGCTTGGAGAATCCCAGGGATGGCGGAGCCTGGTGGGCTGCCGTCTATGGGGTCACACAGAGTCGGACACAACTGAAGCGACTTAGCAACAAGGAGTATTCTTTACTTATAAGATAATATAACCACAGCTTGGCCACTTCTAGACAAATAGAGCAAGGAACACTGGGGGTCCATTCAGAGACAGGGGCCACAAGGCAGACAGAGACAGTGGCCAGAGGGTCAGTGAGTGCAGAGGCACCAAATCCAGAGACCAGCCACTGCTGAGAACAAGTTGAGTCTAGTTATTCTAAAAGTCAGCTTGCTCAGACTTTCAATGTAAAGATCAAGGGTTCCAGTCAATAAGCTAGTCATATCCCAAGGTGGGTGGGTTATTCTTACATTGGGTTGGCCAAAAAGTTTGTTAGGGTTTTCTGTAAGATCTTATGAAAAACCCCAGACGAACTTTTTGGCTAACCAATAACATGGCTAAGTCTGAAATCCGGTCCCTACATTTTTCGGTTTGCAGGTCCCATCCACTGGACTGTTCAATTCTGCTAGAGGTATTGTTGGTGTATCAGTTGACAACACACTGAAGATAAGATGGTGAGAAAGTATTCCTGACCAAAAAATGCACCCCCCGTGTTGTTATTCTAATGTGGAGACCTATTATGCTGAAGTTTCCTTTTTCCAACCTAAAAGCATGTTTGCTTTGTTGACCTAAAGCAGTTGAAGGAAGGAGGTGGTTGTCTTAGGACAGGATACTCCACTTTTGGACCTGCCATATCTGAGTGTGTTACTTTCAACAAGGAACCTCTTGGGGACTCAGTTTCCTTACGTACAAAATAAAAGAGGGCTGTTTTAGAAGCTCCAAGAAAAGACAGAGGAGCTACTTTAAATGGACCTAAGTTTAGTTTCTTCTAAACCTCGAATAACTGGATGGGTGATTTTTTTTTTTTTCTCACTGTGCTTTCACTGCCAAATGATCTAATTTAGCACCCAGAGTGATCTGGAGCATAAGAAAGGAACAGGACCTAGCAAGAGAGAGAAGAGAAAGGTTCAGATTAGAAACTGTCAAGTTGAGAAGAAGGAATAAATCACGACTGCCTCACAAAGGATGTAGAAGGCTTGTTGATGACTTGTTCTCTGGATCTCTTCTCTCACAAAAGGTTTTTATTCGAGTGTCAGTGTTTTCATGAGGCCAGGAGTTTCAGCCGTCTTCCTTGGAACAGGAATGTCGAGTATATCTGACTGTTTCTCAGTGGAGCCTCTGTAATAGGCTGGTCTGGAACCAAGAAAAGCTTCTCAAAAATTCACCCGACCAAGAGGCAGGGCAGTCAACACGACAAGCCATGGGCTTTGGACACTATGCAATGTGATGGCAAAACAAACTCTCCCACAGGGAAAAGAAAAACACTCACTTGGGATGTGAGGCAAGACAGGGTCAGGGACCAGGCACATGAGCTTTTACCTAATTTTATGGATCTTGGCTCTCCTACACGTATTGCCGTTTGTTAATGTTGGGTTAATTTTTTAAATTAAAAAATAATATAAAATTGGCTTTGATGATTCCATGGCATGTTATTTTCTAAATTCGAACATTTCACTGGATAAAATGCACCAATGCCTTTAGACATGGGCTCTCCTCTTTCTGTTGTTTTTGCCAAATAGACAGATGGAAAGGATGTATCGTGTAAGAGCCTCGGATTGGACACCGTGGGGTAGAAATGATGAATCAAAGCTTACGAATTCTGTTTGGCTTTCCGTGGCGCACTTTGGCAGCCTTGGGGTACATGTGTCAGAGCTTGTCTGACTCTGCATGCTGGGTGACGGTGGTAGGATTCTGTGTGTGTCAAGAAAACACGAGTGGAAATGAGTGAGATGCAAGGATGGAACTAGGAAGAGCCAAAAGGGAACGAAAGGAAAAAAAAGAAGAGCTCACGAGGATGCCAGAAAGAACAGAGATTATTTCTTAACTATCATGAGATGAAATACAATTGTTCTGTTGAATTCATCCTCCACCTGTTAAATACTCTGCATCCACCAGAGATTGTCCAACCAGCTTCCTTCTTATTCCTCTGCCCTCCTTCTGTATTTATCTTATACAGAAAGAGTCAAGAGGTCAGTCTCTTGACACTCACCACCACTTTGTAGAAATTCACAATGTGAAGAATCAAAAGATTGCTTATTTCTTCAGGGCATTTGTCTAGAGAATCATTCCCAGAAGATGGCTGTGCCCCAGACCTGGCTACCCAACCTGTACCACCAGCATCCAGTAGAAAGAGATTTCACCTGGAGAGAGGGGTCATCTACACGTGCATTGTGAAAGATAAAGAGCTCATTATAATAATAGCATTCAAATTTAAAATTTAAGAGCAGATGCAGAAAGGGCACGATTTTAAGACCAACATCTATCAAATTAGTCTGCCCATCACAGTTATGATTCATGACGTGTCCTGATGAAGGCTTTAGCTTTGTCCTCTCACCTACTTTACTCCACGTTGAAGTCCAGGCTTTGCCCAAACTCCATCTCCAAGTCCTTTCTGCTCTCCAGCAGGACCAGCGAGGGGAGAAAGCTGGCTCCCACCCACCATCGTCTACCTCTCCTTGAACTATCCAGCTTTATAAAAAGAAAATTTTTTAATGAGGCAGAAGAAATAAAAGGATCATAAACAGGTAAGTAAGTGCAAACTGGCCTCCACGCTACCCCCAGTCACAAGGCCGTCATTTTTCTGATGTGAATATGTGATTCTGCCCTGGCTTCTTTCATAAAGAAATAAAAAGTGTCACTGAATTACTATCATTCTGGTCTATAGCCTGTTGATATGTGTATCTAGTACACATTCAATACATGATCCTTTAGCAAAAGCCCCAACAAAAAACTTTTATTTCATTGCTTTGGCAGAGTCATTTTTGAAAAGAGCTAGCTTTTTTTAAAAATCATGAAATATCTTATTCTATTTTCTGTAAGATAGTAAAGACAGACCTGAATGAAGTTTTCGGTCAATCTAATAAAAACAAACAGAAATTTGTTGAGGTTTTAACACGGAGATTGAAAAGTAGTTTCACTCTAAGACTCAACTCTGAACAGGGAATGAATGATCAGGCTGCTGACATGAACAGGCCCTAGTCAGTTACAGAAGGGCACCGCTGGTGTCCAGAAAGAGCTGGTCCAGTTGTGGAAGGTAACTCTCCGGGAAGCTTCCATAATTATCTTCAGAAAAAAGAAATACTGAAACTACATATTATTCTGCTGTCTTTCTCTCTTTTGCATAACTTTTAAAATAACTAAACCTTGAAGAAAGACATTCTGGCAGGAAGCAGACTGATAGACAAGCCTGCACACCCATATCTTAATCTAGGACAATTCTAGTGTTAGGCAGTCAGGAAGGTGGGCCACGTGGGTCAGGGCTGTCTGAAGAAATAAGCCCTCCTGATGAGCCTGGCATGTATACAAGGTTCTCTCTACAGTTAAAAAACTGTTCAAAGGTTAAATGGAATGCTTTCTCATCTTCATGTTAGTATCCATTGAGAGAGCCACTTTCCAAGCCACCTCCTATGGACTTCCTGCAAGCAGTTTAAAACAAATTAAGCCTGATGTTGAATTAAGTTTGCAGCTCAGTAGACAAGGAAATGGCAACCCACTCTAGTATTCTTGCCTGGAGAATCCCAGGGACAGAGAAGCCTGGTGGGCTGCTGTCTATGGGGTCTCACAGAGTCAGATACAACTGAAGCGACTTTGCAGCAGCAGCAACAGCAGAGAACATCACTGGGAGATACACCTGCCCACATGTTTGGAGGCAAACACTTTGCTGTAAACTGAAAACACCTTACTCCTGCAGAAACAGTTAAGACTATGGAAATCTCGTATTTTATAAATAAGATTTTTATAGTTTTCGGCCAGTTTTTACACATTGGTGGCGCGTGCATGTGTGCTAAAGTCGCTTCAGTCGTGCCCGACTCTTTTCAACCCCATGGACTGTAGCCCAGCAGGCTCCTCTGTCCATGGGATTCTCCAAGCAAGAACACTGGAGTGGGTTGCTGTGCCCTCCTCCAAGGGATCTTCCTGACCCAGGAATTGAACTCGCGGCTCCTGCGGCTCCTGCATCGCAGGTGGATTCTTACCGCTGAGCCACCCGGGAAGCCCACACGTTGGTGGTTAAGTATAATAAAGTGTCTACATAAAATAAGGGTAATAGATGAGTGTACTTGCTAAATAAGTATGAACTTCAGTTCTAACCATAGGCTTGACTTTAGCTAAAGTACTGCTTTTATGGAATGAAATAAGAACTTACTGTGTACCATTACTGGAGAAGGCAATGGCACCCCACTTCAGTACTCTTGCCTGGAAAATCCCATGGACGGAGGAGCCTGGTGGGCTGCAGTCCATGGGGTCGCCAAGAGTTGGATACGACTGGGCGACTTCACTTTCACTTTGCACTTTCATGCATTGGAGAAGGAAATGGCAACCCACTCCAGTGTTCTTGCCTGGAGAATCCCAGGGACGGCGGAGCCTGGTGGGCTGCCGTCTATGGGGTCACACAGAGTCGGACACGGCTGAAGCGACTTAGCAGTAGCAGCAGCAGTGTACCATTATACAATAAAATTAACCCAAAGTTTTAATACATGGGATTCCTATGCAACTCATTATCTTGTTGGGGGAAAGTTATTCTTATTTAGTTTTTAGTATAGCTACAGTCCACAGGGTCTCCAAGAGTCAGATGTGACTGAAGCGACTTAGAATGCACACACCATAAGTGTGAGTTGCGTGGATGCTCAGTTGCTCATTCATTTCAAACTCTTTGCAACCCCATAGACTGTAGCCTGCCAGGCTCCTCTGGCCGTGGGATTCTCCAGGCAAGAATACTGGAGCAAGTTGACTTTTCCTCCTCCAGGGGATCTTCCTGACCCAGGGATGGAACCTGCATCTCCTGCATTGGCAGGTGGATTCTTTACCACCAAGCCACCTGGGAAGCCCCCTATGTTTAAGTTATTAATCTTCAAAAAGATGCAAAGACTTTATGAGAGCCTGACATCTCAAGGATGATACATTTGTGGGTTTGCAGAGACATTCCAAGATAATTCCAAGCACATGTCACTATCAGTTGTCCCGTGAGGGTAATAACCTAGCAAGACCTCCATCTCCAAGCAACAGTATTAAGCTCAAAGGTCTTAGCTTCTTCCCAGTGAGGGCCATCTGGTTGGCAACAACTCTTAATTGGTCACAAAGACAGAGTCTGTTATCACCTTACTTAGAATTACAGTAAAAACTCTTGGACTCCCAAAACAGAATGACATAAAATAGCCCATATTCTAGAGGAAACGCTGAGGGAGGAAAATCATCACAAAGATTCCACGACAGGTGTTGGATAGGAGTTTTTGTTAATTATGGCTCATACTTGCTGTAAGCAAGGGCTTCAAAGCATTCGAAATGGCATTAATGCCCCACTGACCATACTAAATAAGAACATATGCCTTCATTAGTCAAAACTTGCACATTTTCAGTGGGGAAAAGCCCAATACGATAAAAACAACTGTTTGCTGAAAAGGAATACGATAACTAAAGAAGTTTTGGAACTATAACTGAAGTCTTTAATTTCTACTGGATCGCTTCCCTGTAGCTATGGCAATAGCAGACCCAGATAAAGGAGTGAAAAAAAGGAATCCTTTACATTAAGGTTCTCACATGTTGCTTTTTAATTTCCTTTAAGTAATGACAAACATTAAATCAGTGTTTGTTTGCTTTTCCATAAAAATAAAGTCAATCCTTCTATGGAGCAGCATTTGACCTGTATAAATTAACAATTAAAAAAATTAAAGCTCTATTTTCCAGAAAGTCCTGTCAACATATTGATTGGACAGGATGGCAGCTGAACTGACACTTCTTTTTCTGTAAATGAGCAGATATTCATATGATTCTTTCTTCTTCCTATCTGAAGCTGCCCTCAAGCCATTAATGGACTTCCTTTGTGAAAACATTAGACCTGCGCTGTTCAGTGCGGCAACCACTGGCCATGTGTGGCTTACAGGGCATCTGAAATGTGATCAGTCTGATCTGAGATGTGCTCCAAGAGTGAAATGCACACTGACTATCAGAGTCTTGGTACAGAAAAATAAATGTCTCCTTAATAGTTTCAGTTTGATTACATGTTGAAAGGATAGTATTTGATATATTAAGTTAAAGGAACTATAGCAGTTTTCTTTCACCTTTTTAAATGGGTCTACTAGAAAATTTTGAATTATATCTGCAGTTCACATGATATTAGTGTTGGACAGTGTTGCATCGGTCTAGATCTTTGGGGGGAGGCTGCTTTCCCAGCCATCTGAACAGAATGAATAGTTCACACTTCAGAAATAGCACACCAGCAGAATCACATAATGACCCTACAATGGGCCCATCTGTTCAGTTACTGATTTAACTCTGTTACATAATCTTTCGGATGTATATTTAAAGATAGTGGTCTTTCTCATGATATACAGAATGCATTCAGAAGCAATGCAAACAGCAATAGTATTAATAAAAACCCTGCTGATAAACAACAGATATTTCATGACCACAAAAACTGTAAATCTGAGAAATACATGAAAACCACTCTGCCCTTTCTTGCACCCTAAGTACCTATCATTAAATACCACTAATACATACTGTACTCATTTGTGGTTATCTGGGCTTGGAGAAATTAAGAACACCATTATGAAATTTTACAACACTAAATGAAACCAAACTTTCAACTAACTATACCTCTGACACTGACTCTGTTTGTTGCAAAGGGCAAAGTATGAACTTCAGAGGTTACTGCTAACAGTTGCTTAGGCCATTGGAAAACTGAATCCATATGATTTTATGCCTATAATAGAAAAAAAATAACTTTAGTTCATGTAATTGATTGGTTCTAAGTGCTTTGAACTGTGATTCATTTAAATGTCAGTGTGCCTATTTCCCGGAATATCAGGACTAACTGTAGCAGTAATTAAAAAAATAAAAATAATTTTTAAATAAGGAGAGAGACCTAGGGTATGAAATCTACAACTGACTATGGAAATGAACAATTTACAACATTTGATGGCAAGAAAGCCATCATAGGGTAGAGTACGAGTAGGGGATCCTCTTACAAATAATTCAATAATTGAAAGACTGAGAGAGGAAAAGCGGATTATTTTCGAGCAGACTGGGGAGCAAAATGACTTCCAAGTTCACAGCCTCTGACGCATAAGAAGTCATTTCCACATTTAAACGTTCCTTTCTTCCTGTGGTGCCGTTGCCTAGAAAAACAGGCAGCAGAAAGAAACCCGCTGAACAAGTAGGTGGTAGCAGGAATAGCTTATACTGACGAAGAGTCTGCAGAACCTTCGGACTGAAGACAAGCACCATCTCTGTAATATTTTTTTCTCCCCAAAATATGAAGGCTGAAATGATTGAGCTCCAGGAGGACCAACCTTCCTTGAAAGAGGGAAGAAAGAACGCATTCTGATGAAATGTTAATAGGAAAAAATTAAAAAGTGATGGAAAATAGATATCTATCCTCATTCCCCCCAGATCTCTAAGGAGCATGGCAGGGGGGTTACAGCTGTGTAGACCTAGCCTAGAAATTATGTGTCTGTTGCAGGCACCCTACTCTTGTTTAGAAATCCAAATCCAAACTGGACTAGAAGCCTGAAGGGGAATAATGACAGCAATTTGTTCTAAAGCACAGACAGAGAAAAGAGGTTTCTTTAAAAGCCTAGTGTTAAAATTGAGCTGAGTTTGAATTAGACAAGGGCTGAAATGCATGTCTGTGGTCATGAAATCGAAAACACAGCAGCCCCATGTGCCATAAGAACCAAAAACACCCTCACTTTAACTCGTGGAATGAGAACAACCATATTGGGTTACGCATCACAAAAATAAGCAGTCATTTCTCACTTTAACATAAAATTATGTTTGCTGATAATTCCCAGAGAAGAGACACAGATACTGAATGGTCATAATTTTGAATCCCTGATTATAAGGTATATATTTTCTTGCATGATGGATTTTCAGAGTTGTTATTTGCTACTAAGTTAAAATCAAAGGATATAGAGGGATTTATGAAGTTTTTGTTTGTTTTTAATTTCAAAAAAGTTTTCTTGTTTCTTAAGAAAAACTTACCTAAAGCATTCCTGCTTGTAGGAAACATGTAGCAAAATATATTGCAATATTTAAGAAATTAGTCATTTCTAAACAGTGCCAAATAATCTACACAGAGAAAAGTCCTGCCGTTTGTGCAATTACCCAGCTGATATAGGTAATCACTTGTTCCTGGTTCCTGATATGTTAAGAGGATCCCCAGCTCTCAAGAATGAGGTCCCAAGTCCCAAGTCACTATTGGGTTGGCCAAGAAGTTCATAAGATGGTATGGAAAAACCCTAATGAACTTTTTGGCCAACCCAATATATTACCAATGCCAACAGTCCAAGAAGTTGGCCCTGGATACTTGCATTTCCTGTCTGGCCTTTGCCTTGAGCTTGGCCTTGGAGCTCACCTCAGTGCCCCATGGCTCTGGTTACACATCCTCAAGGCAAGCAATGTCACCTTCTAAATTCAATGAGTTCAGTTCAGTTCAGTTGCTCAGTCGTGTCCAACTCTTTGTGACCCCATGAATTGCAGCATGCCAGGCCTCCCTGTCCATCACCAACTCCCAGAGTTCACTGAAACTCACGTCGATCGAGTCTGTGATGCCATCCAGCCATCTCATCCTCGGTCGTCCCCTTCTCCTCCTGCCCCCAATCCCTCCCAGCATCAGAGTCTTTTCCAATGAGTCAACTCTTCACATGAGGTGGCCAAAGTACTGGAGCATCATTCCTTCCAAAGAAATCCCAGGGCTGGTCTCCTTCAGAATGGACTGGTTGGATCTCCTTGCAGTCCAAGGGACTCTCAAGAGTCTTCTCCAACACCACAGTGCAAAAGCATCAATTCTTTGGCGCTCAGCCTTCTTCACAGTCCAACTGCCATATCCATACATGACCACAGGAAAAACCATAGCCTTGACTAGACGGACCTTAGTTGGCAAAGTAACGTCTCTGTTTTTGAATATGCTATCTAGGTTGGTCATAATTTTTCTTCCAAGGAGTAAGCGTCTTTTAATTTCATGGCTGCAGTCACCATCTGCAGTGATTTTGGAGCCCCCAAAAATAAAGTCTGACACTAACTGTTTCCCCATCTATTTCCCATGAAGTGATGGGACCAGATGCCATGATCTTCGTTTTCTGAATGTTGAGCTTTAAGCCAAATTTTTCGCTCTCCTCTTTCACTTTCATCAAGAGGCTTTTCAGTTCCTCTTCACTTTCTGCCATAAGGGTGGTGTCATCTGCATATCTGAGGTTATTGATATTTCTCCCAGCAATCTTGATTCCAGCTTGTGTTTCTTCCAGTCCAGCATTTCTCATGATGTACTCTGCATATAAGTCAAATAAGCAGGGTGACCATATACAGCCTTGACGTACTCCTTTTCCTATTTGGAACCAGTCTGTTGTTCCATGTCCTGTTCTAACTGTTGCTTCCTGATCTGCATACAGATTTCTCAAGAGGCAGGTTAGGTGGTCTGGTATTCCCATCTCTTTCAGAATTTTCCACAGTTTATTGTGATCCACACAATCAAAGGCTTAAGAAAAAATATGATAAGGAAAATTATAACTTCATTTAGCGGAAGATACTCTGAGTCTAGTAGTGACATCAGTAATAGATAGCTCTGATGGTTAGTCTAAATTCTCCTCTTTTTTTTTTTAAAGATTGATTTACTTATTTTTGGCTGTGCTGGGTCTTCGTTGCCGCGTGGGCTTTGCTCTAGTTGTGGTGAGCGAGGGCTACTCTCCAGGTGGGGTGTGCTGGCTTCTCACAACAATGGCTTCTCTTGTCTCGAAGCACAGGCTCACCAGTTGTGGTGCCTGGGCTTAGCTGCTCCACGGCATGTGGGATCTTCCCGGACTGGGTATCGAACCCCTGTTTCCTGCAATGGCAGGCAGATTCTTTCCCACTGAGCCATCAGGGAAGCCCCTCTTGATTTTATAAAACGAGGCCGTGGCCCTAAAGCTGAATGTTCTGAGGTAGATATTCTCCTCATTTAGCTGCCACACTGAGACTTTTCGGAAGGCAGATGAGGCCATGCACAGCTGGGCACACGTCCAACCGTCTTGAGGCTTGGCCAACAGTGTAGGTTCCCCGGCACACAGGAGTTCTAATTACTCAGCTATTCCACGGCCTATCAAAACCCTTTGTACTATCACACATCTGCTGCTTCCTTCTGACATCTGTTTAAATCTCAGCTTTTTCACTGCTTTTACAAGCTTCTCTTAGTTCCATGGAGTCTATGGAACTGCAGTCTACGGAACTGATAAAGATGGCAAGGAGCTGACTCATTTTAACTGATTGTGCAGAATCTCTTAATAAGCTCATGACTCAAAGATCAGTCTTGATGCTGTCCACCTAGAGGGGCTCACTGGATTGTGGTTTTATCTTTTTTCTGTAGGATGCTATACTCAAAAGATAAAAGCACACATACCAGTGACATTACATTATTTAACCTAATAATGTGATTAAAATGGTGAGATCCAATGCAAGTAAGGAAACTGATTTTTCAAGGAATATCTAAACAGATATCAGGTTAAGACAGAAAAGCTAGTTTTTCAGAGAAGTGCAGAGTATGCATGGTTAACATGGTGATAAACACAGCATGTTTAGCTAAGCAAATAAACGAAAATAAACCGAAGGATAAAGTACACACCAATGTGTGTTTTTCCATGCACATGTGTGTCAGGTTTCCCCGACAAACAAGCCAGCTTATGACAAATTGATGAGTGCTGTATCAGGTAGAGTGAACACCCTATCCTGGATTTAGCCGCTTCTGGTGTATAGCTAGACTTGGTTTCCTAAGAAGAAAAGAGTTGAGGACTTTTAAATTTGCTCTCTAGTTAATTTTGTTAATTTCTGTTAATCCTGTAATTCTTCATCAATTCATATATATATATATATATATATACTCCAAATGAAAAAATATATATTTTTTCATTTGGATTAACAACTTCTCCATAATTCACTTTCTTCATCAAATTCAGACAACTCTGGTATTACACCGTAAGGGCTGTGATGGAGACTGAATAAATTAATTTCATCTTATCAAATAAGATAAAATAAGCATGTAAATCACTTAGTATGATGGTATACAGTAAATGCTCCATAAATGTTAGCTTCCATTATTGCTTTACTCAGAAATGATAGTGGAGTTGAAGTTCCGCCTGAACATTAGAATTTGAGCATTGTGCATCAAACAAGGGAGTAGATTTTCCCACTAATGTTCAAAACTAACCTGAAAAATGCTTAGGCTTCATAGTGAAACCATAAACCAAAGTCAAAATAATCTATCTGCTATTGGTTTATCCAAGTTCTGACCGATATTCACATTCTCCTCTGCCTGCTGGGTGCATAGCTAAACTACATTGCCCAGTCTCCTCTGCAGGTATGTGGGGCCATGTGACTAGTTTCGCCAAGGAAAAGTGGGAGAAGTACCAAATGTGAAATCAAGTCAACAGGATGTGGGCAAAGTAATGAAGCCCGTGAATGGTATGGGAGAAGCTCCAGTCTCTAAGAACTCCTGAGCAAACAAGCCTCTTTCCTTATCTGCCAGTTGGATGCTGAAGACCAGTGAACTTAAAATATGCCCAGAATATGCCCTAGAATATGAACTATGACATACAAGGGACCTAGATTCCCGGACGTCCTCATAGAGCACAGCCACCTCATTGACAAGGGCTGTGGCACCAACAAGAAAGCAACTTTCAGCAGGCTAAGTGACAGATGTCTGTATTTTTTTTTATTTTTATTTTTGCTCAGGGTATTATCAGACTCTAATCCATTGTTTTTCCCTCCTGGAGGCATGATTATAATCTAGTAACAGTAACAGCTAATTCTTTCACCATGTGTCAAACACTGTGCTAAGGGCTTTCACATAAGAACGCTTATAATACTCTCAACAATCCTATGAGGAGAGTAGACGAGAAAAATGTTTCCTATGAGACAAGGCAAATGAACACAAAGAGTTCAATAACTACCTAAGGAATCTGGCCAGTGTAAGCTGATGAACTAGGGTGCAAACTATAGTCTAGATCTAGAGTTGGTATTCTCAACCACTAGAATATACTGTCTTTTAAATTCAAGTGTGCACACATTACACACACACCTTTAGGATTATTCACCTGGGTGTTATATAGCGTCCAGGCACAGTTGAGAAGGCGGCTTGTTATCAGTAAAGGACTCCCAAAGCAACCTTTTATAGCCTCCCCCTACTTCCTGCATTAAGTGGGTACCTTGTCATTCCTTTTGCTTCCTGGGACTCCTAATAAAAGGATCTTGTTAGAAAAAGGAACCACAGTAATCCCACCACACAGTGAAGCTGTTCACAGCAGGTCACCTTGGCTATCACCCACTGATAACTTCTATCATAAAAACAGGTTTGCCTTTACTGGAATGCGATTCTCTGAGCCCCTACCGCAGAATACAAACCATCGGTAATATGCTCTCTAGTGAGGATCTCATTATATGGAAAATTTACCTGTGAAAATGTTTCATGGCCTAGACTCTAGCCATGCTCCAGGAAAAGATCAGCTTACCACAATATGGCATTGCTTCCCAATCAGAGGTAGAAGAATAAGCTAGCAAATGACTTTGCCCAAGTCAAATGTCCCTATTTTTAAGGCCTGAATTACTCAAGGGATTTGCTTATGGGGCAATGACTCAGAAGAAGCAATTTCAAAGCATGAACCTCTACCACAGTTTTAGTTAACGGACGACTTTTGTTGTATATTATAATGAAGAGGGATAATAGAATCCAGAAGAACTAGTCTAACATTCACTATCACCCTATGAAACATATTTTCTATTATCTTTTCACCAGCCCTGTACAGAGGAGGAAGCAGGTTGAGACAAGTTAAACGACTTAATCAAGGTCATGCCATGAGTGAGTTGCAAAGCCTGCACTTGAACTCGGGTGAATTCATCGGTCTTTTCAATCACTACCATACTGTGTCCAACCAGAAACACTTATTTTGATAGGCACATGCTCTCTGTTCTCCCTCCTTATTTTGGTGGTCAGACTTCTAGAAATAATCCAATCAAACCATTAAAAGCTGAACATACAGTACAGTCAGGAGCCAGTTTCTACTGGAGAATATCAGAGTTCTACAAATAACACAGCCTCTCTCTGAGATATAGAAAGAAAAGTGTCAAATTCCCACTTTATAAATAAACGACCAAATGCTTAAGAAAAATGCATTTGGACACGTTGCCTGTCTTTGTGCAGCGAATCAACAGAAATGTCCAACACAGGATCTAGAATTCACTTCAGCCAGCGCTGCCCAACCATTACACATCAGTCTTTGAAACTGCCTCCCCTCAAAAAAAAGAAAAAATCAAAGTACAGTTCAAAGTTTATTAGATGTGTCTTGTGTTTTGGAAAAGAGACCTGAGACAAATATAAGCTGTTTTCCCCATCCTCAAGATCTATAAAACATGTAATACATGAGTAAGTTATGTGTCTTCATCAAAGTTTGTCAATTCTCTCCTAACCAACTAATAATTTCAGCCAAGAACATATCAGCCTAGCCTCTAAAATCATCCATGATCTATCAGACGGGTAATTATTAAAGCAGGATTTCTGATCCTGGTTTTGCAGTTTTTACACGTGGGGAGGAAGCCGTCCATCTATTCTTTACCTGTGAGATGCATGGAGGGATGAATTAATGTCAGGAAAGTACAGTGTTTTAAGTTGAAAAGCAGTTCTTTAAATGATACACTGAAGTCACCACGACAGACTGAATAGATACTTAAAGATAACCATTAAGCAGGTGTTTCATTTTGTTTTGTTTTTAATGGGCATAGTAAGCAAGATTGTTAGGGAGAAGTCTTCTTGGAGATTTGAGGCTGCCCCTCAAAACAATCCTCTTTTGTGCCTGGGCTCGTGGGACAAGTGTGTTTTCCTAACGCAGGGCCCGATCATGCGGAGAACACACTGCTTGTGGCCAGACCCTGATGCTGGCACTCCCTCGCTGCTTGCACACACCCACACTGCAACAATGGACGGCGGGGATGGCAGGGGTAGGAGTTGTCCTTGCGCTCAGTAAAGAGGCCAAATCAAATACCCTCCAGGGTCTGGGGGAGGGGAGAGCAGGAGATAAGTGGGAGGCAAGACACTCCTGAGGGCTTGGGCGATTTCCACGTTGCGGGCTGGGGAGGGTGTGTGTGTATGAGTGTGTGTGTGTGTGTGTGTGTGTGTGTTGAGAGGGCTAGGGAGGTGAGATTGCAGCTTTGGGGGTAAAAAGCCATGTCTCTAACTTAGGAAAATCATTTGGGCATAAGTGAAAGACTACAGCAACAGCAACCACAAACACCTTAGCAAAGGGCTGTTTACGTACCCAAGTCATGAGTCTGTTTTCCCAGAGTGCCTTCCCATGGCCAGCCTCCCAAGCCCTACCCAGAAAGGCCGGCCCTGCCAGTGGAGCAGCGACCTTGATGTCTACTTTCTGCTACATCTAGCCTGGTGCCTGGCATTCAGTGGGTTTGCCTGGGTGTTGCTGAGCTTTAGAACTGAGAGTCTTAGATGCCTGGAAACCCCTCAATCTGGGGAGACTGGGCCTGTAGGTCACTGTAAAGGTATCCCATGCTCTCAGTAAGCCTTCATGGAGAGGTGGTTCAACTATCCTTCCCCTCTACCCCCACCTTTTTAAGGATATAGTTTTAGATGAAGGGACTTTTTTGATCAACAGAATTCAAGGGAAACTGTAACTCTGAATATTCCCAAAGCTGTATCTCATATAAAGTGACACATCGAAATGCATTTAAAGCTTTTTTAAAAGTTATACAAGGCAATCTCTCGTGTATTCTTTTTTTTTTTTTTTTTTGCATTAAGAGATACTATTTGTATACCACTGCTGGTGCATTTAATAGCAATATTCTATGGGATTTCCCTGGCTGTCCACTGGTTAAGAAGCCATTTTGCAGTGCAGGGGAGGTGGGTTTGATCCCTAGTCCAGGAAGATCCCACATGCCATGGAGCAACTAAGCCCGTGTGCCACAACTACTCAGAGAAGGCAATGGCACCCCACTCCAGTACTCCTGCCTGGAAAATCCCATGGACGGAGGAGCCTGGAAGGCTGCAGTCCATGGGGTCGCTGAGGGTCAGACACGACTGAACGACTTCACTTTCACTTTTCACTTTCATGCATTGGAGAAGGAAATAGCAACCCACTCCAGTGTTCTTGCCTGGAGAATCCCAGGGAGCGGGAGCCTGGTGGGCTGCCGTCTGTGGGGTCGCACAGAGTCGGACATGAGCCAGAGCACCACAATGAGCCTGCGCAATGCAAGGAGGAGCCCACGTGGCGCCACTAAAACCTAACACAGCCAAATAAGTAAATAAATATTTAAAAAATTAAAAAGCAATATTCTACAACTTTTATCACCCCCAGAAGCCCCTATGCCTGGCTGCAGCTTCCCCTGTGGAACTCCGCCCCTGTGGGAGGAGGGGCAGGAACAAATGGGACCCCGGGTTTCTTTCTGATCTCCAGGCTCCCCTCACTGATACCTGACCTCATCCCTCTCCACTGTCCTTCCTGAAATGCCAGCCTCCCCCACTAGCTTGCTGCACTCACACTCTGAAGGCAGAGTGTGCAGGAAAAGGCTGAGGACTCAAGGAAGGATGCTGCCAAGGAAGAGCTGGAGGGTTTCTTCATTCTGTCACGACCATGATTTGGCCCTGGGCTGCAGCAACCCCCCTGGGGGCTGCTTCATCAGGCATTGGATTGCTCCTACAGTGTCCCGGAGGGTACGGCAACCCACTCCAGTATTCTGGCCTGAAGAGTCCCATGGACAGAGGAGCCTGGAGGGCCACAGCCCATAGGGTTGCAGAGAGTCAGACACAACTGAAGTGACTTAGCAGGCACTCACAGGGTCCCATGTGACCCCATGTTGCCTGCCTGATGGCATCCTTTCAGTTGATCTACTGCTTTGGAACTCTGGACACAAAGCGGCAGGCTGCTGGCTTTTGTTGTTGATCTGCTGATTTTGAAAAAGTCATAGAACCCTATTTCTTTCCATAGGTGTTTAAATATATGCTAATCATTTGCAAAGGTCAGGTTTCAAGAAAAAAAAAATCTTTGAAAACGATTTTATTCTAGTCAACCCAACGCTGCCCAAACATAGTTGATCACAGGGTCCGACGTGCACCGAAGGTAAACTGTCCAGCAGTGTGTTCTGGGCAATTTGCTCAACCAAGGGATTCACAGAACTGAAAACAAGAGGTACTTTTCCTACAGCTAGCAGATTAATCTTGCTAGTTGAGGAAAAGCAGGGACCAAACCATAGATTATTTCCCATCATCTTTTCCATCACCAAGTTGAATTTAGAAAATAAGGAAGACAAACTTCAAAGAACAAAGATTAATCATTTATGAAAAATGTTCTGCTTTTAAAACTTAACCTAAATTTTGAGGGGGTGGGGAGTGCTTGCCAGTGAAATACCCAATGCTGCCCTTGTATTTCTCAAGAGCGCCTAATACCAACAGTGCACAGCTCTACTCAAAATCACAGTGAAACTTCCTGGTAGCCTCCTACGAAAAAAGCAATTTTTAGATCGATAAGCTCCAAATACAAGGTTTTAAAAATATTTTCTGGTCTGAAAATCATGACGAAAGTAGTCTTTAAGCAGTTACCTTTCCAAAATAGAATGCAATTCAAAAACTAAAACACAACATAAAGTATTTTAAAGTTATTAAAAGGTTACTGTCATGGACATAAATTTTATTGTCTTGGTGGAAATTCTGACAGTTTTCCACATGTAAATAAATATCATTGCCACTACTGTGCTTTGTTATAAGATCCCTAAATAGTTTCAATGACAGAAAAAATATTTCCCAACAACAAGCAAGCAGTATCCTTGCCAAAAAATTTAATAACCAAAGCCAATGATCCAATTGCTAGTTAATAGTTCTAGGGGTTATACACAGAGAAAAAAGTAAAAATAAACAGGTTACATTTAGAAAGTAAGCAGATTTATAGTCTGGTTCAAGTCATCTAAAAACACAGCATGAGAATAAAAAAAATAAACTCTCATGGATTGATAGAAACTTGCTTCCAGAGGAAACAGAGAAGGTAAGTTTCCAACAAGGTTGAAGTAAGTTCCAGTTACTCTTCATACTCTAGTTTTCTAGTTCTAAAATGGGAGCAAGGATATCTGTCCTGAGGATTTCCCTTTGTCAAGTGGCTAAGGCTTCCAGCTCTCAATGCAGGGGGCCCTGGTTCGATCCCCAGTCAGGGAACTAGATCCCACATGCTGCATCTAAGACCTGGTGCGGCCAAATAAATAAAATCTTTTAAAAAGGGATTTGTTGCACTGTGAAAGCAATGAGAAAGTAGGGAAGAATATGACTATTGAGATCTTAGGAAATGCATCAACACCTAACCTTGCTGAAAAGGAGAAATCTGGCTCATTTACAGAAATTACTTCCAGCAACCTTCCACTGGATGATTAAAATATATCTAGCTACAACCAAATGAGTGTGGGGCCAGAGACCATTTCTGGTGCTTAACATGTTTTCAGTTCCTTGATATAATCACACAGTCGCTTCCGTGAGCCCCAAGCTCAGCCAACTTGGTTCTTATTCCTGTGTCTCAGATGATAGAGAACCGCTGGGCAGCAAATAGAACCACCATGAGGTCAGTGGCTTCCCTCCACTCATCTTAAGGCTCTTGATAGATCATAAGTCTCAAAGTGGGTGAAGACTTATTCCATTCTTAAATCACAGTGTAGCATACATTTCGGAAGTTCCACCAGAAAAGACTGGAAGCAAGAATTGACTTTGCATACTCATGGAAAATGAGGTATCTGTCTTGATATCCCGTTACTCCCTTCTCTGCAGAGCTCAGGTCTTGGGGTGGGAACATGGCGGGGGTCGATTTGCTGGTGAGGGAGTAAGCTATTCATAGTAATTGGTGAGAGACTGGCCAAAGCTCTCACAAACTAAAAACAAAACCCACATGACATAAAAGCTACGAGTTGAGTTTATTCGGTGTCTAATTGAGGACTATGTGTGGGAGCTAACTTGCTTCAGTCATGTCCTACTCTCTGCGACCCCATGGACTCCTCTGCGCCAGGCTCCTCTGCCCATGGATTTCTTTAAGCAAGAATACTGGAGCGGGCTGCCATGCCCTCCTCTAGGGGATCTTCCCGACCCAAGAAAGAACCACGTCTCCTGCGGTTTCTGCATCACAGGCAGATTCTTTACTGCTGAGCCACCTTGGAAACCCACTGAGGACGATAGCCTGGGAGATAGTCTTTCAGACGTCTCTGAGGAATTGTCCTGAAGAGATGGGCGGAGAGGTTAGTATACATATGATCTTGACAAAGGGGTACGTGCAGTCAAGCCTATATCTCCATAGAAGGTTTCTGCTAGTCACGAGGAGCAAGATGTCTCCATTCACGACTTTAGTGCTTTTCGAGATATGAGATGATGCAAGAAATTCGGTTCATCAAATTCTTCAGAAACTGTAACTCCCTGAAGGCCTGTTCTGCCAGTTTTTCCCAGAGCACAGTGTCTCATTCTTGATCTCCACCCTGAATTCCTTTTGGGGTGTGTTGGAAGTCAGCGGCTACAGTGATTGATGACCTAATTCTTGTAGAGCTGGATGGTGAGTGACATTCCTTAGTTGGCACCTGTATAGCATATTGGGCTGTTTGCAATACAGGTTTCCCCCCGCTATTTGAAAGCACAGCATGCCAGTGAAATCTTTCTGAAGCCGAAATGATGCAAAGTGAAGATGCAATTACCTTTAAGACACATCTTGCTAATGGATGCACAGAATAAATCGAGATGAAGCATGGATGCTCACAGACACGTTCAAAGCTACAGGGGCTGGATGCTGAGTGGCCTAGCGTGGGTCTCAGTGAAGGAGCTTGGAGGTGCTGTGCTCCCTGCCCTGCATGTGAGCTGCTCTACAATGGCTCATGGAGAAACTAATACTGAATGCTCTTTTGCTTTTTGACTTTTCCCCTAAATATGAAAAATCTGTTCAGATCTCTTTCAGTTGGCAGAAAGGTACTAATGGAGGTCTTTCATAAAAGCGAAGTGGCCCAAAGCAAACTTTCAAAAAGTGGGGTACCCACTTAGATGGATACCTGGACCCATCCTTGTAACCCCTGGAGCTTGCTCTTCCCTGGGACGGGGTATAGGGTTTTAGAGTTGATTTCCAAGGCTATAGGAGTTAAAAAATAAAAATAAAAAAATGAGGAGGTGAGGGTCACATTAGACATTCAGGACTGAAAAAGCTGCTGCACAAGCTTAAAAGCAAGTGATGATATTCACCAGAGACCTTTGAAAATAGCCAAGATGCTACCCTTCACGGACTGGCCTATGCTGTGCCCAAGGGAGATGAGCCAGGCTGACCTAAGGCCCTGCCCAGGGCATCAGATTCTCTAAGAAGAGAATGACCTGGTGCATAGTCACAGCCCCCTAGTGGGTCATTCCTGTGTTCACAGAACAGAAATATGTAAGTTCAAAGGGACTGTTTGGGACTCTGCCATCCTTCATAATGCACTCCCTTCTCTCCCCTGGGTTAAAACACTTCTCAGTAACCAACAACCTCAGTCTTGGCAGCAGGAAGGAATTAGGAAAGCAAACAGCACCCTCGAGGGGCTCGAGCACGACTCACGATGACACACAGGCACTCCGCGCTGATCTGGCTTCAACTCAGAGGGTGGTTCCCCTTCCTCAAAATTCACCAGCATCTTTAAAGCATGGAGAGGACTAAGGTGATTTTACATACCATCCTGAAGTACAAGGAAAGAAGAACTGAGGATGGGGTAAAGAACAAGAGCTCTGGGTTGCTGTGCAGGCACAGAGGAGAACACTGCTGTTTGACTCTGGACGAGTTATCTGCCAACTTTAACTCCAGTTTCCCTGTCTGTAAAACAGAGATAATCCCAGGAGGCACAACAGTGAAAAACATCCATTTAAAACACTCAGTCGTTGACTGGTTTAGAGTAACAAGTGCTCCATTGTGGAGATGTTCATTGGAGTTGGCGGGAGTGGTAAAGAACCCACCTGCCAATGCAGGAGATGTAGGAGGTGTAAGAGATGTTAGTGTGATCCCTGGGTCAGGAAGATCCCCTGGAGGAGGGAATGGTAACCCACTCCAGCATTCTTGTCTGGTTGCTAATTACAGTCAAGGCAAGCATGCTTAAAAAAAGGGAGCAAAGAGCAGGGATAGGGAGAAAACCCTCGTATACTGATGACTGAAATTCCTTGAGACTCCTAAAAAAAATGTTAAGATCTACTGTGTGGCCTTGGGCAAGTCACTTATGATCTATGTGCCTTATTTCCTCCTTTGGAGAAAGAGGATCCCAACAATCACGGTGTGGTCAGGTTATTTAGCAGATGAATGGATTAATACACAAAAAGCACTTAGAGCCATTACCTGGAACTGAGTCAGGGCGATTTAACCTTTTGTAATGATTACCACCGTTAAGACAAAGCAAAGCACTGTCCTTAAATAAGTCAGCCCTGGGAGAGAAGAAAAGGTTGTTTATTTCACTAACACTTACAAATTAAGCAGGTTTAATCATAACTCATAATACTCCATTCAATTCAGTTCAGTTCAGTCGCTCAATCGTGTCCAACTTTGTGACTCCATAGACTGCAGCACATCAGGCTTCCCTGTCCATCACCATTTCCCAGAGCTTGCTCAAACTCATGTCTATTGAGTCAGTGATGCCAACCAACCATCTCTTCCTTTTCTCCACCTGCCTTCAATCTTTCCCAACATCAGGGTCTTTTTCAGTGAGTCAGTTCTTCACATCAGGTGGCCAAAGTATTGGAGTTTCAGCTTCAGCATCAATCCTTCCAATGAATATTCAGGACAGATTTCCTTTAGGATTGATTGGTTTGATCTCCTTGCAGATCAAGGAACTCTCAAGAGTCTTCTCCAACACCACAGTTTAAAAGCATCAATTCTGCGCTCAGCTTTCTTTATAGTCCAACTCTCACATCCACACATGACTACTGGAAAAACCATAGCCTTGACTAGACGGACCTTTGTTGGTAATGTCTCTGCTTTTTAACATTCTGTCTAGATTGGTCATAGCTTTTCTTCCAAGGAGCAAGCGTCTTTTAATACTAGTACAATGAATTTTTATGGCGATATCCTTTCGAGATTTTTTTTTTTGGAGTTATAATTCTGGATTTGGACAGAGATGGTAAAATTGTAAAGTGTTTCCATGCTGCTGCTAAGTCGCTTTAGTCGTGTCTGACTCCGTGTGACCCCATAGACGGCAGCCCACCAGGCTCCCCCGTCCCTGGGATTCTCCAGGCAAGAACACTGGAGTGGGTTGCCATTTCCTTCTCCAGTGTGTGAAAGCGAAAAGTGAAAGGGAAGTAGCTCAGTCGTGTCCGACCCTCAGCGACCCCATGGACTGCAGCCCACCAGGCTCCTCCGTCCATGGGATTTTCCAGGCAAGAGTACTGGAGTGGGGTGCCATTGCCTTCTCCTAAAGTGCTTCCATAAATATTTTTAATTCTGTTGAGACCAAGACATGTTGCTAAAAGACATGAATGTGTGCCTCTAGGTAATCATTCAAACAGTTTGTGTCTTGGAAGAGCCTGTCCCGTTGCAAAAGGAAAACCTGACAGTCTGTGCCCATGGCTCTCTCTGTGTGGCTGAAATGTTTCTCTGACATTGAAAAACAAAACTACCATCAGGCCACCAGTCCTTCTTACAGGAGGTGTGTTGCACACGCACCCGTTGAGGCGTCCACCTCATCCTGCTAACTCATCATTTAATTTCAAGCCACAGGAAGGTCCAGAAACACCCGTGCTGTGTTACTACGGGTTTGGGGCTTGTGAGATTCTAGCAGATGCTCCTGCTGACTGCAAATTCCATTTCCTGTTTGCCTTTCTGCTTAACCAGGCACCGTCTGTCTCCCGACAGGATCACATTCAGGGGGTAATCCCCTCTCCCTTTAGAAAACCACAAATACATTTTACTCCAGAGCCCTGCTCTTCCTCCATGCGAGCCCTGCTCCTCCTCCATGCAAGCCCAGAGGGGCCACTCCCCTGCCTGGGTGTCAGAAGGAGAGGAGACAGGAGGGGAAAAGCTCCAACACCAACAACTGGCCCCAGAAGGACTGTTTGCTTAATTCCACTGGGATTGTGTTATTTGGCAGACGCTTCTTTGCACACTTTCTGATAAAGGGAAGCTTAGAAACAGTTTTTTTTTTTTTTCAATAAATTACTTAATGAGCACAACAAAAATACTCCATGGCATGAAATTTTTCTGCCAAGGTAGGCAAACTGCAGGTGTGCCCAGGTAAAAACCCAACCCAATCCCTCCCAGCCGCTAAGGTGTGCCTGTGTTGGCCATGGTCATTATCCACACGAAGACAAAGAATTTGAAGGGCCTGAGCACTGGGGATTCCGGTGTCTGTAAATAGCATGAGAATCTCTTTGACCAATAAGGCAACCAGCAAGTTGTTTGTGAACTTCTCAGCAAAGTCCCGTAAAGTGGTTTTGATCTGATCATCCCAATGGGTCTTTACTTCAGTTTAGCAAACTGAGCCTAGCCTCATGCTACTTTAAGGGGAAAGGTCTAGAAAATACAGCAAGAGATGTATGAGTGAGTTGCCATAGTGACCACGTGCGTGCTAAGTTGCTCAGTCGGGGCCGACTCTCTGCGACCTTTTGGATTGTAACCCACTAGCTCCTCTGTCCATGGGATTCTCCAGGCAAGAATGCTGGAGTGGGTTGCCATGCCTTCCTCCAGGGGATCTTCCCAACCCAGGGATCAAACCCGTGTCTCATGTCTCCTGCATTGGCCGGTGGGCTCTTTATCACTGATGCCACCTGGGAAGCTCCATAGTGACCACAGCATCCAACATTTTTACTTTCTGACCTATATCCTTAAGTTTAAACTTAGACAGAATGCTTCATTACTGTCTTCACCACTGTAAAAAGAATGCTAACACAGGAAATAAAACTTCATAATTTGAAAGGGCGGGCATGCATGTGCATACACACTCCCACACACACACACGGTTTTGTCTTACTGTCTGACTTGGTCCTTTTAAAGAATACTGTACCAGCATATTCTGTCAAGTTTAAGCATGTAGCCTCAATTCTTAGAGTTTCATCAGTTAAGAACAAAAACCAGACAGTCCTTCTTCTTCTTTTTTTTTATCTTTAGTTTTAAGAACGGGCTTTTGTTTGGTTCTGCTTTCAAGACTGGTTAGATTTTGATCAGTCTCCAAACTCCTATTACCGTCAGGCTGAAATCAAGACTAGAAAAAGCCCAGCCCTAAATTCTCCTTTTCCTAGAAGGAACTACCAGACACTGGACCACAGAATGAAAGGTCCTAAGGGCGGCTGGCTTTAGCTGGTCATGCTCAATATTCTAACTTTGCACGGTAAATAAGACACTTTACCCAAGTCACGGATGTCTGTGAGGTGAAAGTAAAAGTCTCTCAGTCGTGTCCGACTCTTTGTGACCCCATGGACTATACAGTTCATGGAATTTTCCAGGCCAGAATACTGGAGTGGGTAGCCGTTCCCTTCTCCAGGGGATCTTCCCAACCCGGGATCAAACCCAGGTCTCCCACATTGCAGGCAGATTCTCTACCATCTGAGCCACAAGGGAAGCCCCAGATGTCTGTGGGACCCAGCATTTATCTTGACCTGTGAAGGAATGTAAGACAGAATATTCCCCATCAGACGTAGGAATTTCACCTTGACTGTGTCAAGGTCATGTCAAGTACCATGTCATGTACCTCTGTCAAGTACCATGTAACCACTCACACATCGAACCAGTGAAAATGACCAATGTCTGACTTTTTTGTAATCTAACATAATAAATGTCTGGGCTGGCCTCATCCAAGACACATAGCCACGCCCCTCTGTGACTGTCCCAGAAACCTTCTGAGAGTAAGCAAGAGAATATACGTGACATTCTTCATGTCTTAAAAGGGGAGAGGGTTTTTGCCACACAGCAATGGATGATATCATTTGGTTTTCATCCTGACCATACCTCACATCTCCTATAAACTGTCTGTTCATGGAGAGAGCCCAATACTCTTTTCAATTCTCAACCGGTGGAGCATTTGGCCAAAGCCAGGAATTCCCCCTATACTTTTTAATAATAGCTTGGCTTTCCTCTTTCTGTTTCATTCATCCAAGTTATGGTTCAGTGATTTTAAAGAAGGAAGATTATTCAAGCGAAGTATTTGTGTCCACCATTTTCTATTTTATGCTAGGACAAACATGTTAAGAATCACATTAAGAAAGTTGTTTCTGCTACAATTTTCTAGGAAGGAGGGGGCTGTGAAACCTGAAAAAATCACAAACATGGATCTTTCTTTTCTGAATTCAGAGTGCAACCATATTTTGATTTTTTAAAACTTTTATTCACATTAAATTTGAAATTGAATAATCTATTTATGAGCTTAATTGATCTGTGCCTTTTACTGATTTGTGACAATTACTTTTTTTCATTACATATCTCCTTAAAAAATTTTTTTAACATCTTTTTATTGTGGTATATTTAATAGGTGCATTAATGTGTTCACTTTGATATTCTGACATACACATATGCCAGGGAAGCCATCACCACTATCAAAATAATTCAAACGCTTGCTCCCACTTTTGACATATAATTGACATACAACATCATATTCGTTTTAGGTATAAACTAGCAAGGAGATCCAACCAGTCCATTCTGAAGGAGATCAGCCCTGAGATTTCTTTGGAAGGAATGATGCTAAAGCTGAAACTCCAGTACTTTGGCCACCTCATGCAAAGAGTTGACTCATTAGAAAAGACTCTGATGCTGGGAGGGATTGGGGGCAGGAGGAGAAGGGGACGACCGAGGATGAGATGGCTGGATGGCATCACGGACTCGATGGACGAGAGTCTGTGTGAACTCCGGGAGATGGTGATGGACAGGGAGACCTGGTGTGCTGCGATTCATGGGGTCACAAAGAGTTGGACATGACTGAGTGACTGAATTGAACGGAACTGATTTTGTTTTTTGTTATTTAGTTGCTAAGTTGTATTTGACCCTTTTGCAACCCCATGGATGACTGTAGCCCACTAAGCTCCTCTGTCCATGGGATTCTCCAGGCAAGAATACTGTAGCAGCTTGCCATTGCCTTCTCCAGGAGATCTTCCTGACCCAGGGGATAGAACCCATGTCTCCTGCATTGCAGACAGATTCTTTTACCACTGAGCCACCAGGGAAGCCCAAGTGTAAACTATAATGATTTATACTTACATATTGCTAAATGATCACTGCAGTAAGTTTAGTTGATATCCATCACCACACATCGTTATCACCTTTTATCTTGTGATAAGAACTTTTAAGATCTACTCTCTTGGTGACAGAGCTTCCCAGGTGGCTAAGTAGTAAAGAATCCACCTGTCAATGCAGGAGATTCAGGAGACAGGTTTAATCCCTGGGTCGGGAAGATCCCCTGGAGGAGGAAATGGCAATCCACTCCAGTATTCTTGTCTGGAGAGTCCCGTGGACAGAGGAGCCTGGCGGACTACAGTCCACGGGGTGATAAAGAGTCAGATGCAACTGAGCACGCATGCACGTTCTTAGCAACTCTCCAACATACAATGCAGTATTATTAACCACAGTGTGACAATTACTCTAATGATTTAGTTGCTAGCTTTAAGCAAAGGCAAAGGCTTTTGAATTTTCTGTATAAGACGGCTTCTGGCAATGACAAATGAGCTGATTTAGTAAGTACTGAATTTTCAGATTTGCTTTCAAATACCGCTGACTTGTCAGAGCTCTCTCTGATTCACTAATGATTCCTCAGGCAGCCTCAGAGTCTGTCCCAAAGGAGAAGGTTTGGGCACCGAGACAGCCAAGGTGCATCCCAGAAGGTAATGCCAGGGCATCTTTGAAACAGAAGATAAACGGACAACAGGGAAGTTCCGACTGAGAGAAGGCTCAGTAAGAAAACCCACAGCTCCTCCAGATCAGTGTGCCTTTTGACAGGCTAATACTTCATTGTGATTTTTCCCTTCACCCTACAGCACAAGAGATTCAGGTTCAATCCCTGGAGAAGGGCATGGCAACACACTCCAGTATTCTTGCCTGGAGGATTCCAAGGATAGAGGAGCCTGGCATGGACAGTCCAAGGGGTCGCAGAGAGTTGGATATGACACATACTTAATTATGATTTTTTCCTTCACCTTACAGCACAGTTCTGGAATTGTCCTAAAAGTTTTGAGGGGGAATGTATATGACTGATACGCATAAGGGGACTCACTGTCAAACCACTGCCTTTACATTCTTTAGGGAGAAGTGTTTTATTGTGCGCTAAGTTGCTTCAGTCATGTCTGACTCTTTGCAACCCCATGGACTGTAGCCCACCAGGCTCCTCTGTCCATGGGATTCTCCAGGCAAGAATACTGGAGTGGGTTGATATGCCCTTCTCCAGGGAATCTTCCCTGGGGGGATCTAACCTGCGTCTCTTAGGTCTCCTGCATTGGAAGGCAGGTTCTTTACGACTAGTGCCACCTGGAAAGCCCCATTAGAGAGAAATGAACAAACAAAATGTTTAGAGGGACGAAGAACTAACACACAAGGTTTTTAAAGAAAAAACAGGGCCTCTTCAATCTGGACAAATATTTCAAGTGCTTTCAAATGCCTGAAAGAGGTCCAAGGGAAAATAATTAAAGCATAAAATATTTTAATTTATTTTTAATTGCGGTAAAAATAAACATAAACTTTACCATTTTAACCACTTTTTTAAAGTGGGAAGTTCAGTGGCATGAAGTGCATTCACATTATTGTACAAGCATTACCGCCATCCATTTTCAGAATGTTCTTCGCCTTGCAGAACTGACACTCCGTACTCATCAAACACTAACTTCCCTCCCCCCACCCCACCCTGCCCTGGCAACCAGCATTCTCTTTCTGTCTCTGATTTTGCCCCTCTAGGTACCTCATGAGTGGAATCATACAGTATTTGATTTTTTGAGATTGGCTTATTTCAGTTTGAGTGATGTCATCAAGGTTCAACAATACGTGGGCGCTGTTTTCCCCAAATCCCAGAGTTCTAGAATTGGATATCAGTTCTGAAGTTCTAAGGAGGTAAGTTTTGTGTGTTTGTTTGTTTGTTTTTGGTTTTATTTTTAGAAAAATTAAATGGACTAGTGCTTTACAAAAAAATAATAAGCATTGAGCAATTTCTACCCCCAGGAGGTAGTAAAAGTCTAACTAGATCAACAGTTTTACCTAGATGATAACTAGATAAAATCAGATAAATTCCTAGGTAACAGAAGCATAGAAAGCTATGTATTGTGAGGGAATTTACAGTGTCTGCTCTTTTTAAGGTAGATTTGGTAAAAAAGAGTTGGGAGTGGGGGTTCTTTGTAATACTGATCTCACCTGAGACCCCTTTGAGGCTGGGAGTGGGGTTTCCTACCCAGCCCTGAGGTGGTGGAAGCTCATCTCCTGGGCCATTCAGCTCCCTACCCATGTCCTTTGATTCTCATTTCTCTAAATACTCTTGTTCAGTCCCTAAGTCATGTCCGACTCTTTGTGACCCCATAGACTGCAGCACGCCAGGCCTCCCTGTCCATCACCAACTCCTGGAGTTTACTCAAACTCATGTCCATCGAGTCCATGATGCCATCCAACCATCTCATCCTCTGTCATCTTCTTCTCCCACCTTCAATCTTTCCCAGCATCAGGGTCTTTTCCTATGAGTCAGCTCTTCGCATCAGGTGGCCAAAGGACTGGAGCTTCAGTTTCAGGACCTGTTCTTCCAATGAATATTCAGAGTTGATTTTGACCCCAACAGATGGGAGCCTCTGCTGATGAGTATAGGGGTTGGCCAAAAGGAAAATAAAAGAGCCCACCTCCTAGGAGCAGAAGAGGTCAACCAGACAACCCTCAAGCAAGAGCGGGCTGCCAGGACCAGGCCTGCGTGAGCTGAAGAGGCAGCGGATGGGAGGCAGGAAACTCAGGTGGAAGGCGGGTTCTTCTCTCTCCTGGATGTGTCCTGGTTTGTGCTGTAATGTAAGCTCTGGGTGGCGGAGGATATGGGTCTTCCCCAAAAGAAGATGATGCAAGAGAAGCCTTTAGAATCTTCCAGGGTTAATGAAATCCCAACTTTCCAAACTGACCGCCAGGCAGCACCACTCACACACAGCAAGCATGCATTGTGCACACACAGGTAAGTAAACATACCTGGGATCTATTTTAGACACCTGAATGTCTACTGGTTTTTCCAGTAGTCATGTATGGATGTGAGAGTTGGACTATAAAGAAAGCTGAGCACTGAAGAATTGATGCTTTTGAACTGTGGTGTTGAAGGAGATTCTTGAGAGTCCCTTGGACTGCAAGGAGATCCAACCAGTCCATCCTAAAGGAAATCAGTCCTGAATATTCATTGGAAGGACTGATGCTAAAGCTGAAACTCCAGTACTTTGGCCACCTGATGCGAAGAACTGACTTATTTGAAAAGACCCTGATGCTGGGAATTATTGAAGGCGGGAGGAGAAGGGGACTACAGAGGATGAGATGCTTGGATGGCATCACCAACTCATTGGACATGAGTGTGAGTAAACTCAGGGAGTTGGTGATGGATAGGGAGGCCTGCTGTGCTGCAGTCCATGGGGTTGCAAAGAGTTGGAGACCACTGAGCGACTGAACTGAACTGAATGTGACCTTTTTGTAATGGGCACAATGCTTTTCTCTCCCTCTGTGAATCCACAGAGTGGGGGATGAAGGGGAAAGAACAGGGTGTTCTTGCATCAGCCCTGCCATTCTGAGCTGCAGTCAAGTTCACACTCACCACAGAGCAAACAAGCTCCTGGCCACAGAGCAGAGCAACGTCAGTAGCCAGGCCTTGGGTCTGTCTTCCTCTGCCTCACACCTTTCTTCTCCTGAATTCAAGTATAACCTAAAGCCTTTTGGAATTTTTTAATATCCCCAAGGTTGGCAGTCTTGGGACAACTCTAACGTCTTATGTTTCTCTCTGTAGTTCATTCTTTCTCCTCACAACAGGCTCGCTTACTTCCTAAATGCCCAATTGTGTTTCACTTGCCAGGTTTCCCTGACCTTACTTTGGGCCCAACGTTGTTTCTAGCTGCTGCTGCGGCTGCTGCGGCGGCTGCTGCTGCTGCTAAGTCACTTCAGTCATGTCTGACTCTGTGCGACACCATAGATGGGAGCCCACCAGGCTCCCCCATCCCTGGGATTCTCCAGGCAAGAACACTGGAGTGAGTGGCCATTTCCTTCTCCAATGCATGAAAGTGAAAAGTGAAAGTGAAGTCGCTCAGTCGTGTCCGACTCTTCACGACCCCATGGACTGCAGCCTACCAGGCTCCTCCATCCATGGGATTCTTCAGGTAAGAGTACTGGAATGGGGTGCCCTTGCCTTCTCCTGTTTCTAGCTACATGTACTATTTCAGCGTTTTTGCCAACCTTCCTGACGATCAGCTCAAAAGCAGCTGTCAAACTTGAATTTAGAAGAGGTCCTCAACCTAAAGGGAGACCTGAATGCTGGGACTTCCCTGGTGGTCCAGCGGTTAAGACTTCACTTTCCAGTGTAGGGGTGTGCGTGTTCGATCCCTGGTTGGGAAGCTAGGATCCCACATGCCTCGGGGCCAAAAAAACCAGAACATAAAACAGAAGCAATGTTGTAAGAAAATCAATAAAGACTTTAAAAATGGCCCATATGGGGAAAAAAAAAAAACAAGAAAAAAAAGACATGAAAGCTATTTTGATCTCGACTGTAGCTTCCAAGGCCTTCCCGTGTAGCTTCTAACTCTCCAGGCTTGTCCTCACTTTGGTGAGTTTTCACTCTGGCTGTTTAAATTCTGTTAAAGGGTAGCTTCCTTGGTGGCTCAGTGGCAAAGAACCCACCTGCAGTGCAGGAGCCCGAGGAGATGTGGGTTTGATCCCTGGGTTGGGAAGATCCCCTGGAGGAGGGCATGGCAAGCCACTCCAGTATCCTTGCCTGGAGAATCCCATGGACAGAGGAGCCTGGCGGGCTACAGTCCACAGGGTCACAGAGTTGGATATGACTGAAGCAGCTTAGCAGGGACACACCATACCCAAGGGGTTGTAGCTGTAACTCAGAGATCTGGGGACACAGAGGAAGTCAGAGATGACTTTATATTTGCCAGGCCACCCAGACTCAGATGTGCCCAATCCACCGTGTAACGTTCTGCTTCGCCATGGTCCAGCTTGAAGAGCAGGCAGATTAGGACTTGTTCATCAGCACAGTCTCCAAACGTTAAGGATTTTTCACGTGTGCTTTGAATGTGAGAGTTATTTCTGCCTTTCTTGGCGCCCGGCCCCCAGTCTTCCTTTGTGTATAACAAGCTCTTTGTCTGGGTCCGAGAATTCTGGTGCTTGTAGGACTGTCTTCCAGGGAGGACTGGAGCCGCTGGCTTGGTATCAATTTTCTACTTCAAAATGCTTCCCTCGGGAGAGAAATGACTTAGCAACCTATCATATTATCAACCTCTTCCTGCTCCTCTATTCCTGTTTAGCTCAGCGGGCGAGGGGAACACAAACCTTTCTCTACAACTGAACTTTCAGGGAGGACTTTAATAAGATACCTGATCATTTACCATTCAGATGAATGGTGCTGACAGAAACGTGCCTTCCAATAAATCTTCCATTTGGTTTATTTTGGCAAAGAACAAAAATGTAGTATCGTTTTACCTGTTCGTGTAATTAGTGAATCTGGTGAGAGTCTAGTTTGGGTGGATAAACGAGCCCAGTGCTGTCTATCTGCCCTCTATCCTGCACCTGAAGCCACTACCTTGAGTTTAAAGCAGCAGTCCACAACCTTTTTGGTACCTGGGACCAGTTTCCTGGAAGACAATTCTCCATGGATGGTGGGGGTCGGGAGGAGAAGATTTGGGGATAATTCAAGCACATGACATGTCCTGCAAACTTTATTTCTATTATTGTTACAGCAACTCCACCTCAGATCACCAGTCATTAGATCCCAGAGGTTGGGGACCCCTGGTTTAAAGGTTTTGCTGCTGGTAGAAGAAATAGGATGGCTTTGGTTCTTTTTTACATTTTCTGGTTTCATTAAGAAAGGACAAGAAGGCAATATCAAGTGATCAAACAAAATGAGTGTGTGTGTGTGTGTGTGTGTTTAGGGGCCAGAGTCCAGGAGTTCCTCATGAGACTTGAGCACCTGCTGCTTTTATCACATAGGGCCACACACTTAGGGGCTTCCCTGGTGGCTCAGTGGTAAAAAGAAAAAAAAAAAAAAAAAAAACACCTGCAAAGCAGGAGCTGCAGAAGATTCAGGTTCAATCCCTTCCCTGGGAAGGAGAGATCCCCTGAATAAGGGCATGGCAACCAGCTCCAGTATTCTTGCCTGGAGAATCCCACAGACAGAGGAGCCCGGTGGGCTACAGTCCATGGGGCCGCAAAGAGTCGGACACGACTAAAGCAACTTGGTACCCCCACGCATGTATGCACACACGCCACAAGCTTACAGGGTCTTCTGAACCCTCCTACAAAACAGCTGGGTTGACAATGACTTGAGAGGAATTTTTCCTTTGTTCTGGCCCTAGGAGAAGCAACACAGGGTTGCCCAAGTTCCCTTGGGATTCCAGTCCACCAAGGGAACCAGACAGAGCCTAACTGGACTCTCCCCACACCAGGCTCTTTGGGGGTCCCTTTAATGTCCAATGGCCAAAGGCTCAAGGGGACCAAAGGTAACAGATTAATCCTGGTGCTGCACACTGGACACAGGAAAACCTCCTTGTGGGCTTTTCACCATCTAAGAGAGCCAGTAAAACAAATTCTAACCTTGTGAGTTGTTGCTGAGTCACTGAGTCATGTCTGACTCTTTCATGACCCTGTAGCCTGCCAGGCTCCTCTGTCCATGGGATTCTCCAGGCAAGAGTACTGGAGTGGGTTGCCATGCCCTCATCCAGGGGATCTTCCTGACCCAGGGATAGAACCTGCATCTCCTGCCCTGGCAGGCTGGTTCTTAACTGCCTGACCCAAGGGAAGCCCAACCTTTGAGTATCTTTTGGTAAATCATGCTCTTAGCACCATGTCAAACTGCCAGGAAATGGCTATGACTCTTAAAGTTTACAGACTGTTACCAAGGTGTCCAAGAACACTATTTCCATGAGTCAAGGGTTTAAGAAGGCATTCCTATCATTTACATGGATTCAGTGTAACCGTCTGTGGAGTTTGGACTCTGATATGAAGCGGGTAAGATTTATTTAATAACCACTTCCAAGTGCTTTTTAGTCATTCAGCCTTCCAGGGGATTTCTTTGGCAGTTATTTCCTATGTGGGCAACAGAATGGGAGTTCAAGAGGAAATGAAAAGTCATGGCTAAGCAACTGATTATTGTTTCCTGGGCTGTTTCTATGAGAAACCGAGTCTGCTTCATCCAGCACCACTCGTCTGAGAGAAAACACGCATACCCGACACACTACGAAACGGTCTAAGAATAAACTTCAAGTTCAGCACTTTTCAAACTTGCAGATTGTCCTGTAAAATGAAGGGCTTCTCCTCAAAATCAGCGTGTTGTTCTCAGGAGAGGAAGCGGCCGATAAATCACGAAAGGCACAGTGTTAGTTGACAAGAGCTAAACCTTTATTATTTCCATTGATACTTGCGGGGGGGGGGGCGGGTGCGGGGAGAAAGAGCGGTCAAAGTAGGCACCCCAAAATGAGTGATGACATGGCCAGTTAAGAAGACAGAGGTGACTGAGGGGAAAATGAGTTGTTCCTGGTCTTGAAATGCAGTCTTTGCTGCAGAAGCTGCGCCGTGGTGCTCCGGATAACAGCTGTGTATAAGGAGGCCCTGACGGCAGAAGAAAGGAAGGTACCCTGTCTTCCTGCAGGACCTGAGGCTTCAGCCAAGAGAAGCAGCCAGCTCCCAGCGCTGCTAAGTGAACAAAAGGGTCGTCATCAAGAAGGATGGTGTCTATCCAGGGCTTCATCTGTGATCCCGGGGAGCAGCCCTACCAGGGGCTGATGCTGTCACTTTAGCTGTCCTCTGGGTCCCCAACAACTGCCAGGGCGACATCAGCCAAGGACAATCTTACTGCTCAGGCTGACCGAGCACAGGGGTTGGCGGAGGGACAGGTGCCGTTTGTCCTGTGCCTGCAGACAGGGACCCAGCCTCTCTGACAAGCTGAGGATGGAGAGCAAGGGAGGACCGTGTGTTTCTAAATAACCACAGCTCGTTAGGCGATCCCGTGAAAAACTACAATGGAAAAATTCAGTGAGGATGCACAGTTTGCTTTTTTTTTTTTTTTTTTAATGGGACACTCTGTTCTTTGATGATGAGAAACTTCAATGTCACGACTGCACCTTTCCACGATAAAGTGAGAGTGATTGTTAGGAAGCAGATGACATCTCATTATGAGGAAAAATAAGGGATAAATTATTTTTCATGATCTACTGAAAGGAAAAGAGTGTTTCATCTCCCTCTACCCTCCCCAGCATCTCACTCCCCTCCCCACTAAAAACAGAAAAACTACAAAATGCAAACACATCTCAGAGGAGATAAAAGAAGAAAAAATGCTTCCAAGCTTAGGAGCTGCCCACCCTTAAAAGGGACAGCAGTACATGCATGAAGCAGTATCTTTATATTTTGGGAGAGCACACTGCGGAGCGCGGTCCCTAAGGGATTAATTGTACTGTTCTCATCCAGTCTGGGTTGCACGCTTTGTTTTTGAAGTCCTACCATCAGCTTTATGGCAAATCCATGCGTTGTTTTCTAAGGTTTCTGTTCTGTGTCGTTTCTTTCCTTTTTTAAAATTAGCTCCATCCCATTAAAAAGAAAATCTAGCTTATTTCTAACAACCTGTAAATATTTTACATCAGGCTATGGGAAACCTCAAATGACAGAAAACGAATAGAATGTTGCCGAGGTTATGTACTCGATGCTTTAATAACCTCAAAAGGGAAATAAATGCAAACAAGTACATGTCATATCACGGGTAAAAGAGAACAGAGTTTAGTTTACCAAACAGTGCTGTGTTTTAAAAACACACCACTCTTGTTTCCACGGTTTTCCCTTTGGACTTACACCTCAACCTCAGTTGCTAAGGAACTGCATATACTGGAGATCAGATTTCTTCTTTATAAACTTGATGCAGTGGTTAAGTCCCAAATGCATTTTGTCTCTTGCCGTCTCATTTAGATTTTTGGGAGGAAAGCATTCAAGTTCTATTTCTGATCACTTTTTCTCCCTCTGTGTAATAGTAAGTGATGTAACAAAATCATGATGTAACAAAATCAGAATCCCTTCTGAGTAGGAAATAGCAACCCCCTCCAGTATTCTTGCCTGGAGAATTCCATGGACAGAGGAGACTGGTGGGCTATAGTCCATGGGGTTGCAAAGAGTTGGACAAGAATGAGCACACATAACAAGGGACTTTCCCCTCCTACAGCATTAAATAGAGAAAGAGAGTTTATAAACTATGATTACTAAACTGTATTTGTGCAGAAGTTTTCGCAGGTTATGAGGCTAAATGTTGGGAAAGATTGAAGGCAGGAGAAGAAGGGGATGACAGAGGATCAGATGGTTGGATGGCATCACTGACTCAATGGTCATGAGTGTGGGTAAACTCTGGGAGTTGGCGATGGACAGGGAGGCCTGGCGTGCTGCAGTCCATGGGGTCACAAAGAGTCAGACATGACTGAGTGACTGAACTGAACTGAAGGCTAAATGTTGGAAAGATAGAGGTAGGGAAGGCGAGCTTAATAGCAACAGTGTTTGGTAGCTATCAGATGACTATTACTCTAGTTTTATTCTGTTCCGATCCCATGTTAAAACATGTAATATTGCCATTGCATGACATATAATATGGCATATTCAGAGTGTTTTGGATTGGCCACAACCCACTCTGATTACCCAAAAAGTGCAGAATGCTCTTTCTTAGGAGACAATAGCTAAAATAATAATGCGGTTCTTCACCTCTGGATCTTCTCAGTCTAATTCTTGCCATGATTGTTCAGGGTTCCTCTGCCCTGGATGAAGAGAGCTGTCAATCAAACAAGATCCCCGTGCACTGAGATACTGCTTTAATGTCACCTGCCTGTGCATTGCTAATGAGAAGCTGGCCTTTGTGGACTCTCAGGGTTGAGGGTTGGAAGTGGACCCAGGGTCCCCCGGGCACCCTTCCCCACCTCCCTGGGATGATGCGCCTTGTATGGTTAAGACTGTCTCCACATCAGGGGGGCACCCCAGTGGTCACAAATCACCCCCCTTCCCCTCGGGCTGAAATCACCTCCCCGATAAGGCATCATTCTGTATGTTTTATTTTACCAGAAAAGGATTTCTCACCCAAACACAAGAATAACTGTTTTTCAAGGTACGCAATCTTCCTTGCATCTACTTCAGACTGCTGACAAGCCCAAATATCAAGTCTGTGCTGCTAGTAATCCCCTCCAGATTCATCACTGTTTCAGCTGCTTCCTGGCTGGGAGAGGAGGGAGGCCACCCTGGTTGCACACTGAGACGCCAGCCCCATCAACCCTGAGCAAATCTCATGTGTCACATGGCTTATGTTTTCAGGAAGGGGGTTCACTGCACCCAGTTATCTCACTTGTGCCCTTCTGAGGCCCCTGAAAGCTGTAGGAAGGGGAGCCCGGAGCAGATAAAGTAGGTAGGTGGCATCACTTGCCCTCGGGGGTTCATGGTGGGGGGGGATGGGGACACAGACATGTAACCATGGAGATGCTGTGGATGGTGGAGATGGACCAAGTGCAGAGGGCAGCAGAGCCTGGAGGCCCCAGGAAGGGTAGAACAAAGGCTGCTCGCTTCTGGAGCTGGCTGCCCTGAAAAGGCAAGAAACTTAGCTAGGGAAACTAATCTGAAATTAATGAATGCTTGGAAAGAAAAAAAGTCTTAAAAAAGAGAGAGAGACGTGATTTATGAAAAGGTGCTGAAAAGCAAGGAAACTGCAAAGTCTTCTAGAAGGTACAGCCAATGAGAGCCCAGGAAGCCCACATGGAGTGGGTTTTTTTTCTTCACTTGATTAGATTTGAAGACAGCGATACTCTGCAGCATAGGTGAGGGAAAGGACCAGGAGGCATAGAGGAGAGAGGGCGGGGCAGGAGGAGACTGCGTGTGGGGAAGGTAGAGCTGCAGGCAGGGATGCTGCAGGACAGAGCAGTGAATAAACAGGGTGGAGCTGCTAAGCCTGGGCTGTGACCCCCCTTCAGTGCTGGAGGGGAAGCATGCATCCTCTTCCTAAGGACAGAGCAGACCCTCAAACAGGAAGAAGAGGAGGCTTGGTCCAGGGAGACGCACAGGGAAGGAAGGCGGTCCTCTAGCCATGGTCTGCTGACCCGAGCAGAGATCCCCCGACTCCCAGGAGCCCCCTACAGCTCATGCCGATTTCTATAATGCCAAGACTGGACTCCGTACTCCTCTGTGTTCAAGGGGACCCTTGTGAAGAAGCACCATCCAGGGCACAGAAGGAAGATGGGGCTCCCCTCAGAGGGGGGGGGCAGTGAGGGCTGGGGCCCACTGGGTTCTCATGTCCAGGCTCATCTTCCACAGCCATCCCCTGCTGATGGCTTCACATGCTCCCAAAAGGGGTCACCCAATGTGCCCATGGGAGAATATATTTTATAAACTGTGAAGTGCTCTCCAAATGTGAAGCGTACGCCAGGCAAGGGAAAGAGTGATGTTAATTTTGTTGCATGAACATTGAGGACCCCCCGACTAAGTTTGGGGGAGAATGGATACATGTATATGTATGGCTGAGTCCCTTCACAGTTCACCTGGAGCTATCACAACATGGTCAACTGGCTACACCCCCATAGAAAATGTTTTTGGCGTTAAAAGAAAGAGAGCTGATCATGTGATTTTCATCCTTTCTTTTGTTGATGTTGTGTACCACACTGGTTGATGTGCAAGTGATAAACCACTCTCATAATCCTGGAATAACTCCAACTGGATCATGAAAAAAAAAAAAAAACCCAACAACAACAAAAAAAAACGAGTCCCCCTCAATCTGAGTTCCCTTGCCAAGTTGATGTTTAATCTCTCTATCCAAAACTTTATTCCCTTCCTTGTCCCCTCTGACCTCAACCCCTTTCTTGTCCCCTCCGACCTTAGTCCTGGGCTAACTGAACATTCATTGACCAGTCAGAAGACTAAAATTGCTGCTGTTAACAGACTATAATTGCTATTGTAGATATAATCATTAACATACGGACTCAGGTGGCTTCTCCAGAACAAGATAAGCTAACAGACCCCCCAAGGCATGGAAGGCCTGGCCAGAGAAGGCAAGGGGGCGGGGAACATCCAGAACCCCTACAACTGCAGTGAAGCAATGGCAGGAGATGTCCCGAGAAGATAATTAACCCCAGCTTCTTGGTTCTTCCCCTTTAAAAACAGCGCCAGCTCAAAGACCAAGCGTCGGTGCATCTGAGGCTGTCTCCCGCTCCTTGCCTGACACCCTGCAATAAACCCTAACTTTGCTGCAAACACTTGCTCTCAGAGTTTGGCTTTCTGTGTTGCAGGCACACCAGTCCTTTCTCATTTACAGCATCCTGAGAAAAGACTATCCATTTCTGCTGAACTTAAAAAGAAAAACTGGGTTAAATATTTGTTTTACACCCCCCTTTTAATTTAAGGTGTTTATAATAACACTGGCTGACTCTTAGAAAAAGAAAGAAACAAATGTATTTGGATTTGTATATGTATGTACACACACAGGGCTTCCGTCATGGCTTAGACAGTAAAGAATCTGCAATGCAGGAGACCTGGGTTTGATTCCTGGGTGGGGAAGATCCCCTGGAGAAGGGAATGGTGACCCACTCCAGTATTCTTGCCTGGAGAATTCCATGGACAGAGGAGCCTGGGGGACTGTAGTCCAGGGGGGCGCAAAGAGTCAGGCACAACTGAGCTACTAACACATACATACACACATATACACACACACACAGATGGGCTTCCCTTGTAGCTCACTTGGTAAAGAATCTGCCTGCAATGCAGGAGACCCGGGTTTGATTCCTGGGTCAGGAAGATCCCCTGGAGAAGGGAACTACTACCCACTCTAGTATTCTTGCCTGGAGAATCCCATGGAAAGAGGAGCCTGGTAGGTTCCCAATCCATGGAGTTGCAAGACTTGGACACAACCAAACCACCACACACACACACACACACACACACACACACTCTAGAATTATTTCTTTTACAATATGGATATAGTCCAATTATAGAAAATATTTTCACTTCCCCCAAGTCTCATCTCAGTTCTGCACTTCCTAGTAGCTTATTGGTTTCTTACTATTAAGTGCTGCTTTTTGACTATTTTTCAAGAGGATATCAATTGCAATGAAGGCACAGGTAAGCCCACCTCAATAGATATATATCATAGTTGTTTTAAAATTCTATTCTCACTAGAAAACTTAGTGACCACACACTTAATTAGAATTTGAATGCCACTTACCAACTAATTACAGAAAAGGAACCACGATACAGGAGGGGCAGGGCCCTTGAAAATTAGCCAGGCATCTAAGACGATTGCGGGCGTGCTCAGCCTCTCAGTTGTGTCCAACTCTTTTACGACCACATGGACTATAGCCTGACGGGCTCCTGTGTCCATTGGATTATCCTGGTAAGAATACTGGAGTAGCTGCTGCTGCTGCTAAATCACTTCAGTCGTGTCCGACTCTGTGACCCCAGAGACGGCAGCCCACCAGGCTCCCCCGTCCCTGGGATTCTCCAGGCTAGAACACTGGAGTGGGTTGCCATTTCCTTCTCCAATGCATGAAAGTGAAAAGTGAAAGTGAAGTCACTCAGTTGTGTCTGACTCCTACTGACCCCGTGGACTGCAGGCTACCAGGCTCCTCCGTCCATGGTTAGGTCACAATAAATTAGAGAGCAGGGAGGATGAATTCTGAAGTCCAGGGAGCTACTGATTGTGACCAGCAGAGCAAGTATTTCTCTAGCCATAGAGAAATAAGCGTTCTTTTCCATATGAAAACATTTAAAATTGCCTTCCCCATCCCACTAGCAGGGAAGGCTCACCACTGCAGACTTCAGATGCCTCCAGGTTACAGGCAGTGGTTTTCCACAGAAGTGGCTGAAGGCATGTGACCTTCATCTTATCCTCATCACCACCCCCACCCCCACCCTGGCTGCCCTGGGTCCCCAGTACCAGCAGGAAGTAGGGGTCCCACAGCAGTCTACAGGGGCGTCCAGCCTCACTCTCCGTTTCTCCCACAGTCCATCCAGGAGAATCTGCCCAGTCCCTCCTGTTAATTCCACTCCAGGAAATCTGTTTCACATCTCTCTTCCAAGTCTTGTCAAGTCATCCTCCAAGGACTGTCTGACACTCCCGTTTATGAGTTCTCAAATGACCATGATCACAGCTAATGAGGCACGCGGATGGAGAAGACATTCTGATTTTAAATTCACCCAGTCTCAAAGGCCCGGGGGCCCATCTCTTTCCCTCCCAACTGCCATCACCTTCCCTACATTTTAAGAAGCCACCTGTTTGTAAAGTTAATTAAGATAAATAATATTTTTCAGCATCACTGCTTTCACCAATGACTACTATTCTAATAGCATGATTTCTACTACTCTTTGGTGCAAATAGATAATATTTTAACAACATTAGGGGTTATGTAACTTTGGTCGAGTGGCCTGGAAATCTACCCACAATTTATCATATTATTTTTGGAGCAAAGTGTATTCTCAATAAGGTTTATGAATTACAACCAGGCTGTAAGCTGCAGACAATACCAAATACAAACACACAAACGAATATAAAACCATAAAAAGAACCCCTCTAAGGTTGGTCCCCTCTCTGCTGTTTACACAGTAAACATTTACTATACAGAGAGATGGAGCAAAATCATGGAGCCTCATCAAATTTAATTCCAGATGGCACCTCTCTGCTGTCACCAGGCACCAAGTCTAACTGTAATAGTATCCTTAGCACAGTGCGATGATGAAGCAGATAAACATGCTTCCCCCAAAGTCCTAGATGTATTCCAAAGCCAAATATTCAGAAGTGTTTTTGAATTTTCCAATCACTGTTTCCTTAAGGCAAATGGCTGAGAAATGACTGTATTACAATAAAGCATTTTTACATTGTGAAGGAAAAAAATGAAAATTCATAATATTTGCATTTAGGCAAAAAGCTCTCATTTACAGATAATGTAACGGAGTTGCCCCGTCGAAAGGATAGGCAGGAGAGAGAGCAACAAACAGCAGCAACGTGATCCGGATACTATTTAATCGCTGTTCCCGCCGTTGTGCATAACTTGTCTTCTCTCTCAGGCAAGCAGTTTGAAACATGTCACTAAATCCAGTTGTCAGTGAATTAACACGACTGAGATGGAACTCACCACCAGCTCTTTTAACACGACTGAGATGGAACTCACCACCAGCTCTTTTAACACGACTGAGATGGAACTCACCACCAGCTCTTTTAACACGACTGAGATGGAACTCACCACCAGCTCTTTTAACACGACTGAGATGGAACTCACCACCAGCTCTTTTAACACAATTGAGATGGAACTCACCACCAGCTCTTTTAAAGTTGGGTTTCATCACCACCGGCTTCATCTTCTCCCAGCCCACCCGACTGGCGGCCAAGGCCGTTTGAATCCAGACATCATGTCTCTCGTAGCCCTCCCTCCCTGCCCCAGCCCTTCTCCAGGTCATCCGCCTCTGTCTCTCTAGTGGTGGCCACAAGAGCATCTCGATCGGTTTCCCCACCTCTGTTCTCACCTCTGTCTCATTCATTAGCCACACTGGAACCAAAGTCACCTTTTCAAATAGGCAAATCCAAGCAAACCACACCTCCACTGAGAACTCTTCAAAATTCCCCACTGCCCTAATGATCAAGACAGAACTTCTTACCCTGACTGAGTGGGTCCTCCCTGGTCTGGGTTCTGTTCACCTTGCCACCTGCCCTCCTGCCTGCTCCTGGCTTGTGCCGTGTCCCAGTCATAACAAGCATCTACCATTTTGCACCTGGAATTCTCTTGCTTTCCAGAAGACAGGATATGTCACTCTCTCTAGATCTCTGGTCTCAGCTTGACCTGACACTTAGGGTCCTGGGGTAAACACCCTATTCTTCTGTCTCAGACTTGATCACATTCTCTGATAGCTGTCTGCCTGTCTGCTTGCCTTTCTGGATTAATTACTGCACCAGCAAGGGCTGAGTCAGTCCTTTTTCCTATTTCATCTTCAGTGACTAGCACCAGACCTGCCACATCGCAGGTGTTCAAGAAACGCCTGTTGAAGGAACATATTCATGAAGACCCCCTTGCCCACTGTGTTCCATAGTATCTATTAATAGTGAAACGATTCTCCATTTAATAGTGAAAACACTCCAAAATTATATACTAAGCACCTAAGAAAGCGGTGCTCATTAAGCAGCCCCCCTACTTAGTTTCAATCTTGATGTGTTACTGCCAGAAAGTGAAATTTGCTCAGTGGTGTTTGACTCTTTGTGACCCCATGGACTATATATAGCCTTTGGGAGTCTCCAGGCTGGAATATTGGAGTGGGTAGCCGTTTCCTTCTCCAGGGGAGCTTCCTGACCCAGGAATCAAACCAGGGTCTCCTGCATTGCAGGTGGATTCTTTTCCATCTGAGCTACCAGGGAAGCCTTTTGAAAAAGGCTTGGTCCTGTTTGTATGTAGATTAGAGAAGCAGTCAGTAGTCCCTGTAGCCACCCTCCCCCAAATCTGTGCCAAACAGCCACCTATGATTAAGAGCAAATGGAAATTTAACCTGTCATTTCAAAAAGTACGCTACCTAAGCCTTAGTAACTCAACTAAAACCAAAAAAAAAAAAAAAGTACTACTGAGTAGATCCAGTTGTAAACGTCTTTCCCCCAAAGTGGCGGAACCCAGCAGAAGTATTGCTGATACACATGTTGTAAAAGCCAAGTATTTCCAGCATCTGTCCTCTAGCATACTTCTGCTTGCCCCTAACTGGCCCTAGTTTAACAAGTCCCAGTAATGCGAGGCACAAATTCAATACAAGGGAAGAAAGGTCAGCTCTAGTCAAGGATGGGTGAAAATAAACAGGCGTGGCAGCAGCCTGCCTGGAGTAAAGCCCTAGCATATTGCTTTACATATTTTTAAAAGCTCTTCATATCTTTCAAAGCTCTTTTGTGTCCAGTGTCTGTGTGGTCTTTACTTTCAAAAGAAGGGATGGAAACCCTTTACACCCATTTAACAGCTGGGAAAACTGAAGGCCTCAGAAGTCAAGGCCTTTGCTCAAGGTCACAGAGCTGGGGGCGCAGTGCACAGACAAAGGAGGTCATGTTCAGGGGGCCTGGCAGAAGTGGAAGTTCTTTCTCTCAGCCACGCTGAGGTCACCTTGCAGCACTGCTAGAAACTAGAGAGGAGAAGCCGCAGGAATCCAGCGTATCTCTCAATCAGCCTGAACCATCTGCCTCGGTCCACGCTGCCCCTTTTCTCCAAAGTGTACTCTAAATAGCAAGGTGATTGGGTTAAAGGAAGAAGTCACAGTCAAGGAGAGCAGAAAAGAGAGGAGGACCTTTTATTTTCCCTTTCTCCTAAATATTACTAGCTTTGCCCTTCCTTAGAACACAGGCAACTCCAAACATTCTCCTCTGAGACTCTAGGCATGAGCCACCGGTCAGAGGAGCCTGGCGGCTCTGCAGAGGCTGAATGACTGGCACAGCTATTCAACCTGTCCATCTTTAAAGTGGGGGTGGGCACACCAGGTGCTTCAGGTAGGACCTGACACCTTGGAAGATGGGTTAATCTTTCTTCCCCCTCCCACGAACTCACACACGAAGTTTGGGAAGGACACTTCTTGAGCATCACTGAATTCATCAAAAATTAAAAAAGGCACTTTTCTCTGCCTTGAAACCTACAGGGACAGGTATCTTCCCAGACGTACGAGAGTAAAACTGACTCACTCCTCTTCCTTCCTGAGCTCATGTCCAGCCCCAAGCGGGGGCATGGTTGAACTTCCCTGGTGGCTCAGACAGTAAAGAATCTGCCTGAAATGTGGGAGACCCAGGTTCAATCTCTAGGTCAGGAAGATTCTGTAGAGAAGGAAATGGCAACCCTCTCCAGTACTCCTGCCTGGAGAATTCCATGGATAGAGGAGCCTGGCGGGCTACAGTCCCTGGCGTGGCAAAGAGCTGGGCACGACTAAGCGACTAACTCTTTCACTCTGGGCAGTGAACATATTGACACGTGCTTCCTGGAAAGAATGTATGGCCTGAAAGAGTTTCAAAGTATTATATGATGAAACACTGAATTGATCTCTTGGCATTTAAAACATGCTTTTAATATAAGAAGTCACATAGCTTTGAAAGAACTAGAATGCCAGATCTAGCAATGAGGGTGGGAAGGCCTGCTTGGGATGGGGCCACATCCAGTGGGCGCCTGCAGGGGAAACTGGGACAACTGGGACAGCCGTGTGGTGTCACACGCCGGGGAAGCCTTTGAAAAGCGGCACAAGCCTGCAAGCATTTCTAGTGTTAATCCAAAGAGATAATCAGAAACACAGATTCCTGAACAAACACGCTTCAGAGCACTGTTCATAATAGAATGAAACAGAAATCTAGCCACAGAGGATCAGTTAATCTGGGAAAGGTGTACCCTTGTGAAAGAATGCCATCTGAGATGAGTACTGAAAAATCAAGGGAAACTTGCCTCTGAGATGAAATGGAAAGAGGTTACAATTTTGTTTTAGAATATATAGATAGATATATATAGATATATATATATAGATAGAAAAGAGATGAGGAGGACAAGCACTAAAATAATAAACAGCATTAGTTCTGGTGGGGGGGTGTCTAGAGATTACATTATATATTTTTATTTTCTTCTCTATGAAGAAAAGTGAAAGTGTTAGTTGCTCAGTCATGTCTAACTCTTTGCGACCCCATGGACTGTAGCCCCCCAGGGCTCCTACGTCTATGGGATTTTCCAGGCAAGACTCCTGGAGTGGGTTGCCGTTTCCTCCTCCAGGGGATCTTCCCCACCCAAGGATTGAACCCAGGTCTCCTGCATTATAGGCAGATTCTTTACCATCTGAGCTATCAGGGAAGCCCTTTCTTTTCTATACTTTTATTTTCCTTCTTTATACAATGACTATAATTAGAATATGGAGAAGGCCATGGCAATCCACTCCAGTACTCTTGCGTGGAAAATCCATGGAGGAGCCTGGTTGGCTGCAGTCCATGGGGTCACTAAGAGTCGGACACGACTGAGCGACTTCCCTTTCCCTTTTCACTTTCGTGCATTGGAGAAGGAAATGGCAACCCACTCCAGTGTTCTTGCCTGGAGAACCCCAGGGACGGGGGAGCCTGGTGGGCTGCCGTCTATGGGGTTGCACAGAGTCAGACACAACTGAAATGACTTAGCAGCAGCAGCAGCAGCATAACTAGAATAAAATTAATAAACTTTTTTTTAAAAAAAGAGAGGCCCTCTTCAAAACCCATTGGCTTTCTGAGCAGCTTAGGCAGTTCATGAAAATTTTAAAATTTTGAAAAAATATACATAACATAAAATTTATCATGTTCACCATTTAAAGCAGCAGTCCCCAACTTCTCTGGCACCAGGGACTGGTTTTGTGGAAGACAATTTTTTCCACAGATGGGGTGCGGTGGGGGAAGATGGTTGGGGAATGACTCAAGTGCATTATATTTATTGTCACTTTACTTCTATTATTCTTACATCAGCTCCACCTCAGATCATCAGGCATTGTGATCTCGGAGGCTGAGGATCCCTGATTTAAAGTGTGCAGTTCAGTGGAATTAACTACATTCACAGTATTGTCTAACCATCACCACCATCCATCTTCAGAACTTTGTTATCCCAACCTGAAACTCTGCACCCAGAAACAATAGCTGAAATTCCTCCCTCCCTGAAACCCTAGTAACTGCTAGTCCACCCTCTGCCTCTACGACGTGACTATTTGAGGTACTGCATATAGGTGGAGGCATCTACACACACAAAACATGTCCTTTTGTGTCTGGCTTATTTCATAGAGCATAACATTGGAGAAGGCAATGGCACCCCAATCCAGTACTCTTGCCTGGAAAATCCCAAGGATGGTGGAGCCTGGTGGGCTACAGTCCGTGGGGTTGCTAAGAGTCGGACACGACTGAGCGACTTCACTTTCACTTTTCACTTTCACGCATTGGAGAAGGAAATGGCAACCCACTCCAGTATTCTTGCCTGGAGAATCCCAGGGATGGGGGCGCCTGGTGGGCTGCCTGCCGTCTATGGGATCGCACAGAGTTGGACACGACTGAAGCGACGTAGCAGCAGCAACAGTAAAGTTCATCCATGCTGTCGCATACATCGTGATTTCACTTCTATTATAGGGCTGGAAAGCATCCATTGCATGTACGTACCACATTTCATTTTATGATGCCAGCTTTCTAACCAGACTTTAATTTTTAAGCATATCTGAAAATCAAAATGATCATATAACTGACAGATGTACATTCATTGAAGAATTAAAAACACCAAATAGTACAAAATAAGGAGAAAAGTCACTTTACACAGGGAGTCAAATTGTCCACCTGCCTTAAACCCACTAAAATCCACAAGAATGAGCCTTTTTTTTTTTTTTTTTTTTTTTTTTGCCGCAGGAAAGAGTCACAGGGCTATGGACTGTAATAACAACGAGTGGCCTCAAACTCAGTTATCTGGGACTGAAGGCATCCGTGTCGCTTTGTCCGAGCAATCAAAAAGGCTTCCACAGCACTTGGAACAGCAGCTGGCCCCTGGGAGAGGGGGTACCAGAAACCTTCTGGGCTGATGGAAACAATCCCTCTCTTGACTGGTGTGTGTGTGTTTAGTTGCTCAGTTGTGCACAACTCTTTGCGACCCTTTGGACTGAAGCCCAACAGGTTCCTCTGTCCATGGGATTTTTCAGGCAAGAATACTGGAGCAGGTTGCCATATTCTCTTCTGGGGGATCTTCCTGATCCAGGGGCCGAACTCACATCTCCTGGGTCTCCTGCATTGCAGGTAGACTCTATACCCACTGAGCCATCAGGGTGTGGATTACATATGGGTATACATTTGTCATCGGTCAAAACTCATGGACCTGTTCACGTAAGATCTGTACACTTCACTGCATATAAATGGAAAAAGGAAAGAAAAACAGCCTCCTCCCCTGAAAGAGGACATATGCAGCCTAAAAGCAATGAATCATGAATTTTAGGAAAACAAAAGTGGTTCTGCATCTCAGCCACCAGTTGCTCAGGGCCCTACAGTGGATCTTTGGAACTAAGTCCAGGCTCCTAAAACAGTGGCTCTTCCAGGGAAGCCTGGTAAACACTTGGACTAAACTGCCAATGGCACCAGGGAGCCTCACTGGGTTTGGTAAGCAGCCCAAGAGGTGTGAGATGCAGGTGGTGTTGACACGGAAAGATGTGAGGCTCAGTGTGGGAGGCCGGGAGGTCCACCCTGACCTCACGTGGGACTCCAGGTGATGCAACGCTACAAAGGAAATGGGAGGGGGTGGAACCATAACCGTCCCAAGAAAAAACAAGCTCCCCGGGAGAGCTCCAGGGAAACAGAACTGAATGTGAGTCTAAAGCAGAGCAGAGACCTCTGACTCCCCGTTTTGGATCAAGCGGGTAGCAAGGGGTCTTTTCAGTTGCTTCTGCATTGGATTTGGCTAGGATCCTGAAGAGGTAACAGCTACCACTCTCTGATGAAGCATCATTATTTGTTACTCTCCTCTGCGCTGTCTGTCGTTATGAAATGTCAAGTTTAGGCCACACATTGTGGGAGGCAGCTGTGTCCCAGCCACGGTGAATTTCCTGCCAAGCCATTTAAAGGAGTCAGATGACTTTTTTTCTCTTTTTTTGTAATCTGCTATTTTAGATTCTCCACATCACCATTGCCCTGTGTTAAAATGCATGACCCAGTGGCCAACAGATCTTGGGGTTGTTTATGAAGCCGCAGTCAATAGTATACATACTTCTTAGTATCCTAAAGACACCTCTGAAAACACTAAACAGCCACACCTATGCCAATTGGCAAATGAAAAAAATGATAGTCTGAGACTCAGAAACTTCCCTAGACTTAATGGTATATTTCTTAAAAAAAAAAAAAAAAAGACAAAAAACTGAGCAGGGATGCTGACAAGCTTATTGATGTGGCCTCATTATTATTTGGCTTCCCCTGGGCAGCTCCTTGGAAGAAAAGTTATGACCAACCTAGATAGCATATTCAAAAGCAGAGACATTACTTTGCCGACTAAGGTCTGTCTAGTCAAGGCTATGGTTTTACCTGTGGTCACGTATGGATATGAGAGTTGGACTGTGAAGAAGGCTGAGTGCCGAAGAAATGATGCTTTTGAACTGTGGTGTTGGAGAAAACTCTTGAGAGTCCCTTGGACTGCAAGGAGATCCAACCAATCCATCCTGAAGGAGATCAACCCTGGGATTTCTTTGGAAGGAATGATGCTAAAGCTGAAACTCCAGTACTTTGGCCACTTCATGTGAAGAGTTGACTCATTGGAAAAGACTCTGATGCTGGGAGGGATCGGGGGCAGGAGGAGAAGGGGATGACGGAGGATGAGATGGTTGGATGGCATCACTGACTCGATGGACGTGGGTCTGAGTGAACTCCTGGAGTTGGTGATGGACAGGGAAGCCTGGCGTGCTGCGATTCATGGGGTCACAGAGAGTCGGACACGACTGAGTGACTGAACTGAACTGGGCAGCTCAGTGGTAAAGAATCTACCTGTAATACAGAAGCTGCAAGAGGTGTGAGTTCAATCCCTGGGTCAGGAAGATCCCCTGGAGGTGGAAATGGCTACCCACTTCAGTATTCTTGCCTGGGGAATCCCGTGGACAGAGGAGCCTGGTGGGTTACAGTCCACAGGGTTGCAAAGAGTTGGGCATGCCTGAATTGACTTAGCAAACATGCATTACTCTTTAGTTAAGAAAATCAGGAGTGACCGGCTCTCACCATGTAAATACTTATGCTGGACCACAATCCTGAAAGTTCTCCCACCCAAACCAACCCTTCCTGTGCGCCTCACAAGGTAAGTCACCTTTACTTCTGATATCCTGGGAAGATCACGGCCACAGAGCCAGCTCCTGTCCCTCTCATTCTGGCTTAGTTTGCTCCTTTAATCTGCTGGTAAACATTCTGTGTTCCAACCATTTAGTTCCAGTTGCATGCCCTGAGGAGTCTCAGCCTCACATTTCCAGTCATCCTTGAAAGTTCTCAGCCAGAATCCTACTTTTGCTGTTCACTTCCTCCCAGCCTGGAGTCATAGGTCCCCCAGGGCCAGCCGCAGTCCCCATCCAGGCGGGATGAAAACGGGTGCACTGTAGCCAGACAGAGGAGGCTCAGGACATGTGCTGAGAATGTAGGCAAGGAGGTGCCTCTCACCTCCTTATACTGGAGAAGAAGGAGCCATCCACCCAGCCCCTCACCCACCCCAAGGTTGGGGACAGAGACGTGGACTCATTTTGGTAAGAGGACTGTCCGTTCATACTGACAAACTCATCTACAGGAAAACAACCTTGCAACAGCACCAGGCGTCAGTCTCACGGAAAGTCTCGCCAATCTTGTGACGTCAAAACCGCATGGAAAATGTAAAAGCTGGCTAGACCCTGTGAGCTGTAACTCAGACCAGTAGAAATGAAGCTGGTCCATCTGCCCTTGGGACCATGCGGCATTTCCTGGACCAAATGTACACGCTCATTATCTAGTGGAATAAACACCACCTTTTCCCTGACAAATAAGTAAGTTATTTCCCTTCCCAAGATGGACTTGGAAAACATTTTTGGCATGGAGAAGCAACTATATAGAACCAGAAAGTTGTGATGCAGAAATTGTCAGCTGACTTGAGATAATTGCAGTCTTGGTCATTATAAGCTCATTTGTTCTCAGCATTGTGAATGGTACTTGGTTGTTGGCATTGCAGCTGAATGACCCCCAAACCATGGAAACAGCAAAAATAAAACAGAGGGACTCGCTTGATGGTCCAGTGGTTAAACTCCGATCTTCCAGTGAAAGGGGCATAGGTCTGATCCCTGGTTAGGGAACTAAGGGGTTTTCCAGGTGGTGCAAGTGGTAAAGAACCCACCCACCAAAGCAGAAGACACGTGAGATGTGGGTTTGATCCCCAGGTCAGGAGGATCTCTTGGAGCATGCAACCTACTCCACTATTCTTGCCCAGAAAATTCCATGGACAGAGGAGTCTGGCAGGCTACATGGGGTTGCAAAGAGTTGGACACAAATCATGGACACATACACGCAGGAAACTAAGATCCATATGCCACAAGACATGACCAAAAACATGTATTAAAAAAACAAAACAAAACAAAACACAGGAACAAAACCTGGGGTTTATGTGGCTTGATATGAAGTCCACTAATTCCCTTTCCTGTGACTACTTTCTCATCTCTATGGTGGTTTACTCACTAAGTCGTGTCCGACTCTTGTAGCCAGCCAGGCTCCTCTGTCCATGGGATTCTCATCTCTACAGACAAGTGGTATCCACTTTGGGGACAGGAGAGTTTAGAGAGAAGGAGGCAGGGGAGACAAGCCGTGAGAACTACCTCTTCACGGCTTACTATTTCATCGCCAAGACCACACACTCACTGTGTGCTGCTTAGAGAGCTGAATACCTCGCTTCAGGTTATCACAAGCTGCAGTGTACAATGAGGCAACTTGCTCTGTGATGCTCTGACTGCAAAAGTGTTTCCTGTATGTTTTCTCAACTGATGTGACCTGATTTAAGAGCAGGGCCTGTGTCAAATGCTTCCCTTATTCAAATGTCATCTACCTGACAGGGACTCTAGAATCTCTCTAGAAGAGAAACAAAATTAGGCCAGGGCAGGAGGGCTAGTGTTACAAAGTGTGTGTGTGTGTGTATATATATATATATATTTCCCCCCCCCCCTCAAGGGAGGCCTCCAAAATTATATAGTCTTCATTTTTTTTCATGGACTTCTAATGGATTTTAGTTTCTGGGGTCCAGGGTAGATCCAAAGCAGAAAATGAAAAAGCAAGTATTCAACATGCATTTGCTATTTTCATTCATTATTATCTTATTATTTTTATTTTATCAGTCAGTGCCAAACTCGTTAAGTATTTTGAGTATCACCTGTCAGTGGATATCTTGTCAGCTGATTGCCTTGCACCACATTCACAAGCCACCAGAAAGATGTTCTTTGTGCTTTGCATACAGTATTTAATATGGTAGAAAAATGTGCAATATAGCTTTCCAGCAATAACAATCTCATACTACCAAAAGAAAACCAGCGATCTGCATTTTAAGGGATAAGCTTCAATTATCAAGAAAATGCACTCACAGAGAGGTAGCTCATATCCAGAAAATGCAGCATTGTGGCATCCCCTCATCGACTAATTAAGTCACAGGTGCTAAAAAAAATTACCGAATTGATTTTTTAAAATGCAGACATGACCCAAGTCACTCTGGTATAAGTTTAACGAGTTTATTCTGACTTACACAGGACCTTAAAGGATGACTTTCCACATATGAGCTCTTGCCTCTCATCCTAACATAATCTACCCCATTGCCCCAGATCAGACAAGGGAGAGCAAAAAGACATGGAAATCAGTTACTGGCCACAAATATGAAACTGGGCTTGTCACATCAAAAAAGTGAAATGGTACCATAAATATTATTATTATTATTTATTATCTATTACTATTATTATTTGGTATACTTTTAAAACTGCTTTTAAAGAATTTGATGTATTACTAGAAAAAGACTTAGATATTGTCTTGACGCATGAAGTATTAGATTACCTTCTGAAGGAAGAAGTGTTCTGACAAAGTAGTAGTTAGGTTGCTCATCAAACCACCCCAATAAATAAATGAGTAAAGAAAAGAACCACAAGATTATATCTTTGAGGTTCTAGAAATAATCTACTTACCTAAGTGCAATGAAAGCGAGGTACTTTAAATGCAAATACATCAGTATATCTAAAGGAAACTGGGAAAACACAGTGGAGAAGTAACTGTCAATTGAACTAAGGAGGGCCACAGTGTCCTTGACTAAATACAGACTGCCAGTGACCTCATTTTCTATGTATGAATGAGAAACTGAAATAGGCATCAACTTATGCCAGGCATAAAGCCCAAGGCAATCAGAGAAAACACATTATCTACCTATTACACAAAGATGTCCACTAAGTTTACACTGGAAAAAGCAAACAAAAAAAACCTCAACATTTAAACAATAGGAGAATATACAGCAAAGGAAATTATGCATATTCACACAATAACAAATTTATGCTGCAATTTCAAACCACAGTTAAATACTTTAAGTAACAAGGGGAAAATACCTGTGAGTTCTGTGAAACATACATACATACATATATGTATATATATCTTAATTATATATAAAAAAAGGCAGGAGATATCTAAAATATTATAGGGGTTTTTCTTCACAGTAGCATTAGAGGTAATTTACATTTTCCCCCATTTTTTAAAATACGTAACCAAACTTTGGGGGCTTCCCAGGTGGCACAGTGGTAAAGAATCCACCTACCAATGCAGGAAATGCAAGAGATTGGTTCAATCCTTGGGTCAGGAAGATCATCTGGAGAAAAAAATGGCAACCCATTCCAGTATTCTTCCCTGGAAAATCCCATGGACAGAGGAGCCTGGTGGGCTAGAGTCCATGGGTTTGCAAAGAGTGGAACCTGGCTGAGCCCACAAGCAAACCAAACTTTAAATGGCATATGTTACTTTACTAATTCAAAAACATAAATGCTGTTTTGAGAGTTAGTCCAAGAGTACAGAATAGACTGAAGGAGGAAAAACGTCTCTCACCTACAGTTACTTAGAAACTCATTCTGGGATCTCCTTTTCTGTCAGTACTTTGGAAAATGAAACAAGCAATGGACACTTTTGTTATTACTGAGGGCAAGCTCTGCCTGGGGAGCTCTTCCATCACTTAGTGACCTTGGATGAAGTGGCCAGTACCATGTACAACATTCACTTAAAAACACTCCCATACCTCCTGGAGACCTTTTTAAAACTGGGGTGGGCTGGAGCTCATTTCTCTACTAGTAGACAAGGGGAATATTTATTAAGCTACTTTTCTGGGGCTTCTCTCTTTCCACCCCCACCCCCCCCATTTTGTCATGTTAGTAATTTGAAACCCGCTTACAAACATGGAAACCTAACTAAAGGTTTCACAAGTAAGAAAGGGGGCTGGGGAAACGTGAAACTTTCCTGTCACGCATCTTACTCTAGTAATTAACAATTCATATGCAAAACTCTTTGCTCACAGATAACTTGGGTCTTTCCTGTGCCATACTGGACCCAACCAAATTGACTGATTCACTCAGGGTTATCTGAAATAACCTGCAATAACAAGTAATCACTTGGGTGTCAAACTGCCTGGCACGGAGCAGAACATGTTTCTTCCTCAGTGAGAACAACGTCATCTTTTTTCTCTTTTAAATCTCCCCAGCAAAGCCGTCCTTAACATTTTAAGTGTCCTGGCACGTGCGTGTGCTAAGTCACTTCGGTCACGTCTTTGCAACGTCATGGACTGTAGCCCTCCAGGCTCTTCTGTCCATGGGATTTTCCAGGCAAGAATACAGGAGTGAGTGGCGTACCCTCCTCCAGGGGCTCTTCCCCACCCAGGAATCAAACCCGTGTCTCTTAGGTCTCTAGCATTAGCAGGAGGGTTCTTTACCAATAGTGCCGCCTTTAAGTGTCAATAGATACCCTAAAAAATGAATTACTGATTTAGTCTACATAATTTGGTGAAGTGGGCTTTTAAGGAATTCAGGGACTTTGTATCAACTTTGATTTTAAACAGAAATTATAGCCCTCTGAATACGGTGACATCAAATGGACATTTGCAGATACTTCTGAAGAAATACATCATTCAAAACTTCTCTCTGCATCTTCCATCTTTCCTTAGCAATCTGTATTGCTCAGATGATAAAGACTAAGTGATTTCTACACAATTTGGAGCAATATCACTTGTTTCTTCCCTTTTCCCCTCACTTTTAACCAAAGGCTATGCCAACCTTGTCAAAGTAAGACACAGCATTGATTTAATTAATGATCTAGATAATTGGGCCCTTCTTATGTGACCCTCTTGGTCACAATCTCCCTTTCCTGAAAGACCTTGTTATGACCATCCTACATCTGTTGAGTCTTTTAAAATTCAAAATATGACAGCTAAGATTACATCTAAACCAAGGCTGGGACTTAGAAAAGTCAGAAGTTGCTTCTAAATTTCTAAGAAAACTCCTGGGGTGGCTCTCAGTGCATAATCAGAGACCAGAATGGCTAAGGGCCAGGGAGATGTGGTTTGAACCCTGACTCTGCCCTGTACTGTCTGTGTGAACTTATGCCTTAACACGCCTAGGCCTCTTATTCTTTCCCCATATATAACATGTGCTGAGACGTTACAAATACAAACGAAGTGCTCGATGAATGGAAGCAATGAATCCTTTTGATTCTTAATCTGTAAAAATAGAGATTAAATGATAATTTCACATACAGTACAATTTTCATAAAGCGTTCGACACACCTAAAGGGTTCTCCAAACATTATTCTAGTTTCTGCAATAAGGGATGTGTTCTTTTTTTTTTCTTTCCTCTTCTTCCTTTTGGTGCACTGCAGGGCATGTGGGATCTTAGTTCCCTGACTAGGGGTCAAACCCTTGCTCCCTGCATTGTAATCTCAGAGTCTTAACCACTGGACCATCAGGGAAGTCCATTTTTTTCTGTGATGCCTATGCTTAACATTAAAAAGCAGGTCATTCTATTCCATATAGCTTTTTTTTCCCCCCCAGTGTAGAATTCAACACGTGCCCCGACCTCCAAATTACTGCCACCATCAAAACGGAAAAGTGTGATGAAAGATCTTGTTAGAATAAATATTCCATAATATTCGGGTTTCTTCCTTGACTGACCTTAACATTATAGGGAAAGCTATACAAAACAGATAATGTTCCTGGAAAACCATCAGGAGGCCCTGGATGGACTGTCACAGGCTTTTTCGCAGCGCCCTCCCCCCAGCACTAACAGCTCTGAGATGACTGTGATAACTTCACATGGTCACATGGGCAGCTTATTCGAATTTCAGTGGAACTGTGCATATAGCTGGATTTTCATTTTAAAAGTTCTGTCCACATTTTCTACAGAAACCACAAACAAAGATGTTTACGAGCAGAAAAACCTTCACCTAAGAAACATTTTAAATGATTTCAGTATCCTTTCGTTCTTGAGACTTCAAAGTGAGTGAGATGCTTTATTTTTTAATTTTGGGTTTCTTCATCCTCTCGAAAGCTTGGGAACCAGGGGCTGTTCTGACCTTTGGACACCCATGTCACCTGCCTACTTGAGGATTAGTAAATTACTGAAATGTGAATCATTGTTCGCCCAGAGCAAGGTGTAACACACCTGCCTGCTTGGGAAGAAGGTAGAAACCTACATATTTCCATCTGTCTAGAGAACTAGATAAGACTCCGTGTCAAGAGCTGCATACTTTCAGAAGTCTAAAGTAGACCCATATTTGCATATAATAGGATCATTTTTCCTCTTCTTTATTGTGCCTCAAAGCAGCTGGACTAAAATGTTCTTTTATTCACAACCCACCTAAGACACGGTCACTCTTTAGCTCACGCTGTTATTCTTCCCCTTCAGTTTTACAGTAAGAAAAAGTCAGTTTTGTTCTTTGCACCCTACCCTGTTTTGTCAAATTATCATCTGAGGCTGGAAGGCAAAGCAAGGTTTTGGAAACATATCAATTTCTTCCCTCCATCTCTCTACCCTCAACTCTGTAAACTATCTCCACCACCAGGCAGCCTGTAACCTCATAAATACACTGGCACTTAAGGGATAAGGGCCTCAAAAAAAAAAAAAAAACAAAACACTTGTTGATAAAACTTGCTTCTGTGAAACAAGATGACTCTCTCAGCACTTTGCTTATGTCACCTACAGGGAGGAGCTTAGCGTCTCAAGGATGAGTTTCAATTAGACCCACCAGGATAGACCACTTGTATGGCTTCTTTTATGTCTAGCCTCCCTTTTATGATTTCAGGGAGAATCTTTTCTTTACACTAAAATAAAATTCTTAGTTATATCACCTTGCATTAAATCAAGGCAAATATGAGGCAACACTGTGGTATGTTTCAGGCGGTTTAATTATGGCAAAGAATACTCATTTCTCCCAGTTATCCCTATAACACACACACACACACACACACACACACACACACACACACACAGGCACTAGAGTGCAGGAAGAAGGGATCAGTTGAGCAACCTCAGAGCCTTTAGGGCAGCTCCGAGAAGATAAGAAAATAGTAAAAGGTTAAGGTGAACACATTGAACTTAACTTACCTAAAATGTGCAATGTAATAAGTTCAGGCCTAAAAACCTTTCCAGATTTTAGAGGAAATGCCCAAAGTCACCACTTAATTATGCAAGAAGGGGAGGGGAGGGGGAAAGGTGGAGCCCTTGGGGACCCTAGCGAGGTGCTGGCAGAGCAAAGTGGCAGCAGAAAAGACATAATATTTCATCAAAAGAACTAGGCTGGCTTCCTAGCTAGACAGAGGTCTCCAGAGGCTTTGCTACATTGTGAACACTTGTCCGCAATAAAATTTCAAGTAAAAAAGTAGCTTTTAAGGTGGGCTAAGCATTCGGTAGCTAAACAGTTGCATTCAGTCAAAAGTTCTGAGCGCAGAGAGACAAAGGCAAGCAGATACTCACCAAAAGGAGTCAAATGTATCCCCTTTTGAAAAACTATTTGTTTTAATTTTTTTTTAACTAAAGGTGCATCTAAAGTGATGCTTTTTCTATACAAACATCCTTTCAAGTCTCTCGACTTAAAGGAAAAGAAATATGATAGGACAATGGCAGGTGCTGCTCAGTCACTCCCGGGGCTATTCGGACACCTGCCCATCAAGGTGACAGGTGCTGCCCCCTCCCCCCAACACTCTTCCCAGCCGTAAAAATGCAACCGCATCCCGCAGGAGGCCTGCGAAAACGGTCCCCACCGGCGGAGTGGGGAGTGCCAAGCACCAAAGCCCCGCTGCTGGAGTCTGCAGCGCTTGATTTGCAATGACGCCACATGGAGAGAAACGGGGGAAAACAAGAAAAAGAAACAAGGATGAGAAGGCAACAAACAAAAATGTGCGCCCCTTCTTTGGTGATCCAAGAAGGGGGGAAAAAAAAGAAACCCCAAACTAGAGATGGCCAGTGGCTGGCTTATCAGAACACATCTGGGACACCTCTAATCCATACATGAGCTTTAAAAAAAAAAAAAAAGTAGTAGTACCTGGGAAATCAACTTGAACACATTCTAATGCAAAATTCCCCCCATCATCACCATCACCACAAACTCGGGATAAATAAAACCGCCGGCACTCAAGCTATTAGAAACTACATTTTACTCACAAACCAGAGGTTTACATAATCACAAATTACATAATACTCCTTCCTCGCACGAAAAACCTTTCTATAGGTGAAGCTCCAAGCCCTCCGGCTTTTTCACGTTTTCCAGGGAGAGCTGGAAAAGTCTGCTGAATAATTGGGGAGGGGGGGAGGAGGAGGAGGAATGGAATGCCAGAAAGTCATCTTTGACAAGCTGTCAACCCCACCAAATGTTCTAGGATTTTAAAAAGAGCCTCGTGGAGCAGGTGACTCGCCTCTGTCCCCATCCACTAAATGCCCGGGCATCTGAGGCCAAGGCAGAGAGGGAGCAAGGAGCTGGGCGCGGGGCGCAGTGTGGGGCGTCGCTGTCCGGTGGGGGGAGGGTGGTGGTGGCCGGGGCTTACCTGCTCCCCGAAGTCGATGGCTATGTTGGTGATACCCAGGGGCACCAGGAACCGGATCAGGGGCCAGTAGTGCGTGAGCGCCGGGAATTTCACCATAGTCCCCGCCGTGGGCTGACCCCACACACATCTGCCGCCGCGAGGGGACTGTGCCGGGAGGCGCGGGCCGGGCGGGGGCGCGGGAGGACGCGGAGGCCGGGTCCGGAGGGGCCTCGGGGCGGCGGCGGCGGCGGCGGCTCCTCCTCGCGGCTGCGGCGCCCTCTCTCCAAGCGCGGCTGCTCTAGCAGGAGATCCTCAAGCTCAAGTCCATCCCTGCTGCCCTCCCACACAACAAAGATCTGCCGGGAAAAAAAAGAGGAGGGACAGCAGCGGCGGCGGCGGCGGCGGCGGCAGCGGCGGGAGGCTCTGCTGACAGCGGCTCCATTATAAGCGCTTTGGGCCCGGAAATAAATAACCGCGCGCACGAGGCGCCGCCGCCGCCGCCGCCGCCGCCGCGCGGAGGAAATCAGGGGCGGGCGCGGAGGCGCGGACTCGGCCCGCGGCCCCAGGGGCTGGGGGCGGGCGGCGAACTGGGGAAGGGGCCGGGCCGGGCCGGGCCGGGCGGGCGGCGCCCTCCTTCCCGGCGCCGCCGTCTGCGCTCCGCTCAGCCGCGGGGGGCGCTGCGCACGCACGGGCCGCGGGGCCGCCGCCTCCGCCGCCCGGGCCGCGCGGTGCCCGGGACGCGCCGAGGAGGCGGCTGTGCGGGGCTGCGGGGGAAGCGGGCTGGGGGCGTCGGGCGGGCGCGCGGCCTGCACCCGAGGGCGCCGTCCGGGGGACGCCTGAGGAGGAGAGCGCACCCAGCGATCGGGAGGCTCCGGGGCCGCCCCGGCTCCCTGGCCGGGCCCTGACGCCCGAGCCTCGCGGGGCTGGGGTCCTGGGCTCCCCGCGCTGTCCCGGGAAGAGCCGGAACGTGTGGGAAATGGGCGGCTGGAGCGCGGATGCTCGGGAAGGGATGGGGCGCGCAGGGGCCGGGAGGGAGCGGTTTGGGAGGACCCCACCTCCCATAGCGGGCGCCCCGCCAGCCCCATCCCCGGGTGGCCGCCTAGAGTGGAGCGGGGACCTGCTTGGGGCCCACCAGGACAGCTGGGGGTCCGGGAGAGATGGAGGCTTCGCTCTGGGCGGGCTGGAGACACCCAGAAAACGAGCATCTCTCTCTCAGAGTGTCCAGGGGCAACGGGGACCCGCATCCCGGGGCGCGGGAGGGGAGGGCGTGGAATGCGCGCAGGGCCGCGGGCATCGTGCCCAAAGGCGCCCAGGCTGGGCGCGCCGGCTTTTGGGGGGCCCAGGCTGGTTCCCAGCCGACTTTGTCAACTGTGAGCTGAGGTTCCTCTGCAGACGTCACGGTTGTAAACAACAAAGCAAAACTCGAAAAGTGTGTCTCTTTTTCATATAGAAGGAGAAGGAAAGAAAAATCTGTTTTATGACACTTGCCCCAGTGATTTCGGGAAAAGTAAGAGCTGTGCTAAATGTTTTACCTAAAAATTCAAAACTGTGTGCCAGGCAGCAGACGCCGGCATCCAGCATGGCTCTCTGCACTGGCGCGCTGTGACCGGAGAGCCCAGGCCCTCATGAAGGGAGATGGTGCGTGGAAATCACTGTGCCTTAAAGGAGGACACAGAAGGCCTCGTGTGCACGTCTAGATTCATAGGCGTGTAACCTGTGTGCTCGCAAAGGCCCTGCACTTGGAGCTGTACCCTGTTAAATGCTCTGCCTCCGGAAGTTCGTAATTTTTGGATGAGGGGTTGGTATGTCTGCATGTATTTCAGCCTGTCTTTCTCATATTGTTTTACACTCCCTCCCCCATCTCTACACCCAGGCACAAGCCTGTTACCTCCCATTTAGGGTTGTTAAGCTTGCGTTCATAGTAAGCTTGCCATCTCCACCTCCTGGGTTCAGATATTTCACAATTATTTGAAAATATTAGATGTTTTCCTTACTTCCATGAAATATTTCCATTTTCTTTTCTTTTCTTTTTTAAAATTTTAAAAGACCTTTTAAAATTCCAAGCAGAACAAGGCCTTGAGAAATAGGAAGCTCATTTACCTTGCAGCTCTGATGTAACATCATATTACATGCCCTATAATTAAAATTAAAATTCTGGTAATTATTTGTTGTGTTATATATGTCAAATAGTATTATTTAAGAGATTTTCCAGCAAAACAGGAAGTTCTTGTGTACAAGACTCTCTTCAATAGGAAGTTCCTCAAAGGTATGTTTTACTGTCGTGGGATCTTGTTTTAAGTGGATCAAAAGAGCCTATTATTTAAAGGATATTCAGGGAAGGAGTTTTTTTCTTAAGCAAATATTACCTCATGGTTTATCCATTCTGTCGACTAGCAATTTTACTTAAAGCAGTCTACTACACCGACCTTTGTCTAGAATCCAGGGTTGATAAGGTTCTCAATCAATCCTCAGCAAGTTCAATTTGCCTTGGTTGGTCCCTGGACAAGGACCAACCACATGGCTGTTGCTGCTGCAAACACACAGCTTTGGTCTTAGGAAGGAACAGTGAGAAAGTTCCAGTGAATCAATGAGAGGTCATCATCCTTGTTTGAGTATTCGAAGTGTGCTTTTTTTTTTTTTAAGTAAATGATTTAATTGTGTCATCTGGCTTTCCATTTCAGTCACACTATGACAATGTGAAATTGAATGGAACTGTTACTTTTGTTTTTTCTGTCAAAGATTCAAAATCAGATTTCATAGGGAGTTTTTGGCCTTTCTCTGTCTTCCTCTTTTTAACCTAGCAGTAGTTTGAAAGCATAACTCCAGAATACTGGTGATAGTAATGAATAGGAAGTTTTTCTAAACTACCCAGAAGCCAAGAAGAGGTCACAAAATCATTTAAATTAGATTCAGAGTATTACTTTTCAGAGGGTACAGCTTTACTTTCAGTGTATAAAGTTTTTAGTTTAGAGTTGATTGCTTTTGGCTAATGATCATTACCAGATGCTGCTGCTGCTGCTGCTAAGTGGCTTCAGTCGTTTTTGACTCTGTGCAACCCCATAGACAGCAGCCCACCAGGCTCCCCCGTCCCTGGGATTCTCCAGGCAAGAACACTGGAGTCCCATTTCCTTCTGCAGTACATGAAAGTGAAAATTGAAAGTGAAGTTGCCCAGTCGCATCTGATTCTTAGCGACCCCGTACTGCAGCCTACCAGGCTCCTCTGTCCATGGGATTTTTCTAGGCAAGAGTACTGGAGTGGGGTGCCATTGCCTTCTTTTACCAGATGCTAACAGGTGACTTATTGGAAAAGACTCTGATGCTGGGAAAGATTGAGGCAGAAGAAGAGGGTGACAGAGGATGAGATGGTTGGATAGCATCACCAATTCAATGGACATGAACTTTTGCAAACTCCAAGAGATGGTGAGGAACCAGGAAGCCTGGCATGCTGCCATCCATGGTGTCAAGAAGAGTTGGATGTGACTTGGCGACTGAAAAACAACAACAAACATCATTACAAGATCGACAGACCCTATATCCAATAGTGTAAGAAAAAATTGTGTACCTACAGGAAACAATGCTGGAAAAAATCACAATATTAACAGCGGTTAGTTATAGCTGCATAGTGTTATTTCCTTTTATACTTTTCAGTATTAAACACAATGGGCATATATAAGTTCATAAAAAGAAAATGAGTTCTAAAAAATATTTATGAAACTTCCTTAGAAGTACAAGTTAGCACTGATTTCAAAGCATGGAAAAATTTACTCTTCCCAAAACAATTTCATAAAAGACCAGCAATATACTATGATTTTAATGCCTGAAATCATTAATACCCAGTTTTGAAGGCTCTAATATCAAAATCACTGCAGATGGTGATTGCAGCCATGAAATTAAGACCCTTACTCCTTGGAAGGAAAGTTATGACCAACCAAGATAGCATATTCAAAAGCAGAGATATTACTTTGCCAACAAAGGTCCGACTAGTCAAGGCTACGGTTTTTCCAGTGGTCATGTATGGATGTGAGTGTTGGACTGTGAAGAAAGCTGAGTGCCAAAGAATTGATGCTTTTGAACTGTGGTGTTGGAGAAGACTTGAGAGTCCCTTGAACTGCAGGGAGATCCAACCAGTCTATCCCAAAGGAGAGTGGTCCTGGATGTTCATTGGAAGGAATGATGCTGAGGCTGAAACTCCAATACTTTGGCCACCTCATGAGAAGTGTTGACTCATTAGAAAAGACCTTGATGCTGGGAGGGGTTGGGGGCATGAGGAGAAGGGGACAACAGAGGATGAGATGGCTGGATGGCATCAGCGATTCTATGCACATGAGTTTGGGTGAACTCCAGGAGTTGGTGATGGACAGGGAGGCCTGGCGTGCTGCAATTCATGGGGTCGCAAAGAGTAGGACATGGACTGAGTGACTGAACTGAACTGAATGCAAAAAAGGAAACTAAAAGTTACATACATGTCTGGTTTGCTGTTTTCTGCTACTGATCATAAATGAATATGTTCAAACTACCCTCAAGGGTGGGCTTCCCAGGTAGTGCTAGGGGTAAAGAACCTGTCTGCAATGTGGAAGACTCAAGAGACACAAAGTTCAGTCCCTAGGTCAGGAAGATTCCCTGGAGGAGGGAATGCCTACCTACTCCAGTATTCTCTCCTGGAAAACCCCATGGACAGAGCATCTTTGGTGGGCTACAGTCCATAGGGTCACAGTGAGTCGGACTCGACAGAAGCGACTGAGCACACACACGCCCTCAAGGAACATCTGCTGCAAAGGGCAGAATAAAAGATCATGTTTAAGATCATACAGTTCTAGGACTCTACTGTTCAGTTCCTTGATTTGAGGAGCCCAATGGCATCCAATTGGAAAGACAGCAATGGACTTCATCTGGCAACAGTTGTCATAAATCTTTGTGTAAGATTGACTTCAAAGAATTGTCTGTTAATACACTGTGTGTGTGCTCTTTTGCTTAGTCTTGTCTGACTCTTTACAGTCCCATGGATTGTAGCCCACCGGGATCCTCTGTCCATGGAATTTTCCAGGCATGAATACTGGAGTGGATTGCCATTTCCTACTCCAGGGGATCTTCCCAACCCAAGAATTGGGCTCCTATCTTCTGCATCTCTTGCATTTGAAGGTGGATTCTTTACCCCTGAGCCACTTGAGAATATTAATACATGGGTCACACAGAATTATCCAATATCATGCATTTAGTATAACCAATTTTTTCGGATAAAGTAGTGAGGAAGGATTTTAATTAATTAATTTAATTTTTATTTTTTGGTTTCACTGGGTCTTCCTTGCTGCTTGGGGGCTTCCTCTAGTTGGGGTGAGTGGGACTATTCTCTAGTTGCGGTGCGAGAGCTTCTCACTGCAGCAGCTTCTCTTGTGGCAGGGCACAGGCCCTAGGTGAACAGGCTAGGTAGTTGCGGTTCAATGACTTCCATTTTCCTGGGCGTGTGGAATCTTCCCAGACAAGGGATTGAACCAGTGTCTTCTGCATTAGCAGGTGGATTCTTACCCACTGTTCTACCAGGGAAGCCCTAACAGACAGTTTTGATGGAAGAGTTAGACCCAGATGTCGGTGTCCAGTTTTGAAGTGGTCAGTAAGCCCTCCCAAATCGAGCAGACTAGATATAAATTGCAGCTTTATGGTCCTACATCTGGGCCTGGTGCAGTGTTACTACATGGCTCACTGTGAATGAGCTGGGGGGGGGTGGGGGGGGAGACGGGGGAGGGGCTTCTGATTCTAGATTATGTAATTGTGCTCATGTAAATATTGACCTCTTTCATGATGTCATGGTTTCTGCCCACATCCAAGCTTCCAGAGAGCAGAAAGTTCTGCCCCGAACTTCAAGTTTTACTTTCACCACCTCTGTGATCTTCCAGCCCAAAGCCTGCGTATAATTTGCTTGGCTTTATTTTCAAAGCCAGTTTTAGCTCTCAGCATATCCACACAATTAGAGGTAGGAGGTGGGTGGCATAGGTAAGTTATCCTGAAATTGAGTTTTTGCTGTGGATAAGCTGGAATTTGCTAGTTTAATTTTGTCATGAGTTACAGTTCTCCAGACTTGTGATTGCCACCGGTGGGGGTGGGGGGTGGGGGGGTGGGGATGGATCAGGGAAGTTGGGGTTAGAGATGCAAACGGTTATATACAGAATGGATGAAAAACAAAGGCCTACTGTACAGCACAGGGAACTATAACTAATACCTGTGATAAACCATAATGGAAAGGAATGTGAAAAAGAATATATATGTATAACTGAGTCACTTTGCTGTACAGCCAAAATTAAACACAACATTATAAATCAATTATACTTCAATAAAAATTTTTTTAAAGTTATAGTTCTCACTGTTAATAACTTCTTTAATAATATTTTTAAAGGGACCACACAGATGCTTCAAAAAGTGCTGTAAAGATGAGTGAAGATTTCTATGTACTAATATAAAGTCATAAAATAATATGACAGAGGATGAGGTGGTTGGATGACATCACCGACTCAACGGACATGAGTTTGAGTAAGCTCCTGAGTTGGTGATGGACAGGGAAGCCTGGCATGCTGCAGTCCGTGGGGTCGCAAATAGTCGGACAGGACTGAGCGATTGAACTGAACTGAATAGAAAGTGATCTTCAGACTCTTTTTTAAAATTAATTAATTTTCTCTTTTATTTTTGCTTGCACTGGGTCTTCATTGCTGCGGTGGGCTTTCTCTGTTGTGGTGAGCAGGGGCAGTGTGTGGCCTGCTTTCTGCAGTCCCTTCTCTCGTTGCGGAGCACAAGCTCTTGGCAAGCGAGCTTCCTTAGCTGCGGCACGTGGGCTCAGCAGTTGCGGTGTGCAGTCCTGGTGTGAGTGTTCTTCAGTAGTTGTGGCACACGGCTTTGTTCCTCTGAGGCGTGTGGTATCTTCTGGAGCAGAGATCGAATCTGTGTCTCCTGCATTGGCAGGCGGGTTCTTATGCGCTGTGCCACCAGGGACGTCCCTGCAGACTATTTTAATAAGTGAAAAAAAGCAAGGTGCCAATCTCAAATGGTTTGCTACTGGGGGGTAAAAAAGGAGAGATAAATGAATATGGCTGTGTGTACCTGTGTATACTTGCTTATATTTGTGAAAAGACACATTGGAAATATAAACAAAAAATTTTCAAATGTTTATTTATAAGGAAAAAAGTAAGGGAAGGAGGAAGAATTTCTCTGAATGTAACTTATCAAATTTTGGCTTTGGAAACATTTATGTCTTACATGTTGAAACAAATTTAAATCAAAAGAAGACATGGACAGCAGAGATAAAATTCTCATGCCTGTTTTTTTCTTGTTTATTTTTCTTTTATTCTGAGAAGAGGCTTTGAGACAGATTTAATCAGAGCACAGATGTATGCCTTATGCATTTTATTTTTATTTTTCTATAATTGTTGTTTAGCTGCTAAGTTGTGTCCAACTCTTCACAACTCTATGGACTGTAGCATGCCAGGCTCCTCTGTCTTGCAGAGGAATTTGCTCAAATTCATGTCCATTGAGTCAGTCCTGTTATCTAACCATCTCATCCTCTGCCATCCTCTTCTCCTCTCGCCTTCAGTCTTTCCCAGCATCAGGGTCTTTTCCAGTGAGTCTGCTTTTCACATCAGGTGGCCAAAGTATTGGAGCTTCAGCTCCAGCATTTGTCCTTCCAATGAATATTCAGAGTGGATTTCCTTTAGGATTGACTGGTTTGATCTCCTTGCTGTCCAAAGTACTCAAGAGTTTTCTCCAGCACCACAATTCGAAACCATCAATTCTTGGGTGCTCAGCCTTCTTTATGGTCCAACTCTCACATCCATACTGGAAAAATCATAGCTTCGTTGGCAAAGTGATATCTCTGCTTTTTAATACACTGTCCAGGTTTGTCATAGCTTTTCTTCCAAGGAGCAAATGTCTTTTAATTTCATGGCTGCCGTTACCATCCACAGTGATTTCAAAGCCCCCAAAAATAAAATCAGTCACTGCTTCCACTTTTCCCCCTTTCATTTGCCATGAAGTGATGGGACCAGATGCCATAATGTTAGTTTTTTGAATGTTGAGTTTTAGGCCAACCTTTTCACTCTCCTCTTTCACCCACACCAAAAGGCTTTTTAGTTCCTCTTCGCTTTCTGCCATTAAAGTGGTATCATCTGTATATTTGAGGTTGTTGATATTTCTCCCAGCAATCTTGATTCTAACCTATGATTCATCCAGCCTGACATTTCTCATGATGTACTCTGCATAGAAGTTAAATAATCAGTCAGAGTGACAATGTATAGCCTTGTCATATTCCTTTCCCAATTATGAACCAGTCAGTTGTTCATGTAAGGTTCTAACTGTTGCTTATCTTGCATACAGGTTTCTCAGGAGACAGGTAAGGTGGTCTGATACTCCCATCTCTTTAAGAATTTTCCACAGTTTGTTGTGATCCACACAGTCAAAGGCTTTCGCATAGTAAGTGAAGTAGAAGTAGATGTTTTTCTGGAACTCCCTTGCATTCTCATGCTCCAAAGACTTGCTTTCTCCATGCTCTAAAGAATGTTGGCAACTTGATCTCTGATAACTATCAATGCAATAGTTCTAAATAAAAATATGAGAGAAAATCTCTGTGACCTTAGGTTAGGCCAAGATACACATCAGAAGCACAAACCATATGCAAAAGTGTCCTGAATTGGACTTCAGAATTCAAAACTTCTTTATGAAAGTATGGTTAAGAAAATTAATACTAGCCACAGACTGGGAAAAATGTTGACAAAATATATATCTGATAAAGGGTTTGTATCCAGAATCATATATGTATATATATACACACACACACATACTTTCAAAACACAATAATAGAAATCCATTTAACCCAATTAAGCAATGGGTAAAAATTTGAAAATCTGCCTCATTAAAGAAGATGTCAAGGAGGCAAACAAACACATGGAAAGATTGTCAGCTTCACTAGTCACGAGAGAAATACACATTCAAACCATTAAGTACCTATAAGAATGGATAAAATAAAAAACAAGGAAACAAGCAAAAAACACCGAATGTCACCAAGTGCTGGTGAGGAGTCAGAGCAGACTGGACCCTCATACACCACTGGTGGGAATCCAAAATGGTATAACCAGCTGCTTGGGAAAGCAGTTTGAGAGTTTCTAATAAACATACACGTATCAAACAACTCCTTTCTAGGTATTTACCCAAGAGAAATGAAAGTGTATGTCCAGAAAAAGACCTGCTAATGAATCTTTGTAGCAGCCTTTACTCATAATTACCAACAACTGCAAAAAACCCAAGCGGCCATCAGCTGGTGAGTGGATAAATAAACTGTGATATACCCATATGTGGAATGCTACTGAGCAATAAAACCATAAACCACTGATGCATGCAACAAAATAGATGAATCTCAAGTGCATTATTAGGACCAAAAGAAGCTGGAGTCAATATGATAATATTTATATGACATTATGGTCTTGGACACGACTGAGCGACTGAACTGAACTGAACTGAATGGGCTTCCCTGGTGGCTCAGAAGGAACAAAAACCATTTGCAAGCAGGAGACCCTGGTTAGATTCCTGGCGCCTCAGAGTCGAACACAACTTGAGTGACTAAGCACTCACACAAATGACATTATGGAAAATACAAAATCGTAGGACAAAAATTGGACCAATAGTTGCCAATTGGAGATCTGAAACCATTGTCTACAAGACGGTATAAAGAAACTTAGGATGATGGAAATACTCTGTATTTTGACTGTGGTTGTGGTTCCCCAATGCAGAGAACTATCCACCTAAAAAGGGTGATTATTTTATTTATATAAATTATTATGTTGATAAGCTACCTTTGAGTTCAGTATATATGCACATTAAAACAAATAAAGTACAACCTGTTCTTTCCTGGAACAGCTATTAAACAAATAAATATAAATGTGTAAATAAATATACAGTTCAGTTCAGTTCAGTCACTCAGTCCTTTCTGACTCTGTGCGACCCCATGGACTGCAGCACACCAGGCCTCCCTGTCCAACACCAACTCCCGGAGTCCACCCAAACTCATGTCCATTGAGTCAGTGATGCCATCCAACCATCTCATCCTCTGTCGTCCCCTTCTCCTCCCCACTTCAATCTTTCCCAGCATCAAGGTCTTTTCCAAAGAGTTGGTTCTTTGGCTCAGATGGCCAAAGTATTGGAGTTTCAGGTTCAACATCAGTCCTTACAATGAACACTCAGGACTGATCTCCTTTAGGATGGACTGGTTGGATCTCCTTGCAGTCCAAGGGACTCTCAAGAGTATATAAATATATAATTACATACTGCATTTAACAATACAGCTGGCCATCTCACAAAGGGCTGGATAAGGAAGTTTGCAATTTATGTTTGAATATTGTGCTGAGCTGTGCTGTGCTTAGTTGCTCACTTGTGTTCAACTCTTTGCAACCCCATGCACTGCAGCCCGCCAGGCTCCTCTGTCCATGGGGATTCTCCAGGCAAGAATACTGGAATGGGTTGCCATGCCCTCCTCCAGGGGATCTTCCCAGCCCAGGGATGGCACCCAGTTCTGCCACATTACAGGCGGATTCTTTACTGTCTGAGCCACCAGGGAAGCCCAAGAATACTGGTGTGGGTAGCCTATCTCTTCTCTAGGGAGACTTCCCAACCCAGGAATCAAACTGGGGTCTCCTGCATTGCAGATAGATTCTTTACTACCTGAACTACCAGGGAAGCCCAGAAATAGGGATATGAAGTGGTGAATGGAGAAGAGGGAGGTTTGATTGATATTAAATCAATAAAATCAATCCAATTCATTTGCTTTAGAATTTGGTAGAGTCTTCTATTTGCTATATTACAGTTCAGTTCAGTTCAGTTCAGTTGCTCAGTCGTGTCCAACTCTTTGCGACCCCATGAATCACAGCACACCAGGCCTCCCTGTCCATCACCATCTCCCGGAGTTCACTGAGACTCACATCCATCGAGTCCATGATGCCATCCAGCCATCTCATCCTCTGTCGTCCCCTTCTTCTCCTGCCCCCAATCCCTCCCAGCATCAGAGTCTTTTCCAATGAGTCAACTCTTTGCATGAGGTGGCCAAAGTACTGGAGTTTCAGCTTTAGCATCATTCCTTCCAAGGAAATCCCAGGGTTGATCTCCTTCAGAATGGAGTGGTTGGATCTCCTTGCAGTCCAAGGGACTCTCAAGAGTCTTCTCCAACACCACAGTTCAAAAGCATCAATTCTTCGGCACTCAGCCTTCTTTACAGTCCAACTCTTGCATCCATACATGACCACAGGAAAAACGATAGCCTTGACTAGACAGACCTTAGTCGGCAAAGTAATGTCTCTGCTTTTGAATATGCTATCTAGGTTGGTCATAACTTTTCTTCCAAGGAGTAAGCGTCTTTTAATTTCATGGCTGCAGTCACCATCTGCAGTGATTTTGGAGCCCAAAAAAATAAAGTCTGACACTGTTTCTACTGTTTCCCCGTCTATTTCCCATGGAGTGATGGGACCGGATGCCATGATCTTCGTTTTCTGAATGTTGAGCTATATTACAAGTAATAGCTAAATTACAACCTTCCTGTATGTTGGACACTACACTAGATTCTTTATGTACATCATCTTATTTAATCCTCAGAGTAATCCTATACATTTGCTACTATTACCCTCTCCTTTCAGATGGTAAAGCATCTGTCTACAATGCGGGAGACCTGGGTTCGATCCCTGGGTTGGGAAGATCTACTGGAGAAGGAAATGGCAATCCACTTCAGTACTGCTTCTGCTACTACTAAGTCACTTCAGTCATGTCCGACTCTGTGTGACCCCATAGATGGCAGCCCACCAGGCTCCCCTGTCCCTGGGATTCTCCAGGCAAGAACACTGGAGTGGGTTGCCATTTCCTTCTCCAATGCATGAAAGTGAAAAGTGAAAGCGAAGTTGCTCAGTCGTGTCCGACTCTTCACGACCCCATGGACCGCAGCCTACCAGGCTCCTCTGTCCATGGGATTTTCCAGGCAAGAGTACTGGGGTGGGGTGCCATCGCCTTCTCTGCACTTCAGTGGGCGCAGCAACCCACTCCAGTATTCTTGCCTGGAGAGTCCCCATGGACAGAGCAGCCTGGCGGGCTGCAGTCCATGGGGTCACAAAGAGTCAGATATGACTGAGCAATTAAGCACACATTCTTTGCTCACAGTTGATCTCTGAGAAGGTATATTGGTTAAACTTCTTGATTGAATGCAAGAGAAATCAGTTTAAACTAGCCGAAGTTGAAAAGAGGGATTTCTGATGAAGGTATAGGTACAGCTCACAGGACCCAGACCTCAGGAAGGGCCTGGAAGGAGGGACTGAGCATCATGGGGACTCTCTCTGTGTCTCGAATCCCGATTTCTCGCTCTCCTTTTCTCCCTGCCCTCTTTTCTTCCTTTCCCTGCCTGTCTCCTCTCTCATCCTTTGCCTTTCTGGTCCTCATGGTGGTTAGAAAATGCCCAGCCATAGCTCCTGAGCTTAGATTGTCAGGTTCTTTTTGGTCCCAGGTCTGTATTTCATTAAGAGGGACCGTGAGTGGGCCAGCTTTGGTCAGGTGCTCACCTTAGTCCAATCAGAGGAGTCAGGGATGGGGTCCTAATGCCCCCAGTGACCACTGGGAGCCCCAGAGAGGAGCTGGCAGACAGCCCAACAGGTGTTTAGTGCCTGGCCCCCTGCACGCTGGCTATGTAACACCTATATACATCATCCCACACATACACTTTTTCAAAGATGCCTCTGCTTAATGAGGCCCACTATTCTAGTTACAGCTGCAAATGTATACTCTCCTTCCTCTAAAGGAAGACAACTCAAGGTCATGGCCGGCTGCTCTGTGCAGAAGTGAGGACTATGTTTCGTAGACAGTCTCACCTTTTGCCATTTAGGTGTTGGTCTCAGATTCCAGGAAGTAGGTATTCTTTGAGGCCATTATTTAGCCCACCACAAGTAGCTTTGTTTAAAAGGTAAAACAAAACAGATGAGTTAAAAACTTTCAAAGACGTATATTATTTATTTATTTATTTGTAGCCATACCGTGTAGCCTGTGCAATCCTAGTTTCTCCAGGGATCAAGCCCACACCCCCTGGAAGTAGACCCCCAGAGTCTTAACCACTGGACCACAAGGGAAGTCCCTGGGTGAAATTAATTTTAATCATATATTTTATTTAACTGAATGTAACCAAAACATTGCTTCCCTAGTGAAAAGGAAAGTCGCTCAGTGTGTCCGATTATTTGGGACCCCATGGACTATACCGTCCATGGAATTCTCCAGGCCCGAACACTGGAGTGGGTAGCCTTTTCCTTCTCTAGGGGATCTTCCCAACCCAGGGATTGAACCCAGGTCCTCCCACATTGCAGGCGGATTCTTTACCAGCTGAGCCACCTGGTAAAGAGCCCGGCTGCCAATACAGGTTCCTGCCAGTACAATTCCCTATTCTCTCTGCATTTTATGTAGGGAGTTCTTGAGCTGGGTCACAGCTGCGCACACCATGGGGATACACGCTCCATTGGAGGGAACCTGCTCAGGTCTCTCTTTTTATAGAGTGGGATTTGCCCAGGGGGATAAACATCCAAGATATTTATGTTGCATCTAGCTAAGATGCCAGCTGACTAGGGGAGGGCTGGGAAAGGCCAGCTGTGTGGTCCTAGAGACCCTGAGTGTTCCTTGGGCATGGGAAGTGGAATTCAGGCGTGGCCTCTTGCTATCAGAGAACTGGCCTGGTAGGGCTGCATCCTTGGACCCATCACTTTGTTGCCAGGAAATAGAAATGCAGAAAAGCACCCACAGCTGTCAATGGGGTCATCCTGCTTTGTCTTCAGAGCTGAAAATGGTGGCGATAGGCTTCCCAGGTTGTGCAGTGGTGAAATAACCCACCAGCCATTGTGGAAGACCCAAAAGATGCAGGTTCGATCCCTTTGTTAGGAAGATCCCTTGGAGCAGGAAATGGCACCCAACTCTAAGATTCTTGCCTGGAGAATCCCATGGACAGAGGAGCCTGGTGGGCTACAGTCCATAGTGTCGCAAGCAAGTGGATACGACTGAGCAAGAAGCTCAGAGAGGACTTCAGGTTTCCAGTTTTTTCCCAGCTACTGTTCTCTTCTGCTGCTTCTAGTTTGACCACATCCGTGCATGGTTTGACCCAGGGTCGCTGTCTAAGGTGGACTGAGCTAGGGATTGTGTACGCAGCAGGCCCCTGTTGGCCTGAGATCGGTCAGGCAGCGTGTGAGCTGGGCCAAGTCTGTGGCCAGTCGGGGACCCCGACACACCAGGGTGTGGTTCCTGTGGCCGAGGGAAGGAAACTCCTGTAGTTTCAGGAGCAGGCGGAGTGGCCTGGCCTGAGGTGGAGGCCGCGGTGGGGCGGTTCACGGACAGGCTTGTTTGGGGTGGAGGAGAATTGCTAAGTTGTTTATTTTTGGGGTGAGCTGCTCCACCCAAGAATGTCTCAGTCATGTCTTCAAGGCTGTAGCTCCTCCAGAGAGGTTCTGCTTTGCCCGAGTCAGTGGTTTTTGTCTCCTTCTGTCTAAGAAACTTGCCAGCTTGTCTCCCAGAGAGTGTTTTGCCCTTGGGGAGGATGGGAATTCTGGTGACTCTGGACCTAGACAGAGTCTGCTTGGCCTTTGGGTTAGTAATTTTCCAATTCCCCGCAGAGCTGGGGCCGCAGGTGGGTGTCTGACCTGAGCTTGACACCCTAACTAGCTCCGTCAGCTGCAGGCGCCAGGGTGTCTGCACAGACCAGGCCTCCCTGACAGGCCTTATCTGGGATGGCTTGGCTGCCTACCAGGCCAGGGGAGCCATGTACCTGAGGCCTCATCCCAGGAGTCAAGAAAAACATTGTCTTTGCCCCAAGTTTTCCCGAGGACCCTGCTAAGGCTTTTTGAAGGTGTGTTAACAGTGATGCGTCATCTGCGTGCTCATCTGTCCTTGACGTGCCCACACAGAGTGTGTGGTCCAAAGCTCAAAACAATGGGCAGGTCAATAACCAGTTACATTTGATATGGACCTATTATTGTAACAGTTTTCAGAGCAAACTCTGGGACGAGCTTATTTGGTTTGCCTTTCTCAAGGTTTGCCTAACTTTTCCCGAAGAAATTCCCCATATTTCAGTCATGTCTGACTCTTTGTGACTCCACGAGCTGTAGCCTGCCAGGCTCCTCTGTCCATGGGATTTCCGAGGCAAGAACACTGGAGTGAGTAGCCGTTTCCTTCTCCAGGGGATCTTCCCAACCCAGGCACTGAATCCAGGTCTCCCACACTGCAGGCAGATTCTTTACCATCTGAGCCACCAGAGAAGCCCATTTAAATGTGTACAATCTCCAAAACAACACAGTAGACATTAATAAGTAGTGCAGTGGTAAAGGAACCTGCCTGCCAATGTAGGTTCGATCCCTGGTCGGGGAAGATCCCCTGGAGTAGGAAAATGGCAACTCATTCCAGTATTCTTTCTTGAAAAATCCATGAGCAAAGGAGCCTGGTGGGCCACAGCCATGGGGTGACAAAGAGTCAAACACAACTAAGCACTGACACCTAACTTTTCCCTATGAAGTCCCCCATATTTAAATGTGTACAATCTCCAGAACAACGCAATAGTCATGAAAGGTAAGATTGGTTGTATTTTCTGAGCCCTGAATACTGTTTAGGGCTGTTTTACAGTCTAGTAAGTGTTATTTGGAGGCAGAAATCTTTACGTTTTAGCTCTTAAGTTGAAAAGGACAGAATACGTTATTGGAATTCAGGTTGTCCAAGAATGCATCCAGGCCATTTGATGGCCGTAGCTGAAGACAATTCATCCAACCAGCCTCCTTATCTGCTTATCTGGCAGAATCAAACTCTGTGGCAAGTAGAAGAGGGTTGGCCGTTGACATTCTTTCTTGCCACGATGGTAATCTTCATCATCGTCTTCTGACTGTTCTTAGGTTTCAGGGGAGAGGTTTGGGCATGGCAGGGAGAGGTCTAAAAAGCTGAAGGGCCAGGAGGAAAGGCAGGGTGTGGAAAGCACCTAAACAAATAATAATTAAAAATGAAAAGAACAAGTACAGCAGAAGGTAATATTTATTAGTTACGTACCTCATCTCAGGTGGCTTGGCTGTCAATGCTATGCTCAGGGCTTTAGATGGAGAACCTCATTCATTGATTCATTTGTGGGTTCACTTATTCATTCCTTTATTGCATTGTTCAGCAGTTATCAACGTGCCAGGCAGTGTTCTAGGCACCAAGGATGCTGCAGCGAATGCATCAAAGTCCCTGTTTCCTAGAGCGAACTTTCTAGTAGGGACAAAGCCAACCAGTACACAAATAATGCAAAGTAGAGAGTCCTAGGAAGAAAATTAACCTGGACACGGGATACGGAGGGACAGAGGGTGGCTTAGGAAGTTGCTGTGTCTAGTGGGTATCTGTCTGCTTCCCAGGCAGAGGGAACAGCAGTTCCCTGATTCTGAGAAAGGCAAAGCATGCTGATGGAGGGCGGAAGGGGGAGAGGGGTTGGGGATGAGGGTAGCTAGGGATTTGAATGGAATGGGGAAACTCTTGGAGATTATAGCAGGCACACATTTTGATGTAGGTTTGAAAGGAATTGCACTGCTTCTTTAGTGGAGAAAAGGTTAGGTTGAGGGTAAGGATGGGAGCAGGAAGCCCAGTTAGGAAGCTCCTGCAATCATCTAGGAGGAACTAGATGGTTTGCAGCCATGACCTGAAGTTGGAGGAAGTGAGAAGTGGTAGACTGTGGAAATACTCTGGAGTTACGATGAACATATTTGCTGATAGATTCGGATGAGAGCTGAGAGCAGGAGAGAAGCATGTTGTGACTTGAGTCCAAACTAGCAGCTTCATTTACTGACCTGGGCAGCTAGCAGAAAGGAGCAGCTTTGGAGACACAGATCAAGAGTTTGGTGTGGACATGCCACCTTTGTGATGCTTCTTATGCATCAGGTAGTGTCTGAAAGAGAGCTGAGCGGCCCAGTGGATCAAGAGCTCCCAGGGGAGGCTTCTTGTTTAGACTCAGGTGTCATGAGCAAAAAAAGGCCTTTCTGAAGTCAAGGATCTGAGGTCCAAGGTACTCCAGCATTCCTGCTTAGAGAAGGGACGTGTGCTGAGGGGAGTTCAGAGAGGTGGGAGGGAAGCCAGGCGCTTATGGTGACAGCAAGTCAAGACCGTGATCAGCGATGTCCAGTGCCCGAATCGGTTGAGGGAGATGGAAACAGAGTTGATCTCAGGGTCGAGCCACTTGTATTTCCTTCATCTTGAAACCTTATGCGGTGGGCACTGTTTTTCTTTACACTTTACCAGTGAGAAAGCCAAGGCTCAGAAAGGCTGAGTTATTTACCAGGGCTCACACAATCAGAGATGGAGCCGGGGCCCAGTAAACCTGCTAAATCCAGAGACTCCCTAGGGCTACAACTGGGAAGGACACATTTTCTTCTGTACTTCCAGTGTACTCCTGGGCTTTATAACCTCACCTGCCAGGTAAACAGTGCTCCAGGGAGGGAAACATTCTCAGTTCCACTTAGAGAATGACAGATTAGTGCAGGATCTTCAGAAAGAATGATTCAAACTGAGGACGGAGAAACGATAATGTAGTGCATTTAAGAGAGGCCTGTCTTCCTGCTTATGTTCAGTTTGGGCTCATGATTGTTTTAAAAATGTCTTATTAGCGTGAAAGAGAAGAGGAAAAAGCTCAAAATAGAAAGTGTTTATACAAAAAAAAAAAAAACAAAACCTAGTGGGGGATTTGCAGGCTTTTCTGACAGATTGCAGGCTACAAAACAGATTTGTGGGTGAAGTCTAGGCTCTTTGTGTTCGTTCTTTCTTTGTTTTCTCTCCTGTATGCTTAATGCCCGTTTAAGAAAAGTCAATTAGGATACTATAGAAATAGCATAAGTAACCGTCAGCCTGAGATAATGTTATCTATTGACTACAAACTATTTTATGTGAAAAGGCATTTTTATCTTTCAGGAAAATAAAGTAGCTGATGCACTGCCCCACTTTATATATATATAATTTTCTAATTGTATATTCTTAAAACCGGTAATACTCTGAATCTAGATTTTCAAATCTGAGTGAATCTAGAGTAACGTAGGTTTTGTAGGCTGCATGCGGGCTTCCCTGGTGGCTCGCTCAGCAGTAAAGAATCCCCCTGCCAATGTGGATACATGCATTGATCGATCCCCAGGCTGGGAAGATCCCCTGGAGAAGGAAATGGCAACCCACTCCAGTATTCTTGCCTGCAGAGTCCCATGGACAGAGGAGCCTGGTGGGCTACAGTTTATGAGGTTGCAAAAGAGTTGGATACAACTTAGCAACTAAACAACAACAACAACAGCAGCAGCAGGCTGTAGGCAGCAGCACAGTTTGTGGGTGGTTGTTACAAAATGAAAGGTCTTTCCTTTCAGTGTGAATTTGTTTCCTGTGGCTGCCATGACAAAGCACCGTAGACGGGGGTTCTGAAGACAACAGGCATTTATCCTCCGGCCGTCCTGGAGGCCTGAAGTTGGAAACCAGTGAAGCCAGACCCTGCCCTTCCCACTGCTGGAGGCTGAGATGATCCCTGGCTCGTGGTTCCACAGTTCTGATCTCTGCACTGGCTTCATGTGGCTTCTCCCTTGAGTCTCCTGAATCTCAAATCTCCTCCGACTTTTTCTGATAAGGACCTTATCTTTGGATTGGCATGCATGCTTGCTAAGTCGCTTCAGTCATGTCGGACTCTTTGCGACTCCATGGGCAATAACCTTCCAGGCTCCTCTGTCCATGGGATTCTCCAGGCAAGGATAATGGAGTGGGCTGCCATGCCCTCTTTCAGGGGATCTTCCCCACCCAGGGATTGAATCCTTGTCTCTGGCATGTACTTGCATTGGCAGGCAAGTTCTTTACCACTGTGTCACTTGGGAAGTCCCTTGGATTTAGGGCCCAGCAAAGATCTGTTTCTCCAAATAAGGTCACAGTCATAGCTTCTGAGGTTTAAGATGTGGACATAGATTTTTGGAGGCTCTGCAGAAATCTTGACACAGTGTTAGACCCCCAAAGTGGTGGGAAGGACTCAGAGGCCCAGGATATAGTCTTCCCTCTGATGTTTAGTTTTGTAAGTTAACACACAGCACCACAATCAAGAGACTGTAACACATCTGTGTCAGAAGTTTCCAGAAGTGCATGAGAGAGAGGCGAGGATGCTCACACTGCAATCCTCCCTTGCAGGCATCGACATCTCGCAGAAAGAGAATGTGCTCTGGATCAGACCCACCAGGGCTGAAGCTCATTCTGCCACTCACTGGCTCTGTGACCTTGGCCGTTGATTTAACTTGACCTCCACCTCTTCAACTGTGAAATATGAATTATAACACTGACTTTGGAGTATCCCTGAGAAGATCCAAAGAGCTGTCCAGTGTCTAGCCCCCAGCACAAGCCTAGATGATTCTGAGGGTCCACACCCCGCTTCTCTCCATGCCAAGCCAGGCGGCCTATACACCCTTCCTGATGCCTTCAGGATTCAGCTTGTTCTGTTGGGCGTGGTGAGAGCTCCAGTCTGGTTCCTCAAATCCTGCCTCTGCCAGCTGCTCTGTTTAGGGTCTCTGTTCCCACAAGATGTTTCTGATTCACCCACTCAATCCTGCACCGAGGTTATGAGAACTTTTCTCATCTGTTCCGCAGAAATCCCTGGCATTTAGATTTACCTACCCAGTTCAATTATTAGTTCAGTTATTAAGAAGAGGTGGCAAGAATACACAAAAGAACTATACAGAAAAGATCTTCACGACCCAGATAACCACAGTGCTGTGATCACTCACCTAGAGCCAGATGTCCTGGAATGCTAAGTCAAGTGGACCTTAGGAAGTATCACTATGAACAAAGCTAGTGGAGGTGATGGAATTCCAGTTGAGCTGTTTCAAATCATGAAAGATGATGCCATGAAAGTGCTACAGTCAATATGCCAGCAAATTTGGAAACTCAGCAGTTGCCACAGGACTGGGAAAATATCAGTTTTCATTTCAATCCCAAAGAAAGACAATGTCAAAGAATGCTCAAACTACAGCACAATTGCACTCATCTCACAAGCTAGCAAAGTAATGCTCAAAATTCTCCAAGACAGGCTTCAGCAATACGTGAACCGTGAACTTCCGGATGTTCAAGCTGGTTTTAGAAAAGGCAGAGGAACCAGAGATCAAATTGCCAACATCTGCTGGATCATGGAAAAAGCAAGTGAGTTCCAGAAAAACGTCTATTTCTGCTTTATTGACTATGCCAAAGCCTTTGACTGTATGGATCACAATAAACTGTGGAAAATTCTGAAAGAGATAGGAATACCAGACCACTTGACCTGCCTCCTGAGAAACTTGTATGCAGGTCAAGAAGCAACAGTTAGAACTGGACATGGAACAACAGACTGGTTCCAAATAGGAAAAGGAGTACGTCAAGGCTGTATATGGTCACCCTGCTTATTTAACTTATATGCAGAGTACATCATGAGAAACGCTGGGCTGGAAGAAACACAGGCTGGAATCAAGATTGCCAGGAGAAATATCAATAACCTCATGTATGCAGATGACACCACTCTTATGGCAGAAAGTGAAGAGGAGCTAAAAAGCCTCTTGATGAAAGTGAAAGAGGAGAGTGAAAAAGTTGGCTTAAAGCTCAACATTCAGAAAACGAAGATCATGGCATCTGGTCCCATCACTCCATGGGAAGCAGATGGGGAAACAGTAGAAACAGTGTCAGACTTTATTTTGGGGGGCTCCAAAATCACTGCAGATGGTGACTGCAGCCATGAAATTAAAAGATGCTTACTCCTTGGAAGAAAAGTTATGACCAACCTAGATAGCATATTCAAAAACAGAGACATCACTTTGCCGACTAAGGTCCCTCTAGTCAAGGCTATGGTTTTTCCAATAGTCATGTATGGATGTGAGAGTTGGACTGCGAAGAAGGCTGAGCACTGAAGAATTGATGCATTTGAACTATGGTGTTGGAGAAGACTCTTGAGAGTCCCTTGGACTGCAAGAAGATCCAACCAGTCCATTCTGAAGGAGATCAACCCTGGGATTTCTTTGGAAGGAATGATGCTAAAGCTGAAACTCCAGTACTTTGGCCACCTCATGAGAAGAGTTGACTCATTGGAGAAGACTTTGATGCTGGGAGGGATTGGGGGCAGGAGAAGAAGGGGATGACTGAGAATGAGATGGCTGGATGGGATCACTGACTCGATGGACGCAACTCTGAGTGAACTCTGGGAGTTGGTGATGGACAGGGAGGACTGGCGTGCTGCGATTCATGGGGTCGCAAAGCGTCGACACAACTGAGTGACTGGACTGAACTGAGAGTGTCTCAGACCTTACTCACTAAGAGTGAGGTTAGGGTGGCATGTCTCAGACCTTTGTTTTTTCACGAAGAGTGAGGCTAGGGATGTGTATCTCAGATTGTTGTATAGTTGCCTAGCTCCTGGGGAGCTTGTGGAAATGCAGTCTTCCATTCAGTCGCTCTTGGCTGGGACCTGAAATTCTGCATTTCTAGCAAGTTCCCAGATGATGTGGATCCTGCTGGGTGGAGGACCACACTTTGAGTAGCAAGGAGCAGGGCAATACCCTGGGATTCACTCACTCAAATACTCTGGTTTTCTCTAAAGATCTACATTCAGGATTTTCCCAAGGCTAGCAGCTCTAACTTCTCTTTTCTTCTTTTGCTAAGAATTCATTTTCTTCTGGTCAGAATTCACAATGAAGAATCTTCTCAAGGCAACCCAAACAGGATGGAGACAGTAAGACAGAGGGAAATTGCTGCTTTGATGAACTGTTTCTTCAACCAATAAACGTGCTGACCCAGGGGCTTTTGTCCCACCAGACTTTAACCTGCACATTTCCAGTCTAGCCCTACAGATCAATCTAGGACTCATCTAGTTAGTTGCTCAGTTGTGTCTGACTCTTTGTGATTATAAAGGAAAGCCCACCAGGCTTTTCTATCCATGGGGATTCTCCAGGCAATAATACTGGAGTGGGTTGCCATGCCCTCCTCCAGGGGATCTTCCCGACTGAGGGACTGAACCTACGTCTCTTGCGTCTCCTGCACTTTGCTCTGATTCCACCTACCCTACTTCTCTTTTCTTTGTGCTCTCAATCCTCTAGAAGACCCGTGGCTTCCAATCTTTACCTGTTTTAGCACTGGTTTCAGTGAATCCAGCCATCTTCTTATGGGTTTTCTCCTTTACACCATGAGCTCCTTGAAGACAAAATGGTGACTTTTGACTCGGCATCTTTGAGGTCTTTGACAATGTCTGACATGTGAGACAACTCCAGATCTAGCAAATGGCTGGTTTGTTGGAACAAATGACCAATTTGTTTACTCAAACACCCTTTTGCTAATCCTCATTTATTCCTCTTAACAACTCCATGAATTTTTGCTGTCTCTCCCCTTCATAGACATGGTAATGGGAGCTTAGGAATGTTAAATGGCATATCTAAGCAAGTGATGGAATTGAGTCTGGGTGAAGGTATGTCTGGCTCGCTGGTCCAGTTTCTCTCTGACCACTCTGGAATGACTGCATGAATAAATGCACCCATAGTGAACTTTGTTTACCATGACCTGCAGAGTGTAGGTGGTTAATCACAGCTTTGGCCAGACGTGTTGACATCCAGAGTGATGGTTTCCGAGTGCTGGTCCCTGGACCAGTGTCAGGTCAGGACCAAAGAATCACCAGTCTTGGATAGGATGAAAATATGAGCATAAAATTACATTTATATAATTAAAGAACTGCCTTCATGATGAGACCATGTCAATTCTTTTCTGATATACACGTGACCTTCTTTTCACAAGATAATGGCAAGAATAATCATTAGCTATTACTATATTTTAACATTCTTACTAGGAAAATTAGACCAACCCCACTGAGTTGAAAATCATACTTCTTAAAAGTGTACCAACCCTTAAAAGTAGGACTTCTGTGAAGTCCCCAAATCTGGGAATGACTGCTTTAGAGAAAGTTAATAAACGACTGACAACAGAGCCTCTATTTGAGGGTAAAAAGGCAGACACCTTCGATGGATGACTTTGCGATTGTAATAAAATTTCCTACTCATAGATATCCTTTTTTCCCACCTTGTCTTGCTGACTCTGAGCAAGACTTTGATAGAACCACAAATCCATGGAAGGAACACCTCTTTATTTGGGCAAAATGGTTGCAGATTTTCTTTTGTAAAGAGTTCTGCTTACAGGGGCACTCTTTCAGGTGCTTGGAGAGCATGCATTTCTAAAGACTGAGAGTCAGGCTACCAGAATTTCTGGGACATGGTGAGTGAGGGGTGAGGAGAGGAAGGGGAATAAGGCCCTGACCAGGAAGACCAGGGCCATTTGGTTGAAGGATCAGGGGAAGAGAGAGGAAGTCTCAAATAATGGGCACACCCAGAAGAATATTGAACAAATACCCGGAAGACAGAAGCACGGGAAGGTCAGATTTTACTTTTTATTCTGTTTCAAAGCAAAATCCCCGATCAAAATAAACACCGCCACCAAAAGTCCCATGATATCATCGGGAACTGAACACTTTCCACGTGGAAGTGTCAGATGAGCTGAGGGGATTCTTCCAGTTTCTCTAATTCAGAGAGAAGAGTCAGGCAGGATCTCCTTCTCATTGTGTTCATATCATCGTCTGGTGATTGGAATGACTGACAGGATAAGTACAGGTAATTACTACGTCTTTTCCTTACATTTCACAACATTCAGCCCTACCTAACAGGATTGATCTGGTACCCACGAGTATGAAAAGAACATCCAAGTGTAGAGTAGTGGATCACAAAATTTTTTAAAAAGCTGGGCAGGCCCCACAACTCCAGGAAAAGCTCAGTGTATGGGGGACGTCATTTTTATTGTCCTCTTGGTGAGTCATGAATCACCGCACCCAATAAACTCTTGGTACACTTCTCAGATGAGCAGAACTCACCATCCTGATAGTAACATTATCCTTCATTGCTAAGTAGCTCAAAAGTTAAAAAGCCATCTTTGTAAGGTAACAAACATCAGAGCAACATCAAACTGTATATAATTAGAACAATAATCTTGCTGTAGAATGGGTTTATTATATCTATTGTGTAACAGCATTTTTTTTTTTCTGATCCAGCTACTGTGGACATTAGTAATGACAGAGAATCAAATCTGGTGTTATTTCACATCTGCAAAATTTTCAGTAATTATAAGGAGTCAAGGATTTCTGGCTAGTGAAGGAGAGAATGGTCCAGGAACATTCCTTCACTATCAGGGAGCTACTTCACGGTGGCTTGGTGGTAAAGAATCTGCCTGCTACAGCAGGAGACATGGGTTTGATCCCTGGGTCAGGAAGATCCCCTGGAAAAGGAAATGGCAACCCACTCCAGTATTCTTGCCTGGGAAATTCCATGGACAGAGGAGCCTGGCAATCTATTGTTCCTGGGGTCGCAAAACAGTCAGACACGACTTAGTGATTAAATAACAACGAGAGACCTGACCCCACAACTGAGCCTAAATGTGTATGTCTTGATTGATTTGTGGGTAAGTGTGGGATTGAAGTGTTCACAGATTTTGCTTGTGAGCAGATCTTTCCATTGAACACACCATGACAATTCCCTAAAACGTCTTTCTCCCAGGAAAGTGTCTGAGATACGGCAATTTGATGGCAAGTAAGATGGAACCTCTACTCTTATGCAAACTAGATGGGAATGTAAGGTGCTTTTGTACCTGAAATGGAAAACAACGTGTGGAGCGAGATACGGAGGAAGTGAGAAGTGCAAGTGAGAAGAGTAAGGTCTTGGAGGCAGCTTCATGGAATGTATGGTATTTCCACTGAGCCTTTGGGGATGGGATCTATCTAGGAAGTTGATTGGTTAACACTGACTATCTTGGTAAAGATTAGGCACATCAAGAGGTAGAGGAGTACATTCCTGAACTGTGAAGTAGCATGAAAGTCCAGGCTTTTTCCATGGGGTCATGTGGGCAGGTGGAACGTAGGGATCCTAGTGATAAGACTTGCAGATACAGGCTGAAGACACGATGGTGGTAGGAGCTTTGAAATCCAGACCGAAGAGCTTAGCTTTTATTCTATCCGTGACTGTTGCAGACAGATAACTCTTATTTGCCTACCCAGTAGCTATGACTTGCTTGCTTTTTTTCCTTTTGCTAACAGAGCCACAATGATCATAAACTTCCCATTTTATAGGCAATCAGCATCTGCAAAGTGGTTTTGTGGGTGTTTGATCAGAGGAATAGTGCTTGAGTTGATTTGTCCTTTATATGGACAATCCTGGTCAGAGGGTGGTGGGTGGAGAGTGCGGAGGAGGGAGAAAACCTTGACCAGCCAAAAAGATAAAAATGAAGGCCATGGAGCTTAGCAGCAGTAAGACATACCCAAGAACCTTCTAGAATCTAAAAGCATACAAAAATCACCTCCAAAAGAGTAGAAAGGGAATAACTTCCTAAACACTCTGGAATGATAAGAACACGTTCATTTTAATTTGGTTCTTTCTAAGGGACAGCATAAACCACCATGGAACTCTAAGATCTGTACTAACCAAGGGGAGAAGCCACCAGAAGGCTCTCACCATGTGCTTTGCCCTATGCTCTTGGCAGAAGCAGTAACTGTGTTAAACATAAAGGGACTGTGCTGTGCTGAATTGTGTATCTACCCAAAGATATGCTCAATGCCCCTGGTACCTGCGAATGTAACTTATTTGGAAATAGAGTCTTCGTAGATGTAATCAAATGAAGATGAGGTTTAAGAAAGCAAATGCTAAGACTTCTCATTACATGGAAAAAAACTGTGTTTTTCTTCTTTAGTATCCACCTGAGATGAAAGATGTTAACTAAATTAATTGTAGTAATTATTTCACAATATATGTAAGTCATCATGCTGGACATGTTAAACTTACAGTGCTGTATGTCAGTGATGTCTCAATAAAACTGGAAAAAAAGTTTAAGATGAAGTCACACTGGATTGAAAGACATTTTATTTAAAATGTGTCTCATAAGCAGCATATAGATAGCTTGTCATTCAGCATGACAATCTTCATCTTATTACCACAGTGATTGGTCTAGGTGCTAGCTTCATAAAATTGCCATAAGAAATCAACAAAAACTAAATGACTTCACTGAAACTTATTCTCTCAAAAGCATGGATGCTAGAAGTTCAAAATCAACGTGTCAGCAGGGCGAGGCTTCCTTAAAAGGCTCTAAGAAAAAATACTTCTTTATATGTTGTATCTTCTGAGAGTTGCAATAATTCTTGGTTTTCCTTGGCTTGTGGCAGAATAATGCCAATCTTTGCTCCATTGACCTTTTTGTACAAACAAAACAAAACAAAACGCCAAACCTAACCCCTGTATCTGGGTCCAAATCTCCCCTTCTTCTAAGGACACCAGTCATTGGATTTAAGGCCCATCCTAATCCAGTGTGGGTTTCCCTGGTGGCTCAGATGGTAGAGGGTCTGACTGCTAAGCAGGAGACCCGGGTTCAATCCCTGGGTCAGGAAGATTCCCTGGAGAAGGGAACGGTAATCCAGTGTTCTTGTCTGGAGAATTCCACGGACAGAGGAGCCTGGTGGGCTACAGTCCACAGGATCAAAAAGAGTGGAACTTGACTGATGTGACTTACCAAACACACACCAGGTACACAGACATTTTATAAAAATATAGGGGGAAAAGCTTACAGCTTTAGTACTTAATTTCGTGACCCTCAATGCTTTGGCAGCAAGTTATTAGTGCCAGAGAAGAGGAAGAAAGGGATCAGGACACTTAGGATTTGAGGGGCTCAAGAAATATATAATCCAAGACAAGATCAGAATTATAAATGTAAAGATTGATTTGGGGGGACAGTGGTTAAGAAATCATAGCTGGTGCTCGCTTCGGCAGCACATATACTAAAAAAAAGAAATCATAGCTGTGTGAACTGTGGAGCCAGTGTGGTTGATGACCACAGATTGGAGTCAGAGTCCAGACCCCAGGAAGCCTCACATCTCTCCCTCCTAGCAGGTGAGAGGTGAGACTGTAAAAAGAAAAATGAGATAAGGAGTTGGCTCATGGAAAATTCCAAGAGGCCTTGGGCACAGAGGTTAAGCGTGTGGACTTCGGAGTCACACTGTCTAAATTTGAATCCACTTGCTTGTGTTACCGCAGGCACAGCACCTAAACTCTCCTCCTCCAAGTCCTGAGGCTTAAACAAATTCATAAGATTCCTGGTGCTTGCTATTTCTAGGAAGAAGCATGGCAGGCATCTAGTGGTTGGTGTCCAGGAAATAGAAGGTATTAGCAAAGGTCAGGGCAAGACAGAGGGTGCCTGGTTAGGGACATCTGGGCCTTCAGGTCCTCTTCAGAGCATGAGAGAGCTCCAAGGCAGGTGGCCTCTGGAGGGCCCGGGGCGATGAGTTAGAAACTGAAGTGTGAAGCAGAAGCTCTCCTCTCTCAGACTCAGCGTAACCTCCATCATCAGCTTTGTCTGTCTTTCAGACTTACTGAGCTTTTTCTGATGATGAAGGTTCTACATTGCAGCGTTATTTGTAATAGCTACAGACTGGAAAGAACCTGAATGTCAGTAAGGGAATAGATTAATTGTGGTATATTTGATGAATACTCTACAGCAGCTTTCCCGGGTGGCTCGGTGGTAATGAGCCAATGCAGGAGACGCAAGAGATGTGGGTTGGATTCTTGGGCCAGGAAGAGCCCATGGAGGAGCGAGTGGCAACCCACTCCAGTATTCTTGTCTGGGAAATTTCCATGGATAGAGTAGCCTGGCAGGCTACAGTCCATGGGGTTGCAAAGAGCTGGACGTGACTGAGCACAGACAGATGCATGCACTATAGCAGTTAAAGTAAGTGAATTAGTTCAATACGTAGCAGCCTGAACGGCTCTTGAAAACCTAATGATAGTGAAAAAAGTAAGTGACAGTGTGATCAAGTGTATGTAAACAAGTCACATGATGTTTATGAAAGGGCAATGTATGGAAAAGTATACAATCAGAAATTAGATGGATGCATTCTCAAGAAGAGAGGGGTCTGGACTAGAAACAAAGTACACTCAACTTCATCTAGAACATCTGTTCTTGGTGTTCAGTTGCTAAGTTGCGTCTGACTCTTTGTGACCCCATGGACTGTAGCATGCCAGGCTCCTCTGTCCTCTACGGTCTCCCACAGTTTGTTCAAATTCATGTCCAATGAGTCAGTGATGCCATCCAGCCATCTCATCCTCTGTCATCCCCTTCTCCTCCTGCCTTCAATCTTTCCCAGCATCAGGGTCTTTTCTAATGAGTCGGCTCTTTGCATCAGGTGGCCAAAGTATGCTGAGCTTCAGCTTCAGCATCAGTCCTTCCAGTGAATATTCAGGATTGATTTCCTTTAGGATTGACTGGTTTGATCTCCTTGCTCTCTAGAGTCTTCTCCAGCACCACAGTTTGAAAACATCAGTTCTTTGGCACTCTCCCTTCTTCATGGTCCTGCTCTCACATCTGCACATGACTACTGGAAAACCCATAGCTTTGACTAGATGAACCTTGGTCAGCAAAGTGGTGCCTCTACTTGTAATGTGCTGGCTCGTTGTTGTTGTTCAGTCGCTCACTCGTGTCTGACTCTTTACGTTGTATACATTTGTCATAGCTTTCCTTTCAAGGAACAGCCTATTACTTCATTAAATTTTTTGAAGCAAAAACAAAAGTTAATTTTGGGTGGAGGGTCCGTTATTTTCCTGTACTTCCCTCTATTTTAAAAAATGTTTCCTGCCCATTGTAGAAAATAAAGTAGTAAGAAAAGCAAGTAACTAGCATGTAGATATTATTGCTGTTATCATTTTGTCCTATTACTATGCGTATATAGATGTGTATTTAAAATTACACTGTCTGTATATACAGTTTTGTAAGATGTTTTTTAAACTTGATGGATTATATTTTCCTATGTCATCAAATGTTCTTTAAAGATATGATTTTCAATGACTGCAGAATAGTTCATCTTCTATATATGCTATACTTATTCCATCATTTTCCCATGACTGGATCTATAAACTGTTATAAACTATTGGGTTAGTCAAAAGTTTCATTCGTGTTTTTCTATAACATCTTGCAGAAAAACTCAAATGAAATTTTTAGGTTTTTGGCCAACTCAGTACATCTGACTTTTTGGCTCTGTAAATAATGACTTTATTATATAAAAATTATTCTATAAGTAATTATATAATTATATAGAAACCTACATAATTAATTAATAATATGATTAGTATGTAATTAGCATAATTATTATATAATTGTATATTTCTGATAATTCCATTAAGATACATTTCTAGGAATAGAATTACGGGTTCAAGATGTATAGGCATTTTTAAGGTTATTGATAAGTAAACTCCATGGACTATAGCTCACCAGGCTCCTCTGTTCATGGAATTCTCTACGCAAGAATACTGCAGTGGGTTGCCATTCTCTCTGGGGGATCTTACTGACTGAGGGGCTGAAGCTGGTTCTTCTGCATTGCAGGCAGATTCTTTAACATCTGAGCCACTAGGGAGGCCCACTGATACAAATCGACAAATTAGTTTCCAAAAGACAGGAACAGTTGACACTCCCTCCAGTTCTATATGAGGCAGCTGCTGATCTTGAAGAAAGTGCAAGAAAGTCAAGTTGTTCAGTCGTGTCCAGCTCTTTGTGAAACCATGGGCTGTAGCCCAATAGGCTCCTCTGTCCATGGAATTCTCCAGGCAAGAATACTGGAGTGGGTTGCCATTTCCTTCTCCAGGGGATCTTCCCGACCAAGGGATCAAACCCGGGTCTCTCGCATTGCAGGCAGATGCTTTTACCGTCTGAGCCACCAGGGAATGCTGATCTTAAAGTTCCATAAATTGGATTAAACTCCTAACCCACTCCACCTCCACCACAAATTTGATTTTCCTGGTCCTCCAGTCTTATTTTCTTTTAGATTTCCTCTAGCGGTGGTTTCGAGCTCAGGAAGAGCGTGGCCTCTGGCTGGAAGACAGGCGTGGCGGGCAATTCCCCTAATATTTGCTCCCATGGGAAGCTCTCTCTGAGCCAACCTCCTCCCTCCAAGGAGCTCAGTCACTTCCAGGCACTGGGGTGAGGGCCAGTCTTATTACTGCTCAGCACCTCCTACTCTGTGGCTGACACCTACGCTGCGGCCCGCCTTCAGAGGAAAGACAACCTGTTATTTTGTACTTGTTGCTGTCTTATATCAATAGGAAGCCAGTGATGCTGTTCTCAGCAAAAACACAGATTCACCCTAAGAAGCCGTCCTTTTCGAAATGGGATAATCCTGCCCTGGTGTTCCCTGACTGGCAAGAATCCCTTCCATATGGGAACATCTGTCTGTATCTGAAATTGATTCTAGTCATGGGACTACTGATGAGTATCAGATGGTTTAGTACAAGAATTAATGGTTTAATCCTGGCTTATCAATTGATGGGTAACATATGTTTATTGGGCTTTCCCTGGTGGCTCAGGGATAAAGAATATGCCTGCTGATGCAGGAGACATGAGTCCCATCCCTGGGTTGGGAAGGTCCCCTGGAGAAGGAAATTGGCAACCTAGTCCAGTATTGTTTCCATGGGAAATCCCATGAAAACAGGAGCCTGGTGGTCTGCAGTTCATGGGGTCACAGGATCAGACCAAACAACAAAACAACAAACGTGCTTCTTACAGACCATTTATTTACTTCTACAATATCTGCAGAGATAAGCCACAACTATTATGAAAGAGCTTCTCACCTTGTGATACAGTGTTGCTTTTAAACCTACCTTGACATAAAACAAATTATTTGCACACCTCACTGTCATCATACAATTTCAGATATTTTAAAGTTAAAAAAAAATAGTAGCTGCCTCCTACTGCTCTTTGGATAAATAGCCATATCCTTACCATGACCCTCAAGCCCGTCTGGTTTCACTGTGGGCAAAACTCCCCTCTTGAAAACCTCTTTCACCTTCTTCCCAGATCTCAAATTCAACAATCTCCCTCTGATCTCAGGGCTTTTGCACATGCAGTTTCCACGGTATGGGACAGTCTGCCTCCTCCTACATTGTTCCAGACCCAGCAGATCTCACCCCAGGGCTCTCCTTTGCCAGTCTTAGTAGAATCTTTTAGATGAACTTAAAAAAAATAAATAAATAACATCTTCAGGAAAGGCTGTCCCTCAGACCACAGACTATGTGTGGATGCTCTGATTAATGTTATCATAACATGGTGTGTTTTTGCTTGTGATGATTTGTAGTTTGCCATTCAGTGTTTGCCTCTGTCATTATTGCTTGAAATCTGTCTCTCCCATTCCTCTTCTGTGTTCCACGGGCAAAGAGGCTGTTTTTCTTACCATCAGAAGCATGCTGGCCAATAAAATGTGGGGCAGACAGCTGCTGAGTCACCGCTTGTCAAATAAATAAATGGATACCGACTAGTATGGCTGATGGCTTGGTTGGGTTAGTGTGCTGGCTGAGCATCCTTGCGTGCAATCTCCTCATAAGGCAATGAACTATTTCTCAAGCCATAGAAAAGTGTCATTCAGAGTGGAGCCTTTATGACAGCTGGGCAGGTTTTCTTACCTGCTTTCTTGCCTACTCGTGATGGGAAATTGTTACTTCATCTGCCTCACATTTAAAAACAAAGACAATATCTTCACTTTTCCTCCATCCTGAGATATCAACATCATCATTATTATTTTGTTTAGGAAGCAAGTTTTTTTAAATTTACTTTTTGCTGCTGCTGCTAAGTTGCTTCAGTAGTGTCTGACTCTGTGCAACCCCATAGACGGCAGCCTACTAGGCTCCCTCATGCCTGGGATTCTCCAGGCAAGAACACTGGAGTGGGTTGCCATTTCCTTCTCCAATGCAAAAAGTGAAAAGTAAAAGTGAAGTCACCCAGTTGTGTCTGACTCTTAGCCATCCCATGGATTGCAGCCTACCAGGCTCCTCCGCCCATGGGATTTTCCAGGCAAGAGTACTAGAGTGGGTTGCCATTGCCTTCTCTGAATTTACTTTTTAGTTGGAGGGAAATTACAATGTTGTGTTGATTTCTGCCACACAATAGTGCAAATGAGCCATAATTTTACGGATATCCCCTCCCTCCTTAGCCTTCCTCCCCTTCCCCCACCCCATCCCTCTAGTTCATCACGGAGGGCCATTTTGGGCTCCCTGTGTTATATAGCAACTTCTTGACTGCAGCCATGAAGTTAAAAGACGCTTAATCCTTGGAAGGAAAGTTATGACCAACCTAGATAGCATATTGAAAAGCAGAGACATTACTTTGCCAGCAAAGGTCCGTCTAGTCAAGGTTATGGTTTTTCCTGGGGTCATGTATGGATGTGAGAGTTGGACTGTGAAGAAAGCTGAGCACTGAAGAATTGATGCGTTTGAACTGTGGTGTTGGAGAAGACTCTTGAGAGTCCCTTGGACTGCAAGAAGATCCAACCAGTCCATTCTAAAGGAGATCAACCCTGGGTGTTCTTTGGACAGAATGATGCTAAGCTGAAGCTCCAGTACTTTGGCCACCTCATGCGAAGAGTTGACTCATTGGAAAAGACTCTGATGCTGGGAGGGATTGGGGGCAGGAGGAGAAGGGGACGACTGAGGATGAGATGGCTGGATGGCATCACTGACTCGATGGATATGAGTTTGAGTGAACTCCGGGAGTTGGTGATGGACAGGGAGGCCTGGCGTACTGCAATTCATGGTGTTGCAAAGAGTTGGACACAACTGAGCAACTGAACTGAACTGAACTGAATGAACCAGCTATCAATTTTATACATGGTAATGTATATATGCTAAGACATCATTATGCAATGATATAATTTAATAGTAACTTATCAGAGGGAAAACCCAAATATATCCCCCCAGATATTGCTCCCACATTAAATGTATATATATATATATAGATTGTAAAACATCCAATTCTGGATGTGTTAACATCTTATAAAATGGTGAACATCTTTGAATTTAGACAAAATTGACAGTCCTACCACAAAGGCTGGTTATGAATATTAAAACATATGAAGGCACGTGAAGTGTATTGCTAAGTGTCTGGTACACAGTGTTCAATAAAATGATACTAATTAGTAAGCTTATTACTATTATTCCTACCATTTTACTTTGAGAGGATTAACTTGAGTTTATCCTGTGGGTTTTAGATTCCCAGTGACGTTAAAGGGCTCGTGTTCTTGTTGGGGAGGAAAAAAGTTTCCTCTACCCTGCTAGTATCTTCTGCCTGCTTTAAGAACTAAATTAACAGGAGACAGATTAATGGGAGAAAATCAAACAAATGTTTAATAACATGTATTCATGGGAGAAACCCAGGAAAAGTGAGTAAGTCACACAAATGGTTAAATCCCTCACCTTAAATGCCATCCTCAGCTAAAGACAAAAGAGGATGTTGGGGGTAGGGAGAGCCTGTTACAAGAGGTGGCCAGGAGAAGCACAGTAAACAAGGCTAAGGATGTGCAGATTTACTTCTGTAGAGACTTGCTCATCCTTCTTGTCCTGGTCCAGGGAGGGAGACACCTTTACAAGTGGAGAATTCCCTTATAAATGTAAATAGTTCTTACAAAAGGGTGACTTCTACTTGATTTTCAGAGCTTTTCCCCTTGTCTGCCATTTCTTAGGAAATGTGCTCAGCCGATCTGTCCTGTCCCACTCTTTGCGACCCCATGGACTGCAGCTTGCCCTCCAGCCTTCTCCCTCCATGGAATTTTCCAGGCATGAATACTGGAGTGGGTTGCCATGTCCTCCTCCAGGAGATCTTCCCCACCCAGGGATCAAACCCGCATCTCTTGTGTGTCCTGCATTGGCAGTCAGATTTTTTACCAGTTAGTGTTAGGTTAGTGAAGTCGCTCAGTCGTGTCCGACTCTTTGCGACCCCATGGACTGTAGCCTACCAGGCTCCTCCGCCCATGGGATTTTCCAGGCAAGAGCACTGGAGTGGGCTGCCATTGCCTTTTCCAGAGGATCTTCCCGACCCAGGGATGGAACCCAGGTCTACTGTATTGTAGGCAGACACTTTACCATCTGAGCCTCCAGGGAAGCCCACATTAACCAGTTTAAGATAATTAATATGTCAAAGAGACATATTTAAGGGTGTCAAATTCTGCTCCCCTCCACTTGGCATGTCTGGGTGAATGCAGTCTCCCCTCAGTACTCAGGCCTCAGAAAGTCACAGCGACACACAGGAGCTAGGCATCACCGTGGAGGTCCCGGAGCAACCTGAACTGGGAATCCCAAGCTCTTTGGACCCCACCTCGGGTGTGATCGTGAATGAAGGGAAAGAGGCCTGGAGGGTGAGTCCATAGGCTTCCTCGGACAGTCGCACTCCGCCTCCAGCTCCTTTCCTAAAGAAAAGCCCCCGTTTGGTGGGCCAGGATGTTCATGTTGTCCTTTCTGTGTTTTCACAAAATAACATGGGAGTGTATTTATTCCAAGAGATCTCAGTTGGGCATTTCCGGTCCCACTGCCGACCCCTGGCCCGGACTTTCCTGGCTCGCCCCCAGGCAGTCACTTCCCACCCACCCTCCACACTTTCCTGCCTGCAACCCGCCCAGTTTAATTCAATGCAGTACAAACAAGCCTGCTGTCCTTGGAGTCATCTAATTTAAGGTGGGGCCCCCTTCTCACTCCCCTTCCCAGTCTGGCTGAAAAAGCTCATCGTCATGGGAAACATTATTCTTATTCACAGGAGGGAATAGTTACTGCCCTTGGTTAGTCTGGTGTGTGAAGCTCTCCCAAGTCAGAGCCCATTCAAACTTCCCAGACTTTCTTCTGCTCTCCCCTGCTCTGTAACTGACTCCTTGCCCATCCCATCTCTCACTCTCTTCTTTCTGGAATAATCTTCTTCACTCTCATCTCCCTTAGCACCTTGGGGCTTGTCCTGAGGCACTTGATTGTATGTTTCTAGCATGGGGTGTAGTCAGACAGGCACACAGCTGGTGACTCTTCTAGATCATAATCTCCTTGAAAGCAGAAAATCCACCTCACTTCTCCTTATATTGTAGTTTTTTAACTACCGTAAGTGGAGAAATGAGTACATGACCTTTTGGTTTCTGAAACATCAAAAGGAACAGTAATTATGTATCCTTTCTGTGTCGCAGAAATTAAATCTGCAAGAAAATAAAAGGTGCCCAGTGGAGGGATCTTTGTTGAGCAAGTCATTTCTTCTTCTGTGTGTTCTCCCTCTGAACTCATTTAACTGTGCAAAGGGGCTTTTTTCTCTGATGGGCCGAGCAGAGAGGTAAATGCTGACAGATGATGCTATTTTGGGCTTCCCAGGTGGCATGAGTTGTAAAGAATTCGCCTTCCAGTGCAGGAGGCTTGGGTTTGATCCCTGGGTCAGGAAGATCCCCTGGAGAAGGAAATAACAACCCACTCCATCATTCTTGCCTGGAGAATTCCATGAACAGAGGAGCCTGGTGGGTTGTAGTCCATGGGGTGGCAAAGAGTCAGACACGGCTGAGCAACTGATATGACTACACTGATGCTATTTTAGCTGTCTGTCCATTCATGCATGGATCCCATGCTCAGAAGGCAGCCAGTATACTTTGTTAAATCAACACCAGTGCTTTACTGGATGAAGGGTGGGTTGAATTCGGATGTGTTACTGAACCAAACCTGTGTCTGTTTGCCCTCCTGTAGCAGTCAAGCCAATCTGCTGACACTGGCTTGGGATGAAGGAGAGGGTGGTATTTATTATAAGGCTCCAGACAAGGAGTCCAGGCATCATGAATGCTCAGAAACTTGCACTCTCTGATGGGTTTCAGGAAAACATTTTTAAAGGCCAGGTGAGGGACGAGGTCACTGGGGTCTGTGATCAGCTCGTACACAATTCTTTGATTGGTTGATGATGAAGTAATAGGACCATGTCACAGGAGTTAACATTATCAGTCCTTGGGCTCCAGTAGGTCTGGGGGCTACTGCTGCTCATGGTCATTAAGTAGTTAACTTTTTCCATTTGGTGGGAGTTTTGGCATCTGTAAAAGGACTCAAGGCAATTTGCATCAGATACTGTTATCTTGGTAATTCAGAGGGGAGTTACAGCAGAGGACGTCGGGGGATGGGCCTGTCCTGGGAAGTCTCCCTAGGAAGATGGGATCAACTGGGAAGGGTCCTGGGTTTAGGGCACAGCCAAGCAGGGTTCTGCCTCCCCTGTGCTCAGCTGCTTCAGTCCTGTCCTATTCTTCGTGACCACAAGGACCTTTGCCCACCCGGCTCCTCTGTCCATGGGATTTCCCAGGCCAGAATACTGGAGTGGGCTGCCATGTCCTCCTCCAGGGGTCTTCCTGGCCCAGGGGTCCAACCAGCATCTCTTACGTCTCCTGCACTGGCAGGTGAGTTCTTCTCAGTGCCACCTGGGAAGCAACTCCCACCCGGCCCCCACCAGTGATGGAACACTTCACAGATTTGCGTGTCATCCTTGCACAGGGGCCATGCTAATCTTCTCTGCCCCATTCCAATGTCAGTGCATGTGCGGCTGAAGCAAGCACTCTTTCTCCCCCAGCTGCCCTCTTCTCAGCCGCAGTTCCTGAGGGGAAAGAGTAGTCACTCAACTCTCATCTTTAAGAGCGAAGCTGACTCTACCTACTTTTAAGGAAACAGGTGTCACAGACAATTTTTCAGAGCCAATGACACTGTGATACTTGCAGGTGGAAATTCTTGGCATTTTAGGGCTCCTGAACTAAAGAGTTGTGTAAGCAACAGCCTGTTGGGTTTTCCATGTTATGCGTTTTTTGGTTCCATGGAGTTTTAGGTGTTCTCTTGAATGTAATGACTTATTGCACATGCCTACTGAAAACAAACACACAACCTAAGAGCAGTGAGTTTCAGTTTTGTTTGGGGACCTAAGGACAATGGCCCAGGAGATAGCCTCTCAGATAGCTCTGAGAAACTGCTCCAAAGAAGTGGGAAGAGCCAGTTAATACATACATACATACATACATATATATAGTTTTTGGGGGGAGGCTGGGAAATACATTTCAGTTCAGTTCAGTTCAGTCGCTCAGTCGTGTCCGACTCTTTGCGACCCCATGAATCACAGCACGCCAGGCCTCCCTGTCCATCACCAACTCCTGCAGTTCACTCAGACTCACGTCCGTCGAGTCAGTGATGCCATCCAGCCATCTCATCCTCTGTCGTCCCCTTCTCCTCCTGCCCCCAATCCCTCCCAGCATCAGAGTCTTTTCCAATGAGTCAACTCTTCGCATGAGGTGGCCAAAGTACTGGAGTGTCAGCTTTAGCATCATTCCTTCCAAAGAAATCCCAGGGCTGATCTCCTTCAGGATGGACTGGTTGGATCTCCTTGCAGTCCAAGGGACTCTCAAGAGTTTTCTCCAACACCACAGTTCAAAAGCATCAATGACTCTCAAGAGTTTTCTCCAACACCACAGTTCAAAAGCATCAATTCTTCGGCGCTCAGCCTTCTTCACAGTCCAACTCTCACATCCATACATGACCACTCAAGCATAAAAATATTACTGTTATTCACAAAGGCTTCCCTGGTGGCTCAGTGGTAAAGAATCTGCCTGTGATAAAGGAGACGCAGTAGATGCAGGAGACGCAGTAGACGCAGGAGACCTGGGTTTGAACCCTGAGTCAGGAAGATCCCCCTGGAGGGGAAAATGGCAACCCACTCGAGTATTCTTGCCTGGAGAATCCCACGGACAGAGGAGCTGGGTGAGATACAGGCCATACGGTCGCCAAGAGTCGGCACGAATGAAGGCACTGGGCACACAGACGTGCAAGCTCATCACGTGAACAGGCATCTCAGTTAATGATTTTAGCACTTCTCTTTCTGTGGGAGAATGCAAGCACCTGGACCTGAGATCACGGAAGTTCCTACTTAGATATGCATCTTCACTGGCTAGGGGCCCATTTATCCAAAGCACAAAATGCTCCCTTCTTTTTGTTCCCCCCATTCTGAATTCCCCTCAGGGTTTGGTGTCCTGGGTGATACAATGAGTTGGGACTTCACCATCTGTAGAAGGGGACGATGAGCCATACTCTTTGTTCTTCCTGTTTACACGCTTTAAAATTGTGCATGGGATATAGTTTCTAAACCCCATCTCCTTTCTCTTTCGATGACCAAGTAACATGGTGTTTATCTTGTAGCAGACATGTTTCTAAGTATCAACAGGCTCTGAAGAATGAAGTCGACAGTATGGTTGATTTTCAGATTTCTTTCAATGACTGCAAAGTCAAAATAGAATTCTGAGTTCACAAAAAAAAAAAACAAAAACAAAAACACCTGACAAGTCCCAGGAAATGTTAGGACATGCTTGGGGTTGGGGGATCTGACTTTCAGCCTCAACCTGGAGTTGACTGAATGTGGTGATCTAGAGCATATTATTTTTTCTCCCACTATTGGCCCCTCCAGGCTATAAAGCAGAGGCAGTGGTGACCGTCCCCCTCCCTCCCAAGGATGTGATGTGGAATATATCCTCAGACTAAAAGGTTACACAGATATTTGAATTGAGTAGTGGGCCTACTTAAGTGTTTCTCGGTGCTATTATTTCTAGGTAGATCGCTTATAAAAAAATTTCCATCTCAGTGATAGGTGACAAGTTGCTCATTCACTAGTCCATGAGAATCGTTTATCTTTCCTTCCTTCCCTGCATTATCACCTTCATTTTCAGACACTGCAGAAATGGCCTTGTTTTCAATGGTGGACATAACCTGAGTGACCATTTGGTCTGTGTGTTCCGTGTCATCCTATCCCCCTCAAGCTATGAGCTGGTTCTCAGCGGTGGGGAAGAGGTTGCTGCCACAGCGCCAGCCTCTCAGATAATGATACACCATAGAATTCTTTCAGGGCATGAGGTTTTAGGGCAAGGTACTCCTGAATCTAATTTTTCCTGCATTATTTTAACCAGATGCTAATAGGAATCGACAGGAGACTGACCTCAAACTGTGGAAAATTTCTTAGATAGAAGCTGTTCAATGAGAAATGTCATTCTCTAGCCATTTCAGAGTCCTGTGATTTTTATCAGAATAGAGTTATTTGCCTTAAGGATTTTTCTAAACCTATTACTTTCCTATAAAAGACTTTTCAATTGAAATAATACATTTCTCAGTATGTAGTTACTTTCATTGCTGGAGAGCCTAAATACTTGAAAAATATCTTAAACTCCTATTCAAGGACCATTTTCGCCACCACAAAATTCACAGAGGGTGATATACAGTGACTGTTTAATACCTTGATGCCATATTAATAAAATCCAGATGTAATAAGAAAAGAAAGGATCCTATATCTTAATAATATCACAGTGCTCTTTCAGAAATGCTGAATAATCACTGTGGCTGGAGTTGGAGAGGGAAGGGCACACCATTATTTGAAGAATATCATATGGTGCCTAATGTCTTAGAGAAAGCATGGCAACACTTCCTATCTCATCTGAAATGCAGCCCTCCTTCAGATCAGCTCTGTGGGGATAATGCTTCTCAAGACAACATTTTCTCATCTGCCTTTTGTTCTTTCACGTCCATGAAAGACACTAGCTTTAGGTTGGATCTCACATAATCACTGATGATCATTGCATCTCAGCCCTTTCCCCCTTCATTGGAAAGTCCATCTTTGAGGGGTTGCAAACTTACCTACTCACAGGTCTGCTTAATCCATTGGAACTGCCAACCTTGTCAGTGATCTGAAAGCTTATATAGTCTTGCGCTTTGCAGGTGACTTCCCAGGTGACTCAGCGGAAAAGAATCCACCTGGCAATGCTGAAGATGTGGGTTTGATCCCTGGGTCAGGAAGATCCCCTGGAGGGGAAAATGGCAACCCACTCCAGTATTCTTGCCTGGAAAATCTCATGGACAGAGGAGTCTAGCAGGCTGCAGTCCATGGGGCCATAAAGAGTCAGACATAACTGAGCATTCATGCACACACCCAGGCACTAGTCTGGATGAAATACTACCATCATTCAAAATAACACACTGTAGAATTTCAGCACCTTTTATTTAAAACATTAACTAATGCTTTGTAGAAGGTGCTTTTTCAATCTTACTTGTAAAGTGAGAAAACACTGAAAGAGTATCAACTGTAAGGTTAGAAAAGGAATCTCTAGAGACGTGTTCTAGCAAAATGGGACTTTTTAGAACTGATATATTTTACTTTAAAATAGTTGATAAGTCAATAGTTAAGTTTTCCTTCCCTCCTTCAAGAAAGGATTTCCTGAGTATTAGCAGTATTTTTGGCATGCACAGTTACATCATGTCTAAGCTATCAGTGCCTGAAATCATTCATTTTAATACATAAGGAGAATTTCCTCTGGCTATAGCAGAAAAAAAAAAAAAGTTGTTTGCTTAAGATTGAACTAAAGTTCATGGTAATTGTGTCACAGTAAATGCTTAGAGTTCTTTGTGTTTTTGTCACATATTTTAGCAAAGGATTCAGTTTGTGTTAGTATTTTTGCTCAACAGGCACATACCTTGCCCTACTGATCAGATACCTGGTAGCTAGTGGGTTCAGAGAACATCTTAGAGTTCCTTAGAGTTGCCAGTGGTCTTTCAGCATGTTGGGGATCGCAGGGCAGAAGGCATGTATCGCAGGAGACACGCCAGGCCGCTGGAACTGTCAGCATCAACTGTGTCATAGATGGTGCCATTGCCACATCTGAAATTTAATGCTCAAATGAAAACTGTGATGCAACATAGAATGGAATATAGGTGTGTCAAGTGGGAAAGCATCTTCTAAAGATTCCTGAGATCATATTACTATTTGTGTTGTCGCGTATCTTTTTGAGGTATGTGAGAGAACAGCTATTGAGTGAAAGAGAAATTATCCTGTGAATGAAGTCATGGATTTGAGAGCTCGCCAGCCCCTGGCAATGATGACTTTAGGTTTCCTCACTTTTTTCCCTCATCTCTTCTCTTATGAGTGCTCTGTATGGAGACAGCAGATCTTGGAGGCCATGGATTATGGTGGCACTTCCCTTCCCCTAACCAACTATTCTTCTTGGAACTCTAGTTAGTCTTGCAAAATTTAATAGTTGTTTCATGGGAAAATAATTTTCCTGGCTGTAAAGTCAAGTTTCTGCAGAAAAATGGAACTGTTTTGTTGTTCAGCCGCTTAGTCAGGTCCCGCTCTTTGAGACCCCATGGACTGCAGCACACCAGGTTTCTCTGTCCTCCATTACCTCTTGGAGTTTGCACAAACTCATGTCCGTTGAGTTGATGGTGCCATCCAACATTTCATTCTCTGTCGTCCCCTTCTCCTGCCTTCAAACTTTCCCAGCATCAGGGTCTTTTCCAATGAGTCAGCTCTTTGTATCAAGTGGCCAAAGTATTAGAGTTTTAGCTTCAGCATCAGTCCTTCTAATGAATGTTCAGGGCTTCCCAGGTGGCTCAGATGGCAAAGAATCTGCCTGCAATGCAGGAGGTACGGGTTCGATCCCTGAGTCAGGAAGACCCCCTGGAGAGGGAAATGGCAACCCACTCCAGTATTCTTGCTTAGAGAATCCCATGGACAAAGGACCCTGGTAGGCTACAGTCCATGGGGTCACAAAGAGTCAGACATGACTGAGGGACTAATGGAAATGATGAATGTGTATTAAAATAGAAGGAGATTTGTTGTAAGGAAATGGCTCACATGATCATGGAGTTTGACAAGTCCAAAATCGGCAGTGTGGTCCTGCAGGCTCCAGACACAGGAGAATCGATGGTGCAAATGAAGCCTGAAGGCATTTTGTTGAAAAATTTCCTCCTGCTTGAGAAAGACTGTTTTTTTTGTTCTATTCAGGCCTTCAACTGATTGGTTGAGGCCTATGCACATTGTGGAGGTGAATCTGCTTCGTTCAAGAGTTACCGCTTTAAATATTAGTGTCAAGTGTTAGTTGCTCAGTCATGTCCTACTCTTTGCGACCCCATGGACTGTAGCCCACCAGGCTCTTCAGTCTGCAGGATTCTCCAGGAAAGAATACAGTAGTGGGTTGCCATTCCCTTCCCCAGGGAATCTTCCCAATGCAGGGATCTAACCCAGGTCTCCTGCATTGCAGGTGGATTCTTTATAACCTGAGCCACCAGAGAAGCCACTATAAATATTAACCTCTTCCAAAAACACCGTCCAAGGTGACAAACACCACTAACCATTACAAGTCCACTTCTTGTCAACATGGCGCTTACATGCATCTCTTTATACCATAGAAAAAGAACTAAGGGGAAAAGGCAGACATCTGCTTAATACACACCTGTGCACACACACACATATTCATAGCAAAATAACATGAAGCATCATGATACTCACAGTCCTCATCTCTGTAACTGGTCCTGGCAGTTGTTGGTATTCATACCTACCTTCTTCCACTCCCCATTCTGTGTTCTCTTTGCCTGCAGCAAGCAACTCAGTTGATTGTGGTTCTCTACCTGGTGGGGTAACCCAGAATTCCATTCCTGAAGGATCTAGGCCATGAGTAGTTCTACCTTAATTGGGTTGTTATAGGTTTTCAGTGACCTTAATCACAGGGTGTGGGAATACCTGGAGACACGCTCAGAAATCTCCTGTGGCTTCCCAGGTGGTTCAGTGGTAAAGAACCTGTCTGCCAATGCAGGAGACCTGGGTTTGAGCCCTGGGTCAGGAAGATCCTCTGAAGGAGGAAATGGCAACCCACTCCAGTATTCTTGCTTGGCAAATCCCATGGACAGAGGAGCCTGGTGGGCTACAGTCCCATGGGGTAATACTTGGAGATAACCTAAGAAATCTCCTTTATTCCAGGCATACTCTTCCTTTGCAGCCCAAGTTCAGCTGCTAGTCAAGATCAGTCACTCTAGCCAGCTGAGTGACTTCCTGGTTTGTCTGTTGTTTCAGAGGCATGAAAAGCCCAAGGTGGTGGTCTTAACTTCCAGCGCAATGGAATCATTGCTGGATTTCCTGGTACGGTTTTCGTCTCTTTGTAACTGATCTCCAGGCCTCCTAGCAGATATTATAAGGTCATGAGGAAAGGAAGGAAAAATTTTGCACGTGTGTTACTAGGGGTGATAGTAAAAGATACTGTTCTCATTCCTACCCTCGATTCCTGGACCCATGGATTCTATCAGAGAAATAACACCGTTTACTGGACACTGACTCAGAACGTATACAGTCTCCTGGAGAACCTTGCCCCAGCCCTGCCAGGTATTGCCAACTACTTGGCACGGTAACTGAGTCTTTTTTTTTTTAATTGAGGTATAGTTGATTTACAGTATTAATTTCAGGTATTCAGTATAGTAGTTCAAAATTTTTAATGACTATACTTCATTGAAAGTTATAAAATATTCACTGTAGTCCCTATACTTTGCAATATATTCTTGTGGCTTATTTATATATTTTAAACATGTCAGTTTTTACTTTTTTTCCCATTGTTTATTTTTTCCCATTTTTAATTTAAAAAAATTTTAATGGGAGGGTAATTGATCTACAAAGTTGTGCTCGTTTCTGCCGTATAACACCTCTAATCAGCCATAACTATACATATATCTCCTCCCTCTTGAGCCTCTCAGCAGCCCCTACCACTCTAGGTCATCACAGAGTGCTGGGCTGAGCTCCCTGTTATTTGTACTTCTTAATCCCCTAGCCTTATTTTGCCCCTCCCCTCCTCCCTCTCCCCACTAGTAATTACTGGTCTGACTATTCTGCTGTGGCTAAGTCTTTGGCCATTCTACCATTCTATCAATCTAGTCTCTTCAGGATGATGCAGAACATGGTAAGATGAGCAACGTCCACGAGCACGGGCCCATGGCCACGCGTCATTTGCTGAGAAGTGAGTTCCTGGATCAGAATCAATGCTGTGTGGATATCACGATGGTGTCTAAGGCCTCCCGTTAAGTTCAAGGATGGTAGTTTTGGCAGAAGGATTGTACGCAGGGGAAGCAAATTCATATCCAAAGAAAGTGTTATTTCAGTAAAAACAAAATGCTGCCCCCTTCCATGAAGGAATGGGCTCAGTGAAACCAACCTGCCACCAGCGGTTGGCTTATCACCCCACTTCCGGTACCAAAATTTATATCAGTCAGGGAATACAGCTGAGAAAAGATATCTCTCTATATCTGTCTGTCTATCTGCCTATCTATCTATTGATTTGTTGTAAGGAATTAGCTCATGCAATTGTGGAGGCTGACAAGTCAAAATGCGTTGTTCTGGTAGGCTTGAGATTCAGAAGAGATGATGTAGCTCCTGTCTGAAGCTTGCAGACGAAGGAGAGCCAGTGTTGCAGATGAGGTATGAAGGCCTGCTCCAGGAGTAGTCCCTCTTGCTCTGGGAGGCTGGCTTTTTTGTTCTAATAGATCTTCAGCTGATTGGATGAGGCCAATCACATTATGGAGGGCAATCTATTTTACTCAAAATCCACCAATTCAAAAGTTAATCTCATTCAAAAATTCCCTCCAAGTTAACCATCACGCTGGAAAAAAAAATGTTAAAAAATGTTACTGTACCCTTCAGTTCAGTTCAGTTCATTTCAGTCGCTCAGTCGTATCTGACTCTTTGCAACCCCATAAACTGCAGCACGCCAGGCCTCCCTGTCCATCACCATCTCCCGGAGTTCACTCAGACTCACGTCCATCGAGTCAGTGATGCCATCCAGCCATCTCATCCTCGGTTGTCCCCTTCTCCTCCTGCGCCCAATCCCTCCCAGCATCAAAGTCTTTTCCAATGAGTCAACTCTTTGCATGAGGTGGCCAAAGTACTGGAGTTTCAGCTTTAGCATCATTCCTTCCAAAGAAATCCCAGGGCTGATCTCCTTCAGAATGGACTGGTTGAATCTCCTTGCAGTCCAAGGGACTCTCAAGAGTCTTCTCCAACACCACAGTTCAAAAACATCAATTCTTTGGCACTCAGCCTTCTTCACAGTCCAACTCTCACATCCATACATGACTACTGGAAAAACCATAGCCTTGGCTAGACGGACCTTAGTCGGCAAAGTTTTGAATATGCTATCTAGGTTGGTCATAACTTTTCTTCCAAGGAGTAAGCGTCTTTTAATTTCATGGCTGCAATCACCATCTGCAGTGATTTGGGAACCCCAAAAAATAAAGTCTGACACTGTTTCCACTGTTTCCCCATCTATTTCCCATGGAGTGATGGGACTGGGTGCCATGATTTTCGTTTTCTGAATGTTGAGCTTTAAGCCAACTTTTTCACTCTTCTCTTTCACTTTCATCAAGAGGCTTTTTAGTTCCTCTTCACTTTCTGCCATAAGGGTGGTGTCATCTGCATATCTGAGGTTATTGATATTTCTCCCAGCAATCTTGATTCCAGCTTGTGTTTCTTCCAGCCCAGCGTTTCTCATGATGTACTCTGCATATAAGCTAAATAAGCAGGGTGACCATATACAGCCTTGACGTACTCCTTTTCCTATTTGGAACCAGTCTGTTGTTCCATGTCCAGTTCTAACTGTTGCTTCCTGGCCTGCATACAGATTTCTCAAGAGTCAGGTTAGGTGGTCTGGTATTCCCATCTCTTTCAGAATTTTCCACAGTTTATTGTGATCCACACAGTCAAAAGCTTTGGCATAGTCGTTAAAGCAGAAATAGATGTTTTTCTGGAACTCTCTTGCTTTTTCCATGATCCAGCAGATGTTGGCAATTTGATCTCTGGTTCCTCTGCCTTTTCTAAAACCAGCTTGAACATCAGGAAGTACACAGTTCACGTATTGCTGAAGCCTGGCTTGGAGAATTTTGAGGATTACTTTACTGGCATGTGAGATGAGTGCAATTGTGCAGTAGTTTGAGCATTCTTTGGCATTGCCTTTCTTTGGGATTGAAATGAAAACTGACCTTTTCCAGTCCTGTGGCCACTGCTGAGTTTTCCAACTTTGCTGGCATATTGACTGCAGCACTTTCACAGCATCATCTTTCAGGATTTGAAATAGCTCTGCTAGAATTCCATCACCTCCACTAGCTTTGTTCATAGTGATGCTTTCTAAGGCCCACTTGACTTCACATTCCAAGATGTCTGGTTCTAGATGAGTGATCACACCATCGTGATTATCTGGGTCGTGAAGATCCTTTTTGTACTGTTCTTTTGTGTATTCTTGCCATCTCTTCTTAATATCTTCTGCTTCTGTTAGGTCCATACCATTTCTGTCCTTTATTGAGCCCATCTTTGCATGAAATGTTCCCTTGATAGCTCTAATTTTCTTGAAGAGATCTCTAGTCCTTCCCATTCTGTTCTTTTCCTCCATTTCTTTGCATTGATCGCTGAAGAAGGCTTTCTTATCTCTTCTTGCTATTCTTTGGAACTCTGCATTCAGATGCTTATATCTTTCCTTTTCTCCTTGGCTTTTCTGAAGGGAGAATCACTGTGCACATTAATGGCCCTGAGAAATCCTGCAGTGAAAATGCTTTTCCACATTTGCATAAGCCCATGTTTGGTGGCTCTGACAGTAGAGAATCTGCCTGCAATGCAGGAGACTCAGGTTTGATCCCTGGTTTGGGAAGATTCCCTGGAGAGGGAATGACAACCCACTCCAGTATTCTTGCCTGGAGAATTCCATGGACAGGGCCAAATGGGCTACAGTCTATGGAGTCACAAAGAGTGAGACATGACTGAGTAACACACACACACACACACACACACACACACACACACACACATCTTTCTTAAACATATTTTCTAACAGGAAACTGTCCCTCCGTTTTTTCCCTTGAAAACTTATTGATCTCTTGCTGGATACCAATGTTCAGAGAAACACAATCATGGAAAATTGGAATGGTGCTGATTGAAGTAACTGGCTCATTTGGGGATTAAATTGATATCAACTTCATTAACTGAATCTAGAAACCCAAATGGATATTTATGCATTTGATTTGTTGGAAGCTTACTATTAACTCTGGTACCAATGGATGGAAAGTGAGATACAGAAATGGGGGTGGGAGTGTGTACTGTCAAGATCATGGACGAACATGGTAATGTCTAAGCAGTTTGGGGAGGAAGGCCCCATTGCTGGTTTTGCCTCATTTCTTGATGAAAAGCCCAGTTGAAGCAAAGAACAATGGAAGAGAGGGCATGATGGCTGCCATTTACAAACTCTGTGTGTCGATTTGGTCCCCAGCATGGGATTCCACACACAGCTGGCAAGACGTGAAACTTCAGGCACGCTTACAATTATTGTCAGCACTAACAATCTCCATTTGAGAAAGACACAAAAAGAAAGGGAATCATAAGTAAAAGAAAACATAGCCATTGTTTGTTTTTTTTTTCCCCCACTTGCATACTTAAAGGCTTATGATTTCTTTCTCAACTCAAGGAAAGAATGAACCATCTTAAATATTATCATCCTGGAAAATCGATGAGTAAGTGTCTGAGGGCTAAAAGGCATGGACATGTGATATTATTTGATAAAAATTTCCTAAGTCTGCATTCAGGAATGTGACAGTCCCACATGGATCCCAGGCAGCTGTCATGCTGTAGAACTTTATATAAAACCAAATATGAAGCTTGTCCAGCTAACTCATCAGTGATTATCATCTTGAGATAGTAATGTCTTCACCAAGGGTCCTATCTCCTTTGTCTATTGACCCAACCTCAGCCACTATTCCTGGTCCTCAATGGCAGAAGGGGACATTGAAGAGAGGCAGGTGGAGTGGATGGGTGGGGAGTAGAAAATTGAGGGTTCAGAAAAAATGCTCTTTAAAAGGACAATCACTGAGAAGGTGACTTGCAGGCTAACTTATGGAGCATAGGTTTTACCCACCGTGAAGATGTGGATAGGGCTTTCCACGTGGCTCAGTGGTAAAGAATCTGCCTGCTAATGCAGGAGATGTGGGTTTAATCCCTGGATGAGGAAGATCCCCTGGAGAAGGAAATGGCAACCCCCTCCAGGTATTCTTGCCTGGGAAATCCCATGGACAGAGGAGCCTGGCAAGGTACAGTCCATGGGGTTGCAAAGGAGCCAGACACGACTTAACGATTAAACAGCAATAACAATATCTGGATAAGTACTGAAGAATTTTATTCAGGGAGTGATGAATAGATACATGTTAAAATGACTCCAATATCCACTGAAGCACAGATTAGAGGGTGGGGGTGATGATGGGGGTTCTGGTGACAGTAGGTCTTGGTATGCTTTTCTATGTTTGAATAAGAACATAGCTTCTGGAGAGGGTCTTCCCTGGTGCCTCAGGGAAGCACCTGGTCAAAGAATCGGCCTGCAATGCATGAGCCACGGATTCCATCGTTGCGTCGGAAAGATCCCGTGGGAGAGGGCATGACAACCCATTCCAGTACTTTTGCCTGGAGACTCCCCATGGACAGAGAAGCCTGGTGGGCTACAGTCTATGGAGCTGCAGAGAGTTGGACAGGACTGAAGCGACTTAGCACAGCTTCTGGAGAACGTGCAAGTCCTTGTTTAAAGTCCAGCCTGTTTTGCTCTAGTGTGGGCTTCTAGGACCTGAATGAACTCACAGGCAATTTGCTAATGAAAGAATAAAGTCAGTACTGAACCCAGTTTTGGCCCCTTCCCGAATGGCTGACACCCCCGCACCCCCGCATTCCCCTCTACCCAACCAGCAAGGACTCTTGGTGGCTTGGGCTGCTGTCTGGTTTCCAACTAGCTGTCTGTCTCCCCTGAATGTGATGGGCAGGTGTGGGGGCAGCTGCCCGACCTGCCCAACAGGACCCCGCTGGTACCTGGGCTGGTGGGGAGTGGGGAGGTGTGACACACCCCAGGAAGTAGCAGAATTCATACAGATTGAAGTCAGCTTTACAGAAGAAGGAGACAGAGAGAAGCTGGCAGAGAAACTGCCTCCCATCCCCCACCCCGCCATCTTTCCGGTGATGCCATGGTTCCCGATGACCCAGAGTCAAGGTGACGCTGTGGCCGTCTTGGTAACAGCCTTCGATTTGTTCCCTCCTTCCTTGATTCATTCTGTTTTCCCCTTCATTCACGCAAGCTTCCACGGGATGAGCTTTGCCTCAGGGCTCTGTTTTCCAGGGAAGTCAGTCAGAATAACAGCAGCAAACCGACCCGGCTGTCATTTTGGTTCAGAGGTGGGCTTTCCTTCACGAGGGAAGCCAGCATAGATAAGGGGAGTGGAATTAGAGCCTCCAACAGGAGAGCTTTTAGCTTAGTTGCTGCTCAAGCAGCAAGAGCCCTTTGCATTTTGAGAGAATTGAGATGAATAACCCTGACGGGGGCTCCCTCTTTCAAGAGGCACTGGCAAGCTGCCTGTGGCTCTGGGCTGGGTCAGGTTGCCACCTCCTGGGCTCATCTTCAGGTGAGCCCTCCAGCTCAGCACTCCCCTCCCATCTGGATTGTATGCATCCCCAGCTCAGCTCTAATTAGCAACCTGCTAGCGTTTTCTCCATGTGGTTGTCGTTGCATCTTAAACAGGCTGAACTGCTTGTCTGGTCTGTCCCAGTTTTGTTGTTTTTGTTGTTTTTCAGTCGCTAAACTGTGTTCGATTCTTTGTGACCCCATGGATTGCAGCACACCAGACTCCTCTCTCTGTCCTCCACTGTCTCCCAGCGTTGGCTCAAATTCATGTCCATTCAGTTGGTGATGTTATCTATCTAATCATCTCATCCTCTCCTGCCCTCTTCTCCTTTTGCCCCGAGTCTCATTGTTTTTTTTTTGTTAAGGACTTAGGTTACAAAGTTGCATTGTTTTGGTGTGGTCTACCCAACCCTATTTTTCTCATAAACTCAGTTTAGTGCCTGATTTTTGAGAAGGTGAGGGTGTGTTCAGGTATGCTTATGTTGCAATCCAGCAGAAGTGTCCTTGTCTCTTTGCAAGTAAACAGGAAGCAAAGACTTGTTGAGTAAAATGCATTTAAAATATTTCTTGGGTTATGGAAAGTGACTTATTCAACTTTTTTAACCTTTCTGTTTATGTCAGGGAAGATTTAAAGCTCTCACCTTGTAGCTGATTAAAAAAAAATGGTTTGTCCACATTTGAGTTGGTTCTAACGAGGTGGATGAACCCAGAGCCTATTACACAGAGTGAAGTCAGAAAGCGAAAAAGAAATATTGTCTATTAACATGTATACATGGAATCTAGAAAGGTGGTACTGATGAACCTGTTTGCAAGGCAGCAGTGGAGACGCAGACTTGAGAACAGGCTTGTGGACACGGTGGGGGACGAAGGGATGATTTGAGAGAGTAGCAGAACAGGATATATTACCATATGTAAAGTAGATAGCCAGTGGGAATTTGCTGTCTGAGGAGGGGTGGGATGGGGAGGGTGGTGGGAGGGAGGTTCAAGAGGGGGGGGGACATATGTATACCTGGGGCTGATTCATGTTGATATCAGCATGGCAGAAATCAACACAATATGGTAAAGCAATTATCCTCCAATTAAAAATACATAAAAATTTAAAAATGCCCCCCAAAATAGAATTTCCCCATGGCAATGGTGTATCTCTGGATAACGGGGCTGAGTATCTTTGCCCCTCGCTGTGCCCTGGGATGCTGGACTCAGTGGGTTACATCAATTGTCACTTTCCTGCCATTTGGCTCCCTGTTGGGTCCAGCCAGTGGGACGCAAATGAAGGGAAAGGTAGGTGGGGGAAGGGTGAGGTGGGGCGCCCGCAGTTTTGTTAATGTTCCAGGTTTATGGGTGCTACCTAGTTCTTGCTGTGATCCTGATGGCTAGACAATTGTCCTTGAAGGTTTGTGTATTTGCCAACCTTCAGTAGGTGAATGAGTAAAGCAATTCATTAACTCTTTGCTATGTTCATCCTTGACTAATAAGAAATTCATAAGAAATCGGGGAGGGAGATATTTCACTATGTCTTTAAATAAGAGTGAAGAGCATCTCCTCTTTGGCAAATGAATATCTGGAAAAATGACACTAAAAAATACATTTGGAAAGTGTCATTTTGCACATGATTCCATCTGTCTTTTGATGATTCAGAGGTATTTCAGTAGACAGCAGTATCTCAAGAGCCATAGTCACGTAACAATTATAGTAGTACTAAAGATGTATGGAAATTCTGGTTAATAGAAAACCAGAGAGTAGGGTCTTCTATACTTTGGGTAAAATAATCCTGTGTCTACTATAAAAATTCCCTGTGAACAATGCTAAGTTACAAATAAAATGGAGGTGCAGGAGAAGGACTCCACAATAGGTTTTCCTCTTTTTAAATAATATCAGAAATATTTGTTGATTCTCTCCCACTTCCCAGATACCATTAAGTTGTGTTTATCAAATTTCCTTTCATCTCCAGGGCGGCCCAACAAATTGGGTTCTATTATCTCTGTTTTATAGATGAGGAAACAGGCTCAGAAGAATTCCGTTACCAGTCCAAGATCACACACCTGGGAAGGGGCAAAACCTGAATTAGAAGCCAGGACTGTTTGATTCCAAAGTCCAGACTCTTGCACTAGACCAACTGTCATTTCAAGGAATGGGAATTTGAGAATTCGCTTCTTGGCTTCGCTGAGCTTTCATGGAGGAGGAAGTTCAGCCCAGCTGCTGATGGCAGCCAGTGTCTTCCCTTCTTTGTTTTTTCCTCCTTGGTGGAAGGGATTCTTATGATTCAGGCCTTGCGGTGTGTCATTACCCACTGCAATAGCATAAGGCACCAACATTAGTCAGCAAGACAATCCTTCATGGTAATAGCAGCACTCACTGGGCGGGGAGACCCTACAGTTGAACTTTTCACCCGAGGAAATGTTAGGAAGCCATTTTTTTTTTCAGGCAATCACTTACAATGCTGTGTATTAAATCATAGCATTTCAGAGCTGGAAGGGAATGCTTATAATGAAATCAATAATTTTTACTTACTCCTGAAAACCCATCTGAAAATGTAGACTACACTTGGCAGGCAAGAAAAAAACTGCAATCTTTATTTTTCATGTCCCATAAACAAGGCAACAAACTCTGTGCGAGAAGGTAAAATAAAGGCTTATTTTTCCATATTTCATGTCCCTCGGACTTATATCTGAGTGTGTGTTAGATTCTGAAGGGTGACTCAGACCTGCAAAGTTAATTTGGGCTTGCTGAGTGGCCGTGGCAGGCCGTGGGGGTGAGCCTGGCAGGAGTTGTGTTGGCGGGCATCCATCCACACATCCCTTGCTTGGAGCCTGCTGTGGGTTGACCAGCCAGAGGCAGCAGAGGTTTTAAGAACAAGGGCGCTGAAGAGAGACTGCCTGGGTTCCCATCCTGACCCTCTCGGGGCCTCAGTTTCTATTTTTGTCAATACAAGCACGTGCACCTGAGGGGCTGCTTTCCTCCTTGAGTCACATAGGTGAGGAACCCAGATCAGTCCTTTGCACTGGGTTAAACCATAGATGTGTTAGTGACCATGATTACAAGTCTCAGTTTTCAGAGGCTCAGAGAAGTGAATCAATTTGTCTGAGACCACACAGCTAGCAAAACTCCACGGACAGAAGAGCCTGGTGGGCTACGGTCTATGGAGGGATTGCAAAGAAATGGACATGACTGAGCACACACATGTGCTCACACACACACACACACACACACACACACACACACACACACATAGCTAGAAAGGGGATGAATTGGGACCAGACCCAGGTCTCCCGAAATCCAAAGCTCATCCCTCTGTCCTGGGCAGAGAAGAGTGACTGGGGAGAGCTGCTGTAAAAACTAAAGATGCTCAACTGACGTCCTTGGGCTGATGCTTTGTGTCTTAAGGAGGCGATACTCTCAAGAGGCAAACCCAGTGGCTGCCAGGACAGGTGGACGGTGTGGAGCCCCTTATCTTGGAATAGCCCAGTGCATCAGGGAAGTTTGTGGTGCCAAAGGCAAGAGTCAGCACTGAAATCCAGACCCATCTGAGATCTCACTCAAAAGAATTTGGCAGACACACAATTTGATGGTCAGTAGACAAACAGGTGGGTTCTGGCAACTTCCCTGGCAGAGAGCTATGAAAGAGAAAAGACCTTCAGAATGTATTTGGTGTGCTAATTGCTCAGTGTTCTGTCTTCTAGTTCCTTGAACAGTGCCTGGAGCATTCTTGGTGCTCACTGAATATTTATTAAACAAATGGATGAAGGGATGGAGCAGGGAAGAAAGTGAAAGTGTCTGATGCTTTGTGACCCCACGGACTATAGCCCTCCAGGCTCCTCTGTCTGTGAAATTCTCCAGGCAAGAATACTGGAGTGGGAGTGGAGAGGAATATATTCTCTTCTTCAGGGGATCTTCCTGATCCAGGGGAGTTTCCTGCATTGCAGGCAGATTCTTTACCATCTGAGCTTCCAGGGAAGCCCCTGGGAAGAAAAGAGAGACAATTAGTGAATAACCGTTTTGCCTGCCGGAGGAGGACAGAGCAGAGCTTTAAAGAACCTCACCTGGTATCTCCAGGCTGGGGCCAAATGTGAGCCCTGGGGCAGCTGGCGGCAAAGCTGGGTGTGTTAAAGGACAGGCTCTCTCCACGCCTCTCACACTTCCCCTTTGCCTTCTCCCCCAGCATGGGTGGGAGTACTTAGATCCACCCACTGGAGACCATGGGGGCGTTCAGGACACCCAAGCAGGGTGAACCCCTGTGTGTCCATTTCTCACTTCCTAGGTTCCAAAGATTCCTGGAGCCTTAACAAAAGTCACATTGTGCATCCAGCCGACAATGGGGGTGGAGCAGCATTTGGGACGCTGTTTCAGTAAGGCAGGTGAGAACCACCAGGGCTGGAATTCAAACACAGGTGGTGAGGATGGCCCGGAGGTGATGTGTTCTGGAAATATTTGAAGGGAGGATCGTCAGCACTTATTGGACTCATCACATCCTGCCCCGAGGCCTTAGATGTCCCCGAATAAAGTGAGTTTATAGTTTCCAGCTGAGAATGCTGGCGAGACACCAGCTATTGCTAGGAACTGGCTTTTTTAGAATGGCCACTATATTCGTTGACTTTGAATTTCTGGGTACCCATCTGTTTGGTTTTGCAGTGTGTTTCTTTCCATACTTTATAAAGACTTGTTGAAATGGCATTTAATTCAGAGCTTTTGCACCTATGAAGTCACTGTAGCTTTTTCCTACTACCCTAGAGTTGAAGCCCCTCTCCGTCTCTCTCTGTCTCTTCCCCTCCCTGTCCCTCTACCGTCTTTCTGCTTTAGCCATAACTGGCTCCACATGTGAAAGGGTTAGTCACTCAGTCGTGTCTGACTCTTTGAGACCCCATGGACTGTACCCCGCCAGGCTCCTCTGTCCCTGGAATTCTCCAGGCAAGAATATTGGAATGGGTGGCCATTCCCTTCTTCAGGGCTTCACATATTGCAGGACATCCTGACATATAACTTTGATCCTAATCCCAGGAAGGGACATCTTGTGTAGCTTAGCGGTACCCTGAAAATGCTTTCATGGTTCCTAGCCCCCATCCCTGGGGTGGCAGGAGATAGAGGCACCCGCATCTAAAGGGAAAGGATAAAATTCACGGCTGGTGGCAGGGCCCCTGTCATTCTAAAGGCAGGTTCTCACTCGTTCCTGTGCTCCCATGGATTCTCCAGCTTTTTCCTCCACCTGGGAAGCCTCTGCAGAGTAGCGCTGCAATCGCTAACAGCTGCAGGGCCCGCCCTTACTCTGGGGAGCGACATCTGCTTGCCTGTGAATTGTCTGCCCGTTCCAGGACAGTCGCTCAGAACAAGGTGGAGGGCAGAACATACTCAGTCCACCTTGAGATCTGTTTTGTGTTATCTTCTACAGACCTGCCCCATTTCTCTTACCAGTTTTCTGTGAAAAAAAAAAAAAAAAAGTGAAAATGTTAGTTGCTAAGTCGTGTCCAGCTCTTTGTGACCCCATGGACTGTAGCCTGCCAGGCTCCTCTGTCCACCAGATTTCCTAGGTAAGAATACTGGAGTGGGTAGCCATTCCCTTTTCCAGGGGATCTTCCCAACCCAGGGAGCGAACCTGCGTCAACTGCATTGCAGGCTATTCTTTACCGTCTGAGCTACCAGTTTTCTGTGCTTGGTTCCAATCTTGAGGCTCTTCTGATCTGCACCTTCCTGCTCACCTGGACTCCTGGGTGCAGGCTTCCTGGACATGACTCTACCCAAATACCGACCTAGGCTCACTGCCCAGCGTGGACCTCTGTATGCCACGCCCCGACTTGGAACCTTCTCTGTGCCATCTGCTTTGATCTGGGGACCCCAGTGTTCGTCAAGCCGTTGCCCTTTTCCTATTGGTCCTGTGGTGCAGTTCTTCATGTCCCCAGACAGCATGAAGCTGTTTGCCTGGCTGCCCTTTCTTGAGTCAGTTTGGCTAAAAGGAGGTGTGCCCTACTTCCTGCATTGCTATATAGGACACCCCTTCTGGGCACCTTTCAGTCATTTCAGGATTTGGGCCTGAGATGTCTAAACTCTGCCTCTCCCGTCACTCACCAAAACATGAAGCTCTAACTTAAACACAGAAATTTCATTCAGTGAACTCAGCTTCATTGATTACACCTTAAGAGAGATTTAAGCTGTGCTCATTGGTCTGTGTATAAGGAGTGCATCTGCTTACTTGAGTACCTCCTGTTTCTCTCTTGGAGGGTGGGCATGCATGCTAAGTTGCCTCAGTCAAGTCCAACTCTTTGTGACCCCATGGACTGTAGTCCGCCAGGCTCCTCTGTCCATGGGATTCTCCAGGCAAGAATCCTGGGGTGGGTTGCCATGCCCTCCTCCAGGGGATCTTCCTGACCCAGGGATCGAACCCACGTCTCTCATGTCTCCTGCACTGACAGGCGGGTTCTTTACCCCTGGCACCACCTGGGACGAGAGTTACTTCTCTGCTTCAATTACTTGGTAGTATCACCAAAGTCACCACTTAGGTTATAATGCAGCCAAGAATCAGCTTAGAGAGAATTACTGCTATTAGTGATTACTGAAAGATGAATCTTTTTGTGCAGCGGAAGTAATACTATGGAAAATATTCATGTGTTTCATCTTCTGTACTTTTGCATGGTGCTTTGTCCCTGATCACCCCAAGGATGGCACCTGCCTCGTGGGTGTGCTGCTGGGGTGACTGATAGGGATTTGTTGACATTACAACAGAGATGTTAAGGGAAATGAAAAATAATTAAAATGCATCCCGTGATACTCTAAAGTTTTTCCTGCCAAACTGTAAGCTTGAGGATTTTGCTGCAAGAGGATTCCCAAGTTGACGTATCAGTTTCTGAAACCCAGCCCTTCTGTTTCTGAAGAAATAGACATGGAGTCTTCCCTCTATCCCCCACTTCAATGAGGAATAATTGATAATTAAAAATTACATGTATTTGAGGTAGAATTATATGTATTTAAGGTATACAATTGATGATTTGATATATGTATACATTGTGAAATGATCACCATAATCAAGGTAATTAACATATACATTACCTCATGCAATTACTTCTTTGTGTGTGTGCTGAGAATATTTAAGATATACCCGTCTAAGCAAGTTTCAAGTTACAATTTTTCTATTTCTGAGCTTCCCTGGTGGCTCAGATGGTAAAGAATCTGCTTGGAATGCAGGAGACCTGGGATTAATCCCTGGGTTGGAAAGATACCCTGGAGAAGGGAATGACTGCCCTCTCCAGTATTCTTGTCTGGAGAATTCCATGGACAGAGGAGTCCGGTGAGCTAAAGCTAAGAATATTTAAGATATACCCTCCTGGACATATGTATACCTATGGCTGATTTATATTAATGTTTGACAGAAACCAATAAATCTGTAAAGTAATTATCCTTCAACTAAAAAAAATAAATTAAAAAAATAGTTATACCCTCCTAAGCAAGTTTAATATTGTTAACTACAGTCACCCTGCTATACATTAGATCCCAAAACTTATTCATCTTGTATAGCTAAAACTTCATATCCCTTGACCAGCATCTCCCTCTTTCTCCCCCCTGCCCCAGCTCCTGTCAACTACCATTCTACTCTCCGTTTTAGATTCCAAACATAAAGCCATTCATGCAGTATTTGTCTTTCTGCATCTAAACTTATTTCACTTGACATTATGTTTTCTAGGTTTATTTATGATTTCACAAATGGCAGGATTTCTCTTTCTTTTTGAAGGCTGAATAATATTCCACCATGCATACATGAGCTTCCCAGCTGGCTCAGCAGTAAAGAACTTGCCTACCACAGCAGATGTGGGTTCAATCCCTAGGTTGGGAAGATCCCGTGGAGGAGGAAAGGGCAACCTGTTCCAGTATTCTTGTCTGAAAAATCCCATGGACAGAGGAGCCTGGTGGGCTCCTCCATGGGGCTGCAAAAGAGTCAGACACGACTGAGTGACTGAACACACACATAAAGCACATTGTTTTAAAACTCATTTGTTTGTCGATGAACACTTGGGTTGTTTCTGGATTGTGTCTATATTGAACAATGCTGGCAATGAATATGAGGGTGCCAATATTGCTTCAATATCTTGATTTCAATTGTTTTGGGTATGTGTCAAGAAGTGGGATTGCTGAATTGTATGATAATTCTATTTTTAATCTTTTGGGGAACCTCCATGCTGTTTCCATAGTGGCTGCACTGATTTACATTACGTCACATTTACATTGCAGTATATTCCTACCAACATTGTGCAAGAGTTCCCTTCTCTCTATATCATCTCCATCACCTCTTTTTGGGAGAGAAGCCAGAGAAAGGACGGGAGCTATATGTGGACAAATTGAAGAGATGCTGAAAGTGTGGGCCTTTTACTCCAGCTTTATCTTTGGAGCTGTGGGAGCAGACCGTCTTATAGCCTCCTCCATCATGAGCGTGGGGACCTCCCCATCAAAGTAAACTAAGAAACACAGACTGGACTGGGATTTCATTAGCCTGAGTTTCTCTTGATTCTGGAGGAGCATGCATAGGGCTCAGAATTTCCTTCCAGCTCCTGCTGGTGGGAGCAGGATGGGAAACACAGAAGGGAGCTGAGTTTGGGGCCAACAGGTCAGCCCAGGTCTCCCTGTGCTAAGGGGGAAATGGTCCTTTAGCAGATGCCGGGATGGACCACTCAGGCTACAAACGAAAGGACGATTTGCTGACAACTCAATGCTCCACTGACTGAGGGACTGGGAGGCAGGTCAGCAAGAAGGGAACGCCTGGCAGGTGTTATTAATGGTTCATTTGACCCGGTGAAGGAAGCTGAGAGTATAGTACACATGATCACATCGTCCTTAATCACGTAATCTAGGAAGTGGTACTTCACGACTTGATGGTGGTCACATGGTTGTTAGAATTATCATCTTGACTTTTTCTCTGCCACTTCTCTATTTTTTTGAATGTATTTTGTTATGAGAAAGTTATTTTTATAAAAAGGGAAAAATAAAGCTATTTTAAAAAATACATAACAGGGACTTTCCTGGTGGTCCTGTGGTTAAGACTTCACTTTCCAATGCAGGGGGTGTGGGTTCAATCCCTGGGTGGGAAAGATCCCCGGGAGAAGGGCACAGCAACCCGCTCCCGTATTCTTGCTTGGAGAATCCCATGGACAGAGGAGCCTGGTGGGCTACAGTCCATGGGGTTGCAAAGAGTTGAATGCAACTGAAGCGACTTAGCACACAAGCACACAGCTCCAGGGACTCTTCCCACCCAGGGCTTGAAACCGTGTCTCAGGCATGTCCTGCATTAGCAGGTGGGTTCTTTACCACCAGTGCCACCCAGAAGGCCCGGCATCATATATGTGCATATAAATATTTAAAGGCATACATATATAAATACATTTATAGGCATTTCATCTCTGCATTTTGTCTTTTGTACTCACTCCATCTCCTGGAAAGCCTTGTCTGTTAACTGACATAACTCCAATTCATTTTTTACGTGGCTCTATAATATTCTATGGGGTTGTCATATGATAATTTATTCATCCATCTGTGAGACTTCAGAACATTTCTTTTTGCTTGATTCTTGGACATGGTGGCTATTTGGCTACTGTCATTTGAAAGCTTATTATATGTTCTATATTTCAAGTAAGTTTATCAATTAAATTGTATTAATCTGATGATGTTAACCCACCTAGATTTTTATCCACTTAGTTCTAATAACATTCAAATGCATTACTGTTCTATTTTAGGGCCAAGAGAATGGTCCTTGATTAATGTGAGTGCTATGGAGTAAAATTATAAGACAATTAATGAATAAATAGGTGAAAATATTATGTAAAACAAATTTCAGTTTCATTCATGGTTCCTGAAAAATTCTTTGATAAGATGTGTGTGAGGAATTTCCCTGGAGATATTAAATCTAGGCCACAATCAAGAAGGTGGTGACTTCAATTTGAATTTATCCATTTCAAAAAATGAGCTTGATCTTCAGAAGGCAATAAAACTTTTACAGTCTAATTGGAACTTTCATTGCAGTCATTGCATATAGTATTTTGCTTTCAGATGTAGGTCATATCTGATTTTTAGAGATTAGTAAGGTACTACTAGCTTCTCATTGTCAAACTCTTGATTTTTCTAGCAGTTAGCTTATGCTCAAAAGATTTGAGTTATATCACCAATACTCAAACAAGATAACTCTTCTCTACATATCTAAATCCAACTTCGACTTTTGGACAGGTTCAGTTCTGTTGCTCAGTCATGTCTGATTCTTTGCGACCCCATGGACTGCAGTACACCAGGCTTCCCTGTCCATCACCAACTCCCACAGTTTACTCAAACTCATGTCCATCTAGTCGGTGATGCCATCCAACCATCTCATCCTCTGTTGTCCCCTCCTCCTCCTGCCTTCAGTCTTTCCCAGCATCGGGGTCTTTTCCAATGAGTCAGTTCTTTGCATCAGGTGGCCAAAGTATTGGAGATTCAACTTTAGCACCAGTCCTTCCAATGAATATTTAAGACTGATTTCCTTCAGGATTGACTGGTTTGATCTTCTTGCAGCCCAATGGACTCTCAAGAGTCTCCTCCAACACCACAATTCAAAAGCATCAATTCTTCGGCACTCAACTATCTCTATGGTACAACTCTCACATCCATACATGACTTACTGGAAAAATCATAGCTTTGACTAAGGTTATATACATCTAAAAAATAAGAAGTGAAAACGTTAGTAAGTTGTGTCCAACTCTTTGGGACCCGATGGGTTGTAGCCCATCAGGCTCCTCTGTCCACAGAATTCTCCAGGCAAGAATACTGGAGTGGGTTGCCATGCCCTCTTCCAGAGGAACTTTCTGACCCAAGTGTTGAAGCTGCATCTCTAAAGTCTCCTGCTTTGGCAGGCAAGCTCTTTACCACTGGCGCCACTGGGGAAGCCCACGGGAGTGGGTAGCCATTCCTTTCTCCACAGGATCTTCCCAAAGCAGGGATTGAACCTGGGTCTCCTGAACTGCAGGCAAATTCTTTAAGATCTGAGGCACCAGGGAAGCCCGTATACATACAACTCTCTTTTAATTTTTTATTTATTTAGGCCTTTTTCAGGTTGTGAATCTCATTGTTTGGTGGTGGGTGAAGATGATCCTGTTTATTTAGCTTGATAAGAATTTTAAATCATGCCAACTAAACAAGATTAAAACCAATATTGCTTAGTTAACCCTCTGATGACAGTTGATTCATTTCTATTATTTTAGCTGCAGAAAAATGAGGTTGTTAGCCTGTTATACTTGCTTTAAATGTGCAATTATGGGTTCTATTACAAACAGAAATTGTGAAACATACTCATCTACTGCCATAACCTTTTGACTATTGAAAACAAACACACAAGAAAACTTTTCACTCCGAAGCTTAAGTTTAAAACCAGGTGTTAGGGCAAAGAAGTTTGCTAATGCTGAACACGGGCTTTCAGTCACATGGAAAATTTGTAGTACATGATGGAAAAGTTTGCTTTTTAAAAAATCACTTTCTTATTTTGTAGGAAATAGAACCAGAGTTATCTGGAAATCTGCCTCAGGTAACTGCAACAGTCATTTGACTCTAGACAGAAGCCAGAGCATCCTTAATACACAATCTAGAGACTTAAGTCAAAGGGAAATTGAAGGTTAGGTAAAGCTAACGGCCTGTAGAGAGTGGCAGGATCCCCTTTGTAATAACAGTGCTTAATCACCACCTTTGCTTCTGGATGTTTTTCTACCATCGTGTCTCATCTCCAAGGCAGGCCAGGGAAGGTGGGATGCAGGGGGCTGTGGTGAGAGATTTGATGTAAGAGAGCTCTCTCCACACCCACACATCCCTCCCCAGCGTGGGCTGAGTTCCGGCCAGCCAGCCTTTCCTGACCTCCAGGCTGACTCACCCAGTGCTGGTAACCTAGTCACATTCCCCATCTCTGCATTCTGTCCCACAGGCTGGGCTGGTTCCCAGCTTACTAGCACCGGGCCAGTCACCACCATCCTCTTGGGGTCTTTAGGTGCTGCCCAGAAGTGACCTTGGTACCATGTCCTCATACTCCTTGCTTTGCTGCTGATGGGACTGAGATCCAAGGAAGCTGAGTGTTTTGGGTCAAATCCTAAGTCAGTTCATGTCTCCCATCCTCCATATCCGGGGGGCCCTCTCCACTACTCGGCTGCTGTTCTCCCTGCTGGAGCCCCACCTCTTTGGAATGACCGGAGTCCTCATCAAGCCAGTGACCCTCAAAAGAATTGCAATCTTGACAAGCTGAGTGCAAAATTGTCAGACACCTGTCAGGCTTCCTGGGTGGTGTAGTGGTAAAGAATCTGCCTGCTAAGCTGGAGACAAGGGTTTGATGCCTGGGTTGGGAAGATCCCCTAGAGACAGAAATGGCAACCCACTCCAGTATCCTTGCCTGGAGAATTCCGTGGACAGAGGCTATAGTCCATGAAGTCGCAAAGAGCTGGACATGCCTGAACGACTAACACTTTGAACAAGGACATGAAAAGATGCTTAGCAGCACTAAACATTGTGCTCAGTTGCTGTCTTGTCCGACTCTTTGTGACTTCATTGACTGTAGTCCGCCAGGCTCCTCTGTCCATGGGATTCTCCAGGCTAGAATACTGGAGTGGGGTGCCATTCCCTTCTCCAGGGGATCTTCTCGACCCAGGGATAGAACCCAGGTCTCCCACATTGCAGGCAGATTCTTTACCATCTGAGCCATCAGGGAAGTCAGTGTGCTTGTTGGCTATCTGAGTATCTTTGTGTATAACTTGTTAGGCAAGATGGCTCTGTGTCAGGGTACTGATGATGCGGGGCTGCTTTGAATGAGATGACAAGATGTCCTCTGGGGCATGAGGCGCTGATGCTCCTGAGAGGATGATGTTGAGAGCACAGGGGTGAGCTGAAGGCAGTCCTTTTGCTTACATCACTGTTTCTTCTGTGGCATCCTGCCCTCTAAGTCTGTTCTAACATCACCAGCTTTTTCCACCAGCAATGCTAGTCTGTGCATCTCAAGAATATTTAGTGGGTGCTGCTGCCTCTGACTTCATTCAGCTTTGAGTTTCTTGACTGAGAGCTGTTCCATAGAGACAAAACATTGTTATTGATACTTCTGGATCGTTAAGACTTCTAGCTGCACTTGCCTCTTTTTCTGCAGTATTTTCATTACCCGAAAAAAGGAAAGTGAAAGTGAACTCGCTCAGTCATGTCCGACTCTTAGCGATCCCATGGACTGCAGCCTACCAGGCTCCTCAGTCCATGGGATTTTCCCAGCAAGAGTACTGGAGTGGGGTGCCATTGCCTTCTCCAGAATAAAGGAAAACTGACTTCTAATTCTGGATAAGGACTTCCCTGGTGGCTCAGTCAGTAAAGCATCTGCCTGCCATGTGGAAGACCTGGGTTTGATCCCTGGGTTGGGAAGATTCCCTGGAGGAGGGCAAGGCAACCCATTCCAGTATTCCGGCCTGGATATTATCAAATTTTAACAACTCCAGCAGGATGTAGGTAGATTTAAATTTCTTTATAGATAGCTTAAATTCTGATTGGATATAAATTAATTCTGAATGGTTATTCTTTGATTGAAAAAAAGAATCAGAGGGTGAGCTACATATTTATCTTCTTTTCCTGGAACTTCCCAAAGAAAATTAGAGGGGGGGCTTCCAGGTACCAGTAGTGAATGAAATCAAGGCTCTTTTCGAAATACAGAGTTATTGTAAGAATTAATCATTATGTTTTAAATGAAAGATATAAGCAAACCTCTGCTGGAGGCAGCATCTGAAATCCTTTTTCATCAATGTTATTCACTGATGACTTCTCATCAAAGAGAATCTTCATTCAAATTATTTTCAAAGTTTCCCTAGTGGATTCCATGAGATGCCACAGGTTATTCTGTGAAAGGAAATATTAGCCATAGATTTTTCTTTTTTTTGCCCTCTAAATTGTATTTAAAAATTAGATGTGAGAAGACTGCTTAACGCATCTGAGATTCCATCCATCACTGACAAGGAGACAACCTTTTATTGACTTACTGTCAAACTGACGTGAGTGTGCTTTGAAGATCACTCATTTGTGCTATGTATCCTGTCTCTCAATTTCAATATGTATTAGTCTTGTTATTCCATGCATTAAGGGTGCCAACCAATTTCATTACTCAAGTTCACTTCCCAAGATCTACTACTGACGGAGACGTTTACACCGAAAAATGAGATATTGTGGTATTCAGACTGCTTCTATTGTAAATGAACTGAAACTGTAAATGAACACTTTAAAGAAAACAGTAATAATCACAGTCTTTGGTTTCTATAAAAGATGCTGAAGATAAGCTACACATTTCAAAAAGCTTAATTTGTGATTACCTAAACATTACACCACATTTGATGTAATTGTATCTCCACCTTTGCTATGGTATACCCATAATAAATAGAAATTTTCATATTACAAATGGCAATGAGAACAAAATAGGCATAGTTGCTGAGATCCTGGGATTTAGTATAACAACATGACTTCAAATCTAGACTTCAGCTATTTACTCTTACTTCTGGTATTATTTAATCTCACTAAACTTTTGTCCTCTCATTTATAGACTGAAAAACTCAGTAGCAGATACATTAAAAAGTTGTTTAGAGGGCAACTGTAATGTGTTTCAGACAGAGTCTGGTATGTAATAATGGCCTGAGCAGGCAGGTTATTTTTATTAGTTATTCATATTGCTTCTTATATCAGGACTGGATATAGCAACATCATTTTTCCTTCTGTTGCTGCTAAGTGACTTCAGTCGTGTCCAACTCTGTGTGACCCCACAGACGGCAGCCCACCAGGCTCCCCTCTCCCTGGGATTCTCCAGGCAAGAACACTGAAGTGGGTTGCCATTTCCTTCTCCAATACATGAAAGTGAAAAGAGAAAGTGAAGTCGCTCAGTTGTGTCCGACTCTTAGCGACGCCATGGACTGCAGCCTACCAGGCTCCTCCATCCATGGGATTTTCCATGCAAGAGTGCTGGAGTGGGGTGCCACTGCCTTCTCCATTCTTCCTTCTAGCAGCATATTAAAAATTTTATTTTCCAGTTTATTTTTTTGGTCTATTACAAAATTTACAAATCTCAGATAAATTTGGCGTCATTTTTGTAGCAACTCAAGTTAGTATTTTATCTTAACTCCTGTTAGGATTTGAGAGTGTTTCTTGGTCAAATGATTGTGGGAAGGTGTGGGTGACATCAGCTATCATCTTTTTATGTTAAGATTAAAAATTGCTAAATGCAGTAAGAAGATTGGAAGATGACTTTGCTTAGTCATTATATATCATTTTTGATTTAAGCAGTCTCATAGACTGGTACATTTAAGTTGTTTCTCACATTTTGCTATAGTAGTGAAGAACATGAATAATTTGTAGAAAACAAAACAAAAAAAAATCAAACAAAACTGAGAACCCTTTCTATATGGCTACAAAATAGACCCCAAAACTTGGAGATATAAAAAAGTGTGACTCATACGTGCCTTGTGGGGATGTAGAATGGTTCAGCCACTATGGAAGGCAACGTGGCAGTTCCTCAAAAATTAAACATAGACTCAGCACATGACCCAGTAATTCCACTCCAAGGTCTATACTCCCCCGGACTGGAAACAGATGTGCAGACAGAAACTCGTACATGAATGTTCATGGGAGCTCTATTCACAATAGCCAAGTGGTGTGAACAACCCAAATATCCAGAAAGGGATCCGTGAATAAACAAATTGTGGTATATCCATGCAATGGAGTATTCCTTGAAAATATGATGCTATGTTGCAGAAGCCAGACACAAAACTCCACATATTATACAACTTCATTTATAAAAAGTATCCAAAATAGGTAAATCCACAGAGACAGAAAGCTGACTGATGGTGTCTCAGGGTTAAGGGGAAACAGAAAGGGTGTGACTGCTCATGAGTAGGGCGTTTTCCTTTGAAGTGATGAAAACATTCAGGAACTTAATAGTGGTGATGGCTGTACAACATTGTTTCGGTCCTCAATGGTAATGAACTGTACACTTTAAAGTGGCTTAATTGATACATTTTATGTTATGTGTATGTACCACGATTGAAAACAGAATTGCTCCATCAGTTCAGTTCAGTTCAGTTGCTCAGTCGTGTCCGACTCTTTGCGACCCCATGAATCGCAGCACACCAGGCCTCCCTGTCCCTCACCAACTCCCGGAGTTCACTCAGATTCACGCCCATAGAGTCAGTGATGCCATCTAGCCATCTCATCCTCAGTCGTCCCCTTCTCCTCCTGCCCCCAATCCCTCCCAGCATGAGGGTCTTTTCCAATGAGTCAACTCTTCACATGAGGTGGCCAAAGTATTGGAGTTTCAGCTTTAGCATCATTCCTTCCAAAGAAATCCCAGGGTTGATCTCCTTCAGAATGGACTGGTTGGATCTCCTTGCAGTCCAAGGGACTCTCAAGAGTCTTCTCCAACACCACAGTTCAAACTCATCAATTCTTTGGCACTCAGCCTTCTTCACAGTCCAACTCTCACATCCACACATGACTACTGGAAAAACCATAGCCTTGACTAGACGGACCTTAGCCGGCAAAGTAGTGTCTCTGCTTTTTAATATGCTATCCAGGTTGGTCATAACTTTTCTTTCAAGGAGTAAGCGTCTTTTAATTTCATGGCTGCAGTCACCATCTGCAGTGATTTTGGAGCCCTCCAAAATAAAGTGTGACACTGTTTCCACTGTTTCCCCATCTATTTCCCATGAAGTGATGGGACCGGATGCCATGATCTTCATTTTCTGAATGTTGAGCTTTAAGCCAACTTTTTCACTCTCCTCTTTCACTTTCATCAAGAGGCTTTTTAGCTCCTTTTCACTTTCTGCCATAAGGGTGGTGTCATCTGCATATCTGAGGTTATGGTGCCCCCCAAAATGCCAATACATGAAGAACCTATAATTGGAGATACACTTTCAAATAATTTGTCTGCTTGATCCTGGAGTCGTCTCACCCAAATTGTTTTTGGTCAAATGATTTCCTGCTGAACTCTGAGGATTCCCTTTTCAGCAAATAGTGTTAGATATTTTTGCCCCATCCTCCTGGACTAGACTTGATTGAAAAAGCATTTTGATGGAGATAAGAAATTTGTAGTTTAGCTGAGGGGTTATCAAGGAAATCCATTTCCTAGTAGTTATCTCTTATTCATATTCTTCTCCTCAGTCCGTCTTTTACTTTTTCCCATTCCTCTTTGCATCTTCCCTTCAACTGTTGCTTGTATTTCAGGCTTCCCAAGAATACAGAAGAACATTCTTTCGGTGATGCTTAGAGGTGGAAGTAGGTGGTTTTGGTTTTTGTTAGATTGAGACAAGTCCTTAAAAACATTCACTAGACATACTGGGCTCTGCTAAAGACTTTTTCACCCTTGGATTCATATCAGTGGGCTTCCCTGCTGGCTCAGCTGGTGAAGAATCTGCCTGAGGTGCGGGAGACCTGGGTTTGATCCCTGGGTTGGGAAGATCCCCTGGAGAAGGGAATGGCAACCCACTCCAGTATTTTGGCCTGAAGAATTCCATGGGCTGTATAGTCCATGGGGTGGCAAAGAGCTGGACATGACTGAGTGACTTTCGCTTCACTTCCTGTCAATATATGTGTTGTGAACATAACTATCCTGGAAACACAGCAGGGAATTTCTTCTATTTGTCATCTATTTTTGGTTAATTCTTTTAACATTGTGCTCAGGAGCTCAGTTGTGTCTAATTCTTTGCTACCCCGAGGACTGTAGCCCTCCAGGCTCCTCTGTACTTGGGATTCTTCAGGCAACAACACTGGAGTGGGATACCGTTTCCTCCTACAGAGGATCTTCCTGACCCAGAGATCTAACCGGCATTTCTTACATCTCCTGAATTGGCAAGAGGCTTCTTTACCACTAGCGCACTTGGGAAGCTCATTCTTTTAATCATTTACTGTCAAAGAGCTTTAAAAGAGACACGATTGTCATTTTTAAAACTTGTTGTTCCTAACTGATTTTTCTGAAAGCCAACGTAAATGATATTTAATGTGAAAAAGTATGAGAACCAGGAACACTGGAGTGGAATTTAATAAATATAGATTTATTTACCTGGCTTCCCAGGTGGCATTAGTGATAGAGAACCAGACTGCCAATGCAGGAGACGTGCAAGAGACTCAGGTTCGATCCCTGGGTCGGGAAGATCCCCTGGAGAAGGAAATGGCAACCCACTCCACTAGTCTTGCGAGAATCCCATGGACAGAGGAGCCTGGCAGGCTACAGTCCATGGGGGTTGCAGAGAGTCAGACAAGACTGAAGCAGCTAAGCACGCACCAACAAAGTAATATTTTTTTCAATTGAGCTGAAATCCTCAGACCATACAATTAACCATTTTAAAGTACACAATTCAGTAGCATTCAGTACATTCACAATGTCACGCAATTACCACTTCTCGCGGGTTTCAAAACATTTTCATCACTCCAGAATAACAGCCTGTACATTAAATATTCACTCCCCATTCTACCCACCCAGCCAATGCCCTGGGAACCACTTATCCACCTTTATGGATTTTCCTTTTTTAGGTATTCCCTATAAAACAATCTTACAATATGTAACCTTCTGTGCATGACTTCTTTCACGGAGCATGCATCAGTGTTGTAGCAAAGGTTCATTATTTTTTTGTGAACCAGTGAAGTTGCTCAGTCATGGCTGACTTTTTGGATCCCATGGAGTATAGCCTACTAGGCTCCTTCATCCATGGAATTGTCCAGGCAAGAGTACTGGAGTGGGTTGCCATTTCCTTCTCCAGGGGATCTTCCCAACCCAGGGATTGAACTCAGGTCTCCTGCATTGCAGGCAGACACTTTATCATCTGAGCTACCAGGGAAGCATGGCTCAGTAATATTTCATGATCCCCTGGAGGAGGGCATGGCAACACACTCCAGTATTCTTGCCTGGAGACTCCCATGGACACAAGAGCCTGGTGGGTTGCAGTCTTTGAAGTTGCAAAGCATTAGACATGACTGAGCGACTAAGCACATATGGATGTACCACAATTTGTTTATCCATTGATCTCTTTATGGACATTTGGGTTTTTTCCTTTTTTTGACTATTGCGAATAGTGCTGCTACAAACATTGATGAACACATTTTCATTTGAACACCTGTTTTTCAGTTCTTTTGGGTAAATACCTAGGAGTAGGGTTTCTGGATCATATAGTAATTTTGTGTTTAACTTTTTGAGGAATCACCAAATTGTTTTTCACAGTGGTTGTACCCACTGCAATTTTAGATTTCCACAAAATGTATAAGTGTTCTCATTTCTCTATGTCCTTGCCAACACTGATTTTTTGTTGTTGTTGCTGGTATAGTCATCATAATAGATGTCAAGAAGTAGCTCACTGTAGTTTAGTTTTTATTTCCTTATTGACCATTGGGGTTTTCCAAGTGGCTCAGCAGTAAAAAATCAGCCTGCAGTGCAGGAGACGCAGGTTCAATCCCTGGGTCAGGAAGATCCCCTGGAGGAGGGCATGGCAACCCACTCCAGTATTCTTGCCTGGGAATCCCATGGACAGAGGAGCCTGGTGGGCTACAGTCCATACGGTCGCACAAAGTCAGACAAGACTGAAGTGATTGAGCATGCACCAAAATGTTGAAAATCTTTTCATGTGCTTGTTGGCTATTTACATATCTTGTTTGGAGAAATGTTTAGTCATACTCTTTGTCCAGGTTTTAATCGGGTTGTTTGTCTTTTTGTTGTTCAGTTGTAATAGTTTTTTATAATCTAGATGCTGTCTTTGCCAGATATACAATTTGCATTTGTCCTATTTTTAGGTTGTCTTTTTTGCTCTCTTGATAACATTCTCTGATGCACAAAATATTCTAACGTTTACAAAATTCAATTTAAGTTTTTCTGTAGTTGCTCTTGCTTTTGGCCTCATATCTTAGGTCCTATCACCAAATCCAAGGCCATAAAGATTTACTTCTGTGTTTTCTTGCAATAGCTTTTATTTTTAGACCTTATGTTTATTTAAGTCATTGATCAATTTTGAGTTAACTTTTTATTATGGAGCATTAAGAGTCTGACTTTATTCTTTTGCATGCACTTATATACTTTCCCCATAACCTTTTGTTGAGGAGGCTATTCTTTTCCCATTTATATTTTACAAATTCACACTTTTATTTACTTTTCAGTAAGTTTAAATCCTCGAAGGGTACAGCATCACACTGATTCTGTGTCCAGTGGTCTTAACAGGAATGTTGCTTCAGAATTTGGCACAATCCATGCCACTGTTGGCAGTGGCACAGTACTCTTGCCTGGAGAATCCCATGGACGGAGGAGCCTGGTAGGCTGCAGTCCATAGGGTCGCTGAGAGTCGGACACGACTGAGCGGCTTCACTTTCACTTTTCACTTTCATGCATTGGAGAAAGAAATGGCAACCCACTCCAGTGCTCTTACCTTGAGAAGCCCAGGGATGAGGGAGCCTGGTGGGCTGCTATCTATGGGGTCCCACAGAGTCAGACACGACTGAAATGACTTAGCAGCAGCAGCAGCAGCAGCAAGCCACTGTTGCCATGAACATGAGTTATCTTTCCTCTGATTACTCTGGTTTTGTTAAGTTTTCCACCAGGAGTTACTGTGTTGTTCTTTGCTTTGCACACAGAAGCACATCCCTTGCCTGGGTAGAATTCAGTTTCATCTTGAGCATATATACCTTTGATTTCCAGGAGAGCTGTGTGCTCCCTTTAGTTCCATAGACCCCACTTATAGCCAGCAAAAATGGCCTTGGGTCACACTCTTCCAGACACATTTGTCATTTTAGAAGTCCTGTTCTCAGCAGGCCCGCACAGGGTCCACGGTGGCTAAAGAGATCCCACTTATTGATCTTGCCACCCTTGTTCAAAGCACCTGAGTGTAGAGCTTTGGATTCATTTCTGGGCTATCTTTCCCAGTCCATTGGTCTATAAGTCTCTTGTTATGCTAGTACTATACTGTTTTGATGACTTCAGCTTTGAAGTCAGTTTTGAAATTGCAAAATGTGAATCTTCCCATTCTTTTTTCCTTTTTCAATATTGTTTGGGCTATTCAGAGCCACTAGCAATTCTGTATAGATGTGAGAATAAAGTTTCCATTTCTTAAATAAAATGAAATTTTAATAAGCATTGTGTTTAATCAGGGCTTCCCTAATAGCTCAGTTGGTAAAGAATCCACCTGCAATGCAGGAGACCCCAGTTCAATTCCTGGGTTGAGAAGATCTGCTGGAGAATGGACAGGCTACCCACTCCAGTATTCCTGGACTTCCCTGGTGGCTCAGCTGGTAAAGAACCTGCCCACAATGTGGGAGGAGGCCTGGGTTTGATCCCTGGGTTGGGAAGATCCCTGGAGAAGGGAAAGGCTACCCACTCCAGTATTCTGGCCTGGAGCAGTCAATGGACTGTAAAGTCCATGGGGTTGCAAAGAGCTTAACCAGTAGAATGCTTTGGGTATACTGCCACTTTAGCAATATTAAGGCTTTCTATACATGAATGCTGAATGGCTTTTTTTTTTTTTAATTTAGGTCTTCTTTAATTTCTTTCAATAATGTTTTATATAGTTTTCACATGTACAAGTCTTTCAGCTATGTGGTTAACTTCATTGCTTGGTTTTCATTCTTCTGGATACTATTGTAAATAGAATTGTTTTCCTAATTTCCTCTTTGGACGGTTCACTGATGATGGATAGAGCCGCAGCTGATCCTGTGTGTTGGCTTTCTACCCTGAACTTTGCTGAGTTTGGTCGTTAGCTCTTGCAGTTCTTTTTGTTGGATTCATTAGGATTTTCTGAATATGGAAACATGCCATCTGCAAATATAGTTTTAATTCTTACTTTCCAATTTGGATGTCTTTTGTTATTAATTTTTCCTGCCAAATTACTCCAACTAGGACTTCCAGTACAGTACTAAATAAGAAAAAGACCAAGATGCCCATTTTCACCATTGCTATTCAACAGTCTACTGAGAGTAATGGATTTTGCAGAACATTTTTTGTTTATTCTAATTCACAAACTAAAGCCAGTGGTTTAATAAAGACCCACTTTTTCTGAGGTTAGGTGTTTTGGCACATTTGTTGTCTAGAACATATCTAATAAAAGAAATATTGGAAAAGTCCTCTTAGGAGGAAGACAGGGACTATACAAAGCTATGTGTCTTACTTGACTAGATCTACTTTGTGATGAAAAACCATTGCCTAAGGATCATTTCTAAAATGAGGGCTGTTGATTTAGTAAGGTTGGTGTTTTCGTTGCTACCTTGTGGTTCTTTCTAGTTTATAACACATCATTAATTAAAAGTGGTGGAGAGAGTAGGGAACTTCCAATAGCTGACACTTGGAGAAATGACAATTGACAACAAGCGAGAATGCAAGAAAAGCACAGACAGAAAGAATTTAGTGAAAGACAAGCTAAACTCTAACTACTTCAGTGACCATATCCCTGCACTAGGCCATCTGCAACTTATGACCTTGAGTTAACAGTGAGAGACCATATAACATATTCACTATGTTTATCAGAGTCTTATAAATGTGAAATTAAAATTTCTTTGGAAGGAAAGGTTCAATTTTGTGTGATATTTCATCCCTTCTCAATATCAGGGAAATGTCATTATTGGAAATGATAAACAGTCTTACACATATTTTTAAAATGAAGTATAATTGATTTATGGTTTCCTAGGTACATTCAGAAAACTAAGATCATGGCATCTGGTCCCATCACTTCATAGGAAATAGATGGGAAAACAGTGGAAACAGTGTCAGACTTTATTTTTTTGGGCTCTAAAATCACTGCAGATGGTGACTGCAGCCATGAAATTAAAAGACGCTTACTCCTTGAAAGGAAAGTTATGACCAACTTAGAGAGCATATTAAAAAGCAGAGACATTACTTTGCCAACAAAGGTCCATCGAGTCAAGGCTATGGTTTTTCCAGTAGTCATGTATGGATGTGAGAGTTGGACTGTGAAGAAGGCTGAGTGCCAAAGAATTGATGCTTTTGAACTGTGGTGTTGGAGAAGACTCTTGAGAGTCCCTTGGACTGCAAGGAGATCCAACCAGTCCATCCTAAAGGAGATCAGCCCTGGGTGTTCATTGGAAGGACTGATGCTGATGCTGAAACTCCAATACTTTGGCCACCTCATGAGAAGAGTTTACTCATTGGAAAAGACTCTGATGCTGGGAGGGGTTGGGGGCAGGAGGAGAAGGGGGCGACAGAGGATGAGATGGCTGGATGGTATCACTGACTCGATGGACGTGAATCTGAGTGAACTCCGGGAGTTGGTGATGGACAGGGAGGCCTGGTGTGCTGCTATTCATGGGGTCGCAAAGAGTCAGACATGGCTGAAAGACTGAACTGAACTGAACTGAGGTGATTCAGTGGTAAAGAATCTGCCTGCCAATGCAGGAGACACAGGTCTGATCCCTAGGTCAGGAAGATCCCCTGAAATAGAAAGTGGCAACCTACTCTAGTATTCTTGCCTGGGGAATTCCATAGAGGAGACTAGTGGGCTCCAGTTCATGGGGTTGCAGAGTTGGACGCAACTGAGCACGCAGACATGCACACACAGTTGATTTAAAATATATTAGTTGCAGGTATATAATATAATGATTCAGTATATTTATAAATTATGCTCCTTTGAAAGTTATTTAAAAACATTTGCTGTATTCGTTCGGAGAAGGCAATGGCACCCCACTCCAGTACTCTTGCCTGGAAAATTCCATGGAGGGAGGAGCCTGGTGGGGTACAGTCCATGGGGTTGCTGAGTCGGACACGACTGAGCAACTTCACTTTCACTTTTCACTTTCATGCATTGGAGAAGGAAATGGCAACCCACTCCAGTGTTCTTGCCTGGAGAATCCCCATGGACGGGGGAGCCTGGTGGACTGCCGTCTATGAGGTCGCACAGAGTTGGACACGACTGAAGCAAATTAGCAGCAGCTGCAGCAGCTGTATTCCTTGGCCAGTATAGTATATCTTTGTAGCTTATTTATTATATATATATAGTAGTATATAAAATATACCTTTGTACCTCTTTGTACCTCTTAATCCTGTATCCCTATCATACCCCTCTCACCTCCGCTCTCCCACTGGTAACCACTAGTTTGTTTTCAAATGTTTTAATTTTTAGATTCCACATATAAATGATATCATATAGTATTTGTTTTTCTCTGATTTATTTCATGAAGCAAGATATCCCTGAGGTCTATCCATGTTGTTGCAAATGGAAAAATTCCATTCTTAAAGCAGTCTTTTAAGACAGAGTTCTCAGACATATTTCTGATGAAGTGGGTAGGGAAAAGCTGTGAAACATTGCAGTAACTCCTTCTTGTGAAAACAGAGTGACAATTAAGAGCCTTCATGGAGGTATACTGAGTATAGCTCCACAATGAGTATTTAGACCAATGAACAGATGGTCCTAGGTAGCTAAATCTTTGGGGTCCGCATAATTATTATTCAAACCAGGACCCTTTCGAGAAAAGGATACACTGTTAATTATACCAGGTTAAAAGGTATAAATCAGTGGTGTCTTGGGAAGGCTGAGACAGCTGGTCATTCTAATGAAAATGACTTTGTATTCTTGATGTTATTATTGATTTACCATGGGAAAAATTAGTAATGAAAAAATTTTATTCTTCAAAGCTCTAAGCAGATTTTCAAAGGAGAGGAAAGTGAGGTAGGAGTCTGTTGTTATGTGGTTGCCCTTTTGGCTTTCCTACATGCTTTTCTGGAGTGGTCTATCCTGGTGATGTGAGCCTAGATGGAAGTCAACCACATCAGTTTGATACTGAGTGTGGCCAAGACAGAGCTGCCTGAGTTTGGTCCAGGCAAAGACCAGGGTGAAGGAGAGCTTGCTTCAGCCAAGATCTTTTGGGCCATTCTTATGTCCTTCTTAGACTTCATACCTAAAAAGGCAGCCTGGGACCACACTGGTCTCACCAGGGCTCATACAATGAGGAGAAGTCCTAAAATTTGGCTTAACTGCACTCGGTGATGCTGGAAAAGATTGAAGGCAGGAGGAGAAGAGGACGACAGAGGATGAGATGGATGGATGGCGTCACCGACTCAATGGACATGAATTTGAGTAAACTCTGGAAGTTAGTGATGGATGGGGAGGCCTGGTGTGCTGCAGTCCATGGGGCCACAAAGAGTTGGACACGACTGAGCGACTGAACTGAACTGCACTGGGTTCCAGGGATTAGCAGGAAACAAGCAAGAAAACTCTTCTCACTGGGAAAGTTTTATTCCCTGCCATTCCCTTGATAAGTAGATTTCACAGCAAAGCAATCACCATGTAATAAAAGCTATTACATGAACATACTTAATCATGTGGATGTTATTTATGATTCCAAGGGGTAAAGGTAGAGATGGTTAAAAACCAGAAATGATTTCGTTTAGGTAAACATGGTGAAAATTACTTGCCTGACTTCAGCAAGACCTTACATTTAATTGTCACTCTCTATTATATGACTGTGAGTTTGTGTATCCCTCTGACGAAGACTCAGAGGAAAAGGCTGTTGAAACAATGCCAAAAATAATGGGGATCATTCTCTGAGTATCTATTATGTACAAGGTACAAGTAGTTTGCCCAGAGAAACATGGATCATTAGGCCTCCTTGCGGCTCTGTGGTAAAGAATCTGCCTGCAAAGCAGGAGACGTGGGTTGGATTCCTGGGTCGGGAAGATCCCCTGGAAAAGGGAATGGCTACTCACTCCAGTATCCTAACCTGGGAAATATAATGGACAGAGCAGCTTAGCGGGCTATGGCGTCGCAATGAATCAGACTTGATTTTGCAACTAAACAACAAATTTCAGGCAAACTCTGCAGAGTAGACTCTTTGAAGTGAAAGTGAAAGTCATTCAGTGGTGTGTGACTATTTGCGACCCCAGGGACTATACAGTCCATGGAGTTCTCCAGGCCACAATAATGGAGTGGGTATTCTTTCCCTTCTCCAGGGGATCTTCCCAACCCAGGGATCGAACCCAGGTCTCCCACATTGCAGGCAGATTCTTTACCAGCTGAGCCACAAGGAAAGCCCAAGAATACTGGGATAGGTAGCCTTTCCCTTCTCCAGGGGACCTTCCCAACCCAGGAATTGAACCAGGGACTCCTGCATTGCAGGCAGATTCTTTACCAACTGAGCTATCAGGGAAGCCCTGTAGACTCTTTATATGCCTGCTTTGTTGATGGAGGTGGCAAAGCTTCTGCCTTTTGCACACAGTCGTCCACACAAATCATAACCAGTGTGAAGAAACTGATAGTATCGTCCCTGTTCTATTGTGACACTAATTGATTCTGAGATATCTGTGTAGCTTTTCTGGGGAGGTATGTGCAAGATGGAGTGTACCTATCTTTTTTCCAATTGGAGTACCCGCCCCAATGCAAATACTTTCATCACAACACTTTCACACATACGTTTCAATGTAGGCCTTTTGAGAAATTATATCTTACCTTCCAGAACTGTATGTGAGATTGTAATATATTTCCAAATGTTTAGTATCAACAAGATTTTGTGAATGCTGGCATCCCAGAAACTCAAAGAACATTAATAATGACAAAGGAGGCCTCTGAAATGGCCTTTTGTAGGTTCTCCTTTCTCTTCATGTTCAAAACTATTAAAAGTGGGGTGCTCTGGAGTTAGTCTACTTGGATGCAAAGCTGGGTATTCCATCACTTACCAGTTGTGTGACCTTGAGCAAGTTAATTAGCTTCTCCGTATCTCAGTTTCCTCTTGGAAAAATAAGTATAATAATAATGCCTACCTTTGTGGTGATGCATTTTTTAAATTTATTTTTTAAGATTTCTTTTTCTTATGTGGACCATTTAAAAAATCTTTATTGAATGTGTTACAATATTGCTTCTGCTGTTTATGTTCTAGTGTTTTGGCCACGAGTCATGTGGGATCCTAGCTTGACCAGGGATTGAACCCACACCCCCTGCATTAGAAGGCAAAGTCTTAACCACTGGACCACCAGGGAAGTCCCTGTAGTGATATATTTTAAACCATGCACCCATTATCTGTTTTTTAATTAGACTGAGTCTACAATTCCAACTAAAGACATGGAAATAAAAGAAAATTTCTACTCTTTTTGGAATGGTAGGGGAAAGCCACAACTGAAGTATTCTAGGAGAAGATTGGCTATATCTCATGATTACTTTTGCATAAAAAAAAATAATGAGCCTCAAGGTCTTGAGAAGAGAGAAATGGTGTCTTTATATCCTGACGTCTCTCTCCCGGGCAACTTGATGTCTCAGCTTCAGTTACAACGTTTGGATTAGACTGTAGTCAATCTGGGGCTTCCCTCGTGGCATGGTAGGAAAGAGTCTGTCTGCAATGCAGGAGATTCAGGAGACACGGGTTTGAGCCCTGGGTCGGGAAGATCCCCTGGAAGAGGGCATGGCAACCCATTCCAGTATTCCTGCCTGGAGAATCCTGTGGGCAGAGGAACTGGGTGGGCTACAGTCGACTGAAGCTATTGAGCACGCACACGTGTAGTCAATGTGGCTAAAATACTATGACCCAGAGCTAAGAGGACAGCTAACCGACTGGAGGCATTCCTATCTGTTTGTTGATAAAGGAAACAGTTCTCATCTGATGATAAGGAAATAATTAACAAGAATTTGTGCTATGAAGTTGATGGAATGAAAAGTGTCATTCTTGATGGAAGCTTGTTGGATTAAGACACTGAATCCCTATTTATTTTGTGTCTTCATCTACCAGTCCACAATGGTGGCCGTTTATGGTGTTTATAAGAGCCAGGCCAGTATAAAGAACCATTCCTTTTATTCAATCCTCTGGAGCAAATATTTGAGAACCCCAAGCTTCTGACATAAACGGAGAGAATCTGCTGGCAAATGCCTGGCCTGGACAATTTACCTAAACTATAACTTGTTTTCCTGGGTGATTGACATCTGCTTAAAATATTATGTGCAGCTTAGCCTCAGAATTTTTCCTTTTCTGTCTTCTGTCCCCCGCTTTTTTAAAAATTTGAATGAAAACTCGATGTTATGGCAGAAACAAACCATTGTACTTATGATTACGAAGCACAAAAGCATCTAGAAAAGTACCTACTGACCATTTACCCATGAATCACGACTAATAGTTATCTAAATGGAATGAAGGGTAATGACTTCAAGAAGTTCATAGGAAAAAAGTGCTCAGTGTTTCATAACAGTAACAACTGAAGGGTTATTTCCTCTCTTTTGTAGAGCCTTTAATCTCAAAACGCTTAGCAAAAGCTCTTTTATACATCCTGGAAAAACTCCTTAAAAATTTTTTTTTCTTTCTTTCTTATTTAATTGA